>NC_023758.2:39937811-40260667 GCF_000499845.2 Phaseolus vulgaris | reverse complement strand
TTTCTATCAGTTATCTTCTCTTGCATCTCAGATAGATGATCGCAAGGCCTCTATGGGAAGAGTCATGGAAAAACCAACCCAAGATCTTCTTCAGCAGCAGCAACAAGCCCTCAAGTGCCCTCGCTGCGACTCTTCAAACACCAAGTTCTGCTACTACAACAACTACAGTTTGTCACAGCCTAGGCACTTCTGCAAAGCCTGCAAGCGATACTGGACCAGAGGTGGAACTCTCAGAAACGTTCCCGTTGGTGGTGGTTGCAGAAAAAACAAGCGTGTCAAACGTCCAAACGGTGACGCTTCTGCTAACTCCCCCCCTTCTTCCTCCACTCCTAGCTCCAATTCAAACCCTCCTTCACGGCCCCACATCCCTTCTAGTTCAACCGCAAACCATGTCAATGTAAACCCTTTGTTTTATGGGCTACCCAATAGTAACGGTTGTGATGTCATGGATGTTCCTTTCCCAAGGTTTAATCTTCAGTCTCAGCTGAATGCCCTTGGGTTAGGTTTTTCGTCCGGGGTTAACGTTATCTCAAGTGAACCTAGTGATAATGGGTTTAGTACTACTACTACTACTTCAAATACTAACAACTTTCTTTCGGCTTATAATTCCATATTTGGTTCTTCTTCCTCCTCAACTTGTGCACCCTCAACTCCTGTTATGGCTTCCTTGCTGAGTTCTACTCTCCTGCAGCAGAAGTTTATCGGTGGTGCTGGGGTGAAGGGTCATCATGATGGCAATGGTTTCCAGGGTTTTGCACCGCTTCAAGGGTTGCAAATGGAAGGTAGTAATAATATTAGCTCAAAAGAAGTGAAAGCTGAAGGACCAAACAGGTTGGAGTTGGAGTGGAGTAATAATAACAATAACAATGGTGGTGGTGGTGCTTGTCAAAACCAGATGGAGCATGTGGGCTTGTCTGATCCTAATTCACTTTATTGGAACACTGCAACAGGTTTGAGTGCTTGGAGTGATCAACCTAACTTTGGTCCTTCAGTCACGTCTCTGATCTAGAAAGATGAAGCATCGTTTTCAAAGCTATATATGAAATCTCTCTCCCTCGTTTAATTAAGGGCATGTTTTTGTTCTTTAGGCTTAGTTTTGCTACTTTTCTTTTGGGGTCAAAGTGGGTTGGATTTACTACTTACACCGAAAAGAAAAAAAATAAAAAAAGAAGATACTTGAGATGAGAGGAGTTTGGGATCGGAGTGATCATGTCAGCTGCAAGAATGCTACTACACTTCAGCCTGTTAGTTTTATGTGTCAAGGTTGAGAATTGGTTAATTGCGCTGAGAGGAACCTCGGATCCTCTTCTCTCATCATAGTCTCTGCACACTGTTTTGTTTCCTGTGGAGATCAAAAGAAGATCCTCTGGTGCAAGTTCTCCACAGTTGAGTAAGTTGGTCCTTTTCATGAATGTATATACGATGCAATGACATGTCTTCTTTTTTCCTTTTCTACTTTCTGATGTATTGTGATTAGTTAGACGAGGTGGGGTTTAATTACTTTGTATAATATGATGCTGAGATATTGGTTTCATTTTCGTTAACTTTCTCAACATTTGTTTAGGAATATGGCAAGTGGAGAGAAGTAGGGTAATTATTATTCGGGGTATAATGATGGTATAGGAGAGAGGAAGATTAAGTACTTGGATGGGGTGATTAATGTATGTGGGGTTGGTTTGGGTCATGTACTGTTTGGTTTTGTGGTTCATCTCAATTGGTAATTCAAGATAGTTTGGTCCTCAAAAGAATTTTGGTGTTTTTATTGAAAAAAAAAATGAATTTTAGAGGATAAGTGATGTGAAGTTAAAGACTACCAACCATGCCGAAATGGTGTATAACTGTAAGTGGGCTAAATCTGGCTACAATCTGTAGCGCACAATAGGAATGTAAGCAGGACTTGGTCTCATATGTTGTTGTCCTTTAGTGACAGGGAACATTTCGTCTATCTATCATTTCAGGTGTGTCTAGAACCAACTAAATAGCCATTCAACTTTCAAACTAGACACACTTTATCAACATTTCTGTAGTCTGAATGAAAGAGCCTGGATTTAGATACATTAAACCAGGTAACATTTTAAGTTTTGCAGATGGAAACAATATGATCCTCACACAAAATCATTAAAGATATTAACACGGTTTTTTATGTAAATATTTTGCATTAATGACAAAGTGTGAAAAAGAACAAACCACAAGAATTTGCTTCTGTGTTATTGGCCTGCATTTCTCAAGTTTGGAAGTGTGAATCAAAATCCTCTTATAATACTTTTTATTAACTTTATTTTCTTGCTTAGTGAATAAGAAGGTATTAAACAGCTTTAATCTTCTGAAGATATCAAATATATTGATTTTTATTTCGCGTTTTCTTTAGCTTGACAAAATGAAATAATCAAATTTACAGTATTAGAAACAGAAATTTTGTTTAAATAATTAAAATATTTAATAGACTGTGATTAATGTTCTTCAGTATATTATTTAGCGGGATCCACAGAGTTTTGAGAAAGTTATTTCAATGTTATTTTAAACTTTTGATAAGTTGTGCTTACAACATCACGTTGTTTCAAGTAAGAAACACTGCTAAGCAAAAGTATAAGTAATCATCATGTTAATTTACTCTTGAAGAAGAAACTTTATTATTTATCAGAGGAAAAAAAATCTCATTTTAATTTATAAAAAAGTTAATTTTTTTCCTCTTAAAAAGTTTCACATTTTTATTTAGCAAAAAAGGGTTCCTTTGCTCTTTCTCCACTTTTAATATAAACATGGTGATGTAATGTATAACGTGAGAAAACATTTTTCTTTAAATAAATAATTATATATATAATACTTTTTATCACTAAGCATACCAAAATCTTTTTCTATTGGAGAAGATTGACGTTTATGAATTTATGACTTATTTCTCCGTCTATTTAATTTAAAGCTAAATGTCAGAAGGTGTCTGAAAAGGCTTTAAAGTGAGGAAATAGCTTACTGCTTTCATGTTCTCAGTAGTCGGTATCGAAAATCAGTGTGAATGTCGTATGTAGCTGAGGATGTGTGCCATCAGTAAAATCACATTCATATTACCTCTCTCTTCTTTTTATGCTTTGTTTGTTTTAGAAGAAACCCAGGATTCAGAAAATGATATTACACAAGAAAATTCATATTATTTGGACCAACAGAAAATCAAGAAAATAAAAAGTAATATGTGGATTTCTTCATTCATGAGAAAAACATTGAAAAGAAAAAAGCAAAATTTTATATTGGCTCGGATTTACTATACCTCTATAACTAGATATTATCTCGACTATAATTATAATTAAGAGATAATATCATATTTAAAGCACTAATAATAGGATAAGGCAATCGAGATACTAAATACAAGTTCATTAAGAGTCTAAAGATAATAAAAATAAGATAGGTAATATTTATTAATTAAATAATTATTATTGTATTTGAAGTAAGATGAGAGAGACATCAACCATCTGAATAAATATGGGAGGAAAGTATTTCAATTAAGTGTTGATGAGAAACATTATTATAGGTAAAGTTGACTTCAGAAGGAGATTGAAGAGAGTCTTATATTTTTTCTTAGGGAAGTTAGATTGTGTAGAGCATATTTAGTAGATTGTTTAAAAAAGTGTTTAGAGAAATGTTTTTATATGATCGTTTAATTGATAATTTAGTAATAAGAATCAAAGCATAAGAAAAAAAAAATGAGAGATTCAAAACATAACAATGTATTCTTATTTTCATTATAATCACTTGAATTGTTTGACTTGTCATTTTTTTTATCTTAACCTTTAATCCATTTATATAAATTTTTGGATTTGATACATGAATTGCTTAATTCTAAATTTTGCAACAATATTTTCCCAATTTTCATGTTAGATGCTCAAAATAGAAAGTGTGAATTTGTAATCTTTCAATATGTTTTTGCTACGAATTTGTTTAATAAACTAATTTAAAAAGTATTTGCAATATGAGTTAGTAAAAACAAATCAAAACATAATAAAAAAAATCTTTTAGTTCTAGATAATTTGTGTACTCATGGGATCTGTATTTGATTCCCTCCTCTAACAAAATGTTAATATTTATAAGCAGATAATGTATAAGCTTAATATAAGAAATCTTAACTTTGAAATTGCATTGCATCAGCTAGACCCAACTTTAAGACTAAGGCCCTTCACTAATAACTTGTGCAAGAAACCAACTTTGGATCTTGATGAGTTAAGACAATGAGCAACAAAGTTCATATAACTTGAGAAATAGAAAAACTTTCATAGTTATGTCTAAGCAAATATAAGATAATAAAATAACATTAAATATTGCAGGCAAAAACATCATAACCTTGTGAAACCAAATAATCCTAGAGGGACATGATTCTCTCCTTATACTCCTTTAAACATAAACAAAGTGCATGCTGGAATAAACCTTCAATATTAGGGATGACAACGGAAGCAAGGAGGGTGCATGTTTTACTATCTCATTTTCATCTTCGAAGTAAAAAATCGTTCTCATACCTAGTTGGTGTGAATTTTTTTATCTCATTTCCATTCTTATCAAGGAACCAGTATACTCGTACTCGCGTATGTACTTGTCCCTTTACTATTCCAAATACTAATTAAATGATCTTTATAAATATAAAAAAAAAACAGTAAAGAAAACATTATATTATTAAGCATTAAGATCAAAATGATACATATTTACTTTTCTCAAATGTTAAATATAAAAAAAAAATATAGTTATATAAATATCAAATGAAAGTATCAAATAACATAAATATCAAATAATTATATAAAAGAGTAAAAAAAAATTTATCACTTTTTTTTTTTTCATTCAAAATCACCACAAATCATTCTTAAGAAACCGTTACAATAATTTCCCTTTTTCAGCCTCTAAACCCTCTTCAAAGAGTATCATTATAAATCCAAACAAAGTGGAAAAGAAGAAAGTTAATTACTTGAGATGCTAAGATGTGAAGGTAATTTTTTTTTTTTAGATTTTAAATATTGATAGGTTAAATGAGGATAAGAAATCTTATCTTGTTTATTTTTAATCAAACTACCCCTCCCCAATCAAATACACTGGCAAGTAGGATAGGAAAAACGCATGGTGATAAACTTATCATCATATTGTGATGCTCCAACAATATTAGAAAATAATTGGATTGAAAGTTATCATATCTACTCTTACTTCTCTTGGTTGGTCACCAAACGGATCCTAAATATATAATATTATATTTAAATGTAATAAGTGGTTTTATTGACTTCTTAGTTTTTTTATTTTGTAGCCTGCAAAATGTTAAAAATCAACAAAAAAAATTGTAACCTAAATTGAATTTGTTTATTTTTTCAACTTATTTAACGTACTAGTTAAAGCTTCGGTTTTGTCGGCCTATTTTATAAAAAAAAAAAACATTTATAATAAAGTGTTTAAAAAGATATTTATCAATATATATTATATAATTTATATATTAAAACATTATATCTAAAATTAAATTAATGTCAAAGATATTAATGAAAACAGTGACAAGTGGCACGATGACTTGTTATCTACATTTATATGAAATAATGGAAAATAATCACGATAACATAAAAAGAGTGACAAAAAAAGTAAAGATAAAAATGTAAAAAAAACGTGTACACCATCAGTAGTTAATATTGGAATTACTTATACTAATATAGAAATAGAAAATAATTATTTATAAAAGTAGTTACTGAAACAATAAACAATAAAAGATAAAGTTATATAACAAAATTATAAAAAATTTATGAAAAATAGTATCTCTTTATCTATTTGTATAGATTGTTTAAAATTAATTTAAAAACATTTCATTTTTATTTTTATTTTCTTATTATTAAAGCTAATAGGAAAAATGATTGGTCTGAGTTAAGTGGCATTTAAAAATAATAGTCCATTTAAAATATGCATATGCTCAAATAATTGTTATCTGACTCTACCCATAGATCTAACATTTGGAGAGCACGGTCACAATTGAGCTTATGTAGACTTCAAGCTTATAAGAAAGGTAAAGTGTTCACAAAACTTTATTTATTATTTTTTGTAATTTTAGTTCTATATTCAGAATATTTACAATTTTAATTCAATATTCAATTTTATAAATGTAATATTTTTTCATTTTTTATATTTTTAATTAATTCATTTTATATACTTTAAATGAACATGTTAAATTTAGAGTTTAATTTATGTAAATAAAATAAATAAATATATTAAAATTAAATATTAAATTTTCAAATCATGAATTTCTTATTTTATTTACTAACTTTTATATATGAAAAATATTATTTTAACAAACTGTATAATCAAATAAATACACTGTTGTAGTAGTATATTATGTTAGTTATTTAAATTTTGTCTAACTATTATTTAGAACATATATTTTTTTATTCAATAAGGTAAGCTTAAATAATAAGGTGGTGTTATTATATATCACACATTATTGTCTATTTAACATAGAAGACTATATTAACCCAATTTTAGAAGAAGTGAAATCAAATTAAAAATATTTAAAATAGTTTAACAACATTTAAAAAATATCATAATAATGAAACAATTATTATTAAAGTTATTTTTCTTTTTCACTCCTTTGTAAGTAACTTTACAAAACTAAAACTATTTAATTAAATTTTAAAATAATTTAACTGTTATATTATTTATTTAACTGTTATATTACTTATAATAATTATTTTATTAATTTAGTATTGTACTTAAAAAGATGATAAATTTATTTTATTTTCTTCTGTTACATTTTTTAATAATATTATGTTTAACTATTTATTTTAACCAAAAAAACTAATTAATATAAAAAGAATAATATCCAATTAAGTATAGCTTTTTAATATTTAAAACGTTAAAAAATTTAATATTTAATATAAGATTAATCTTAGAATATATAATATGGAGAATATAATAATTGAAACTAAAAAATTTGTAATTAAAAGAATTTATTTACGGACAAAAAAATTCAATAGTTAAAGAACAATTTTTTATAAACAAAAATTATAAACACCTTTAGTAATAACATAAAAATGGAATTTATATATATAAAAAAAACATAGTATAAATATGTACGTATTTATCATTTTTTTCAGCTAGTGATATATATAACTTTATCGAAGTTTATGATTTAACAAACTACGTAAAACGAAGAAATACAAGAATGAATTAAATTGTGTTTTTAAACATTTTAAAATCTTATGTAAGAAGAAAAACACAAGAATGAATTAAATTGTGTTTTTATACATGTTAAAATATTACGCAAAAAGGTATGATCTCTAGTTTTCAATAACAAAAGGAAGAATTAGATTATATATATTGTTTAAAAAATAAAAGAATAAAAAATATTTGTATATTAATTTATCTTAAGATTATGTACTCACCAATAAGTGGTCTTCATTTTTTTCCATTACCGGAGGATACATAGAATAAAGTTATTCTTTTTGTAGGAAACATAGGACTTATTCTTATTTTGTAGTTTTTCTATTTGATTAAAAATTAAATTATTCCCAAAAAAATTAATATACTATAATTGAATAAACCAAATCCTCATAAATCTTTTCTATACCTTATAAGGTAATCAGTAACTCAATCAAATCATTCTAAAAATTTGACAGCAACAATACCACTTTTGTTTATCATTCCTTGTGAGTGTTGTTTTTGTCTTATATATGTTTATATATATATATTATTTTTAATTTTCTTGTAAGTATTTAATACAAGTTTATTTAACTAACGTCAGTTTTGTCAAATCCAAACCTTTTTTACCCACACAAAAAATGTTCAGATTTAAAACTATTTTTTATCCACGCAAAACAAATGTTAGCATATTATTGTTCAATATGTTAATTTTAAAAAAAAAGTTAATATTAGTTGAAAAAGAAATTAAAGAAAAACTTACTTTTTATAACTATACTATTGACAATTTATAAGTATTATTGATACGTCTACTACTACTATGCAGTGATGATATATAAAACTAGAAATAAAGGTCAAATGTATATATTTTTTACTTTACAAGAAGTAAATACTACAAGTAATTTAGATAAATTTATCATTGAGAACATATACATGCAAACAGAAAATGGTTAAATTATCGTATAATACTCAAAACAAATTACGGTTTAAATGAAAAAAATGTTTTAACTAATATGAAGTGGACTATAGGATTTGTAAAATTAGGTTTATCACTTCTTTTAATAATCTAAATATTATAATAAATTATAAATATTAAATGAGTGTAATATTAACAAGTTTCTTAGAATTAAATTAACAAATCCTTAGCACAGAATTATATATTGGCATCCAGAAGACAAAAAAAAAAAAAGGCAGAATTATATTGCGTAAAAGAAGAAGTAAAGTTAAGCATTTAGATTCTGGATCTACCTATAAAGCCGAAGTGATTTAGTCACCCCACATGCAGAATTAATGGGGAACAACCTTTTCCATCAACTTTTGAAACCAAGATTTAACCTCTTTCATGCAAAGCTTCACCACATAAGTAGCCTTAATCCTGGTTAATTATCAATCTACTTTCCTCATCCTCGTCACACTTCCCTTCAAAGCTAGTTTGCTTTAAACAAAACAGAGGATCGTAAAAAGTGAAAAAGAAAAATGGCTATGGTTGCTATTGCTAATGCTAATGCTCCGTTCACATCATAATAAAACCCTCTTCCATTAATCAATCAACAACATAATTTAATTAAATAATATAAATACACATCCCGCAACCTTATTATGATACTAGAAGGAAAAATCAAAATCAAACACATGAAGTTGGTAACAGGACAGGACAATGTTTCTCCATCTCTGCACTTTTAGCTTGTTCCATAGGATTATTATTGAGGAGGACGATACCCTGAGAGATGAAGCCAATGATTTGGGATCAAAGAGGAAGGACCACCTTTGACATTGTTCTGATCAGAGTTTCCACCGATGGAAGTGGCGTTGATAGTAGCACTCCACAAAGAGGCATCAGAACCAGCCGTAAGGTTTGTACTTGAAACATTATTAATCAAGCTTTGTGGGCAATGAGCAGAGGGAGAAGCAGCAGTGCCACTAGCCATGTTTGATGCAAGCAAACGCTGTGGTGCAGGATAGAGAGATTCCACCCTCTCTCTGGTTCCCATGTGATGGAACCGCAGAGGAAAAGAAGAAGCAGCGTTGAAGCCAGAGAGAAGAGGCAAACTAGAAGGAGAACCCGCAACATTGAGGCTCTGAGAATGAAGCGTTGCAAGAGATGACAAATACCCTCTTCCACCACCACCACCACCACCAAGTTGATGATAGTAAGGGCTAGTGGAGTGAAGCATAGTGAGTGGTGAAGGCTTCATCAAATTTGACAGTGGTTGTGTGAGTGAATGGGAAGGTGAAGAAGAATCTGTTTTGCCACGTTTGGCTTTACGGGAAGCACCACCAACAGGTATGTTCCTGAAGGTTCCGCCATGCGTCCAGTACCTTTTACACGTTTTGCAGAAGTGACGAGGCTGTGAGAGACTGTAGTTGTTGAAGTAGCAGAACTTGGTGTTGGTGGAATCGCAGCGAGGACATTTGTGCTGCGGTTTTGGTGCTGCAACTGCAAGCTGAATTTTTGTATTTTCCTCTCTCCCTTCTTCTTGTTCCATAGCTTAGTGTTTGCGTGTGGATGGGGTTAATTTGCTATGTATTTATATTTGTGTGTACTATGAAATGGTTGGTGGCATGGATTCTAAATAAAAGCGTGTCCTGTTCCAGATATCGGGGGCTGTGTAGAGGCGCCACGTGTCCAATGTGTTTGAGATTCCTCTATAGTTGCCAAAAACCAATGCCATGATTACATGATGGTGCATGGTTTTTACTGCCTCCCCACAATGAACCCATAAAAGAACCAAGCATATCTATAAAATTTAATCTGAATGTTATGAGGGTATCTGAAACAAGGTGTTGGAATTAATTGAGTAGGATCTTGTTAAATCTGAGTGGGTTCTGGGGATCTATGTTTAATAAATTTGAGAGTTGTGAAGTATTATTGAAATACCAAATGAGAAAAGATGAGAGAAGGGAAAAATGGTGTTTATGCAAAATTGGGTGAAGGGGATTGATGTGAAACGTTTAGAAAGTCCAAAAATGAAGGGTCCCAATCTGGGGTGTTTGAAATGGGAAATTGGATTGGGGGTGTGGTGAGAGAGGTGTCAGATTATGATAAAAGTATAAACAAAATAAATGGGGTAGAGTGTGGAGTCCCTTCTATGGCCAACTAAGATGACATGAAAATGGAATTGAAATAATGCACTGAAAAAGTGGTGAGGTTTACCAGCAGAAACCTTCGAAACAAGGGGGAACACAAACCACCTGAAACTTATTTCACACCCTTGATCCTTCCCTATCACCTCTGACTCCGAATCAACTAACATTTTTTTATTTATTTTTAAAACATTAAATATACTGATTTGTACTTAATAATAAGAAAATTCTTTAAAAGAACTTTATAACTTTTCTAGAGTATCTTTTATATATAAAAGAAGAAAGTTTTGGATAAAAGATTTCCTTCCAAAATTATGCTACTTTTGTAAATATACATTGAGTTAACTGAATAAATATATTTACAATACCAAAATTGAAAACAATAAACACAGTTAATAATGCAAAATGGAAACGCATATTTAAAATTTAATTTTCTACCTTAAAATTTAGCGTATATTAATTTGAAAAATTATTATATTTTTAGAAATTTTATAATAACTAAATATATATTTTAGAAATTATCATATTATAATATAAATTATTAATTTAAACTTCAATTGGAAACAAATTTGAATTAAATTAACAATAAATTAGCGGGTATTCATTTATTAAATTTAAACTAATTTTATAGTAGCAAAATATAATAAGCTTGTCAATTTCAGACTATTATGGTTGTTGAGTTTTGTAGAGTTATACATGTTATGAAGGTAACTCAAAAGATGGGGCTTACTAATGTCTGACTTGAATGTAATTTTGTCTTGTTTTGTGTCGCGTTTACTGTTAGGACTAATGTTCCGTGGATGTTTCGTAGTCGATGGAATACTTGTCTTAATTACGATGGAAAAATTAAGGTTAGGGTTACTCATATTTTTCGTAAAGGGAATGTATGTGTTGATAAGTTGAGTAATTTAAGATTTATTCATAGTTAATCATTTCATTGGTATAATAAGCTTCATCTAGTTTGTTCTTAGAATTCTCTATGAATAGGTATCGTCTACCTATGTATCGTTTTTGTTAACATATGGGTTTTGGTCTAGTCCCTCCATAATTTTGTCTTTTTTTTAATAATATTTTTTTTGTGATGACAAATGATTGAGGTATTAGCTTAGCTGAGATGTCAAATTACATAGTGATACCTAACATGAAAGCTTTTATATATATAAAAAAAAACGTCACATGATTATGTCTTTAAATTTGAAAAACTTAATGGAACTCAACTTAGGGAGACGAAATAAAAAAAAAAAATAATAAGATAAAAAAAAATAATTAAACCGTAAATTGAAAGAAAAATAAAATACTAATATCATTTATAGTTAAACTTTTTAGCTTATTATTATTTTATTTACATATAATTTTAATATAACTATAAATATAATAAAATAGAGAATATAATTATTACTTTAATAGTAATATATAAGGAGTTACTCGACCATTGGTGCAGAAAAGCTAAATCATGGCAGTCATTTTAGTATTAAAATAGCAGTTCTTTGATCGTTGTCTTTCAGCACGTAGTCTATTTTCTTCAAGCAAAAACAGTGGTTATTTAATCGTCGTGTTATATTCACTCTAAAACAACTGTAATGGTAAAAGTCATTGTTTTAGACCCTCCCTAACTCAGCACACATGGTGCCCTAAAATGATGATGAAGAGAAGTGGTCGGCTCATTGCAACGGCAACGAGCAGCGACGAATGGTGGCACAAGAATACCTACAGTGAAAACAATGATGGTGGAAGGCAATGAACATCTGCACCAACAATGGATAAACGAATAAGAGAAAAAAAATAAGTAAGGGAGGATTCGGATAGAGTGAATTAAATAAACTTACAAAGACAAAGAGCTCGAAGATGAAGAAGAAGGAGAGAGAGCACGAAGACAAAGAAAGGACAAGCGCGAGAAGACTACGAAAGCCTAAGTAGCACGTTACAAATTAAGATAATAAAATGTGTGTAAAACGGTGACTATTGAAGTAATCGCCTATGTAGACCAAGCGTTTTGGTCTACAAAGGCCGCTATTTTAATAGTCGCGATTGTAGACCAAAGCGCTTGGTCTACAAAGACGATCAAACCACCGCTTTAAACTTATTTTAATTTAAAAAACGTTACCATGTTTTGATGAACAACTTTTGGTAGTAAGCGCTGTGAATTTATTATGGACCTTTTTCCACTAGTAGAGATGAATGTGTATCTCTATTTAAAAATAAAATAAAATTGGTGTATAATATTATTTATTTTAGAAGAAATCTCTCTAATTCATTGTTAGTCTCAATAATCTATCCATTATAAAGTACTTATATGTATTATTTTTTACGCATTTTGCTAGATACTAAGGACGTGTACAGAGAGATAATATAAGTTAAGGCAATTATTTCTTGCAGCATATCATTCCATCCCATGGGTAAAATAATCAAAATTTCCTTAAATAAAATAGAGATATCGATATTAAAATATATTTTTATATTTTTTTTACATATGTTTTTAGATTTTTTTTTTAAATAAATTTTTTTATTGTGGAATTTTTTTTTTGAATTTTTTTTTTGTTATGGAATTATTTTTATAAAGTGAGATTTTGATTTTTGAATTTTATTTTTAAAACACAATAATCTCTTCAAAATCTACTTTTTCAGATGTATTATTTTTAAAATGAAGAACATTTTCAAAAATTTAAAAGTATTTACGGTGCACGTTCAAAAACGTTGGATCTAGGAAGAATTTGCCTATAACATAAACCCAATTTTGAAACATATTTTTGCAACCATAAAAAAAAATTGAGAAAGGATTGATGGACATATTGGCCCATTAATGTTTGCCCTAATTTCCTAACCCTAACCCAACTCTTCTCACTCTCATATCATCCTTCTCAATCCCACACCACACGCATCCACGCGCCGCTGCCGTTTGTTCTGCCGCCACCATTACCGCTAAGACGCAGTTACGCAGCTCTACTCATCGCCGGCGTGAACGACGCCCTTCCCGCATTCTCAAGTCGTGTTCGTCGTGGCAATAGGTTGGTCCTCCACTTTCCTTCGCAACCCACTGAGTTATTCTGATTGCTATGTATGATGTTGTTTGTTTAACTTTAATCGCGTTCCCCTTGATCGCGCACTGGTATAATCGTTACCCCTCTTTTTTTTTTTCTCTGAAATTTTATGTGCACTTTCTGATTTCGTATAAATACAGCGTTTCTTTGTTTTATCACATTTGTGCAAATTTATCTGTAGGTAGTGATCATTGGTTTTTAGTTACATGGTAGTTTTGTGTTATGGTAAGAATAAAATACCGGTTTTAGTTCGCCAATGGATGCAGGGATTCAGTCTAATTATACTGCCTCTGACAGCAATTGAACTCAGAGAGTTCATTCTAATTTTGAAATTCATTTGATTCTTGACGACACATTATTAGAAGGAAACTACTGGGAATATTATACACTCCCAATGTGAGATACCGGTTTAAAACCCTGGTTCTCTGTTTGAATGGAATATCTGCTGCTTTTAGTTGGATCTGTATTTTTACTCTTTTGTATTACATTTTTCCTTCTGATGATATAAAATGTACTTATTCATCCTTTTCAATTTTATGAATATCGAACCTGAGAATCTAATCTTGAATGAAAAAATGCTGGCCCTAGCAACTGTGGTTCAAAATTTTGGCCTAGCTGGTCTCAATCTTCTTTCTTCAAGTGTTTTTCTTAATGTTTGTTGAATATTTCAGTCTCACTAAGATTGTAACGTGATGTGCAGCTTTCTTTTCATTTCAATGACGAAGAAGAGTTCTAAAACAACACCAATTCAGTTACAGGAGAATACTGTTGCGACAGAGGAGAAACCCTCTTCTACACCAAAAAAAGCATGTAATGAAATTGATGAAATATTTGCTGGAAAAAAGAGGAAGAAATCTGATATGAAAAAGACTGGAAAATCTGACGAAGTAAAGAAGAGTACTGATAAAACAAAGAAGAAGAGGAAGAATGTGAAGAGAAAAACTGATAGATCAGACCATGGTGAGTTTGCAGACCGACCTTCTCAACCAAAAAGGAAAACCGAGGACGGTTTTACCATCTACACTGAAGATGACTTAGGTATTAATAATGCAGATGCTGGAAATACCCCTCTCTGCCCATTTGACTGCTCTTGTTGCTTTTGATGGTAATTGTATAATGTTATATGCACTCAATTCCTTTCTCTGATGATTGACAGTGTTGGGGTTGTCACTCACAGTCTTGGATTTGTAATCTAGGGCCATAACTTTTTACTTAATTATATTTATAGTTGGGCAAAAAGTGGCCTGACTTATCATGCGGTAAGCTTGAATTCCTTAGATCTAGATACACGATTCCTTGGGTGATTTCAGGTGTGGAATTTTGCAGCAGTTATATCCTCCCATGTAACACAGATGTTCATCATGCATGGCACTTATTAGGTTTGAGAATGTTTTAAAAGCGGGTTGTGTTCTGGGCGTATAATTTTGTCTCATTTTTTCATGTTCACAAAACCCAACTTATTTATGAGTTCTATATTTATTTTCTTTTTAATTGCTTGTATGATTCACACCACAAGAACTGGAAATCATCAGAGAAACCTTGATAATCGATGTTATTAGTACGTTTTCTCGTAACCACATAAGTTGAACAGGAATGTTTGCACAAATGGGTGTTTTGTTTATACTTATTTCAAACCACAAATGCGTGTGCCTGTAACAGGGAATGTAATTGTGAATTTACATGCAAAAGACAACATGGAATTCGTACACGAGCACTACCTTTGGCAAGAGCAAAACCTATCGATTGACTCCACGCCTGGAGGTGTGTTTTGTACAATGAGTAATTTGTTTTATAACAAAAGTCAAAGTCAATTACAAAATTATTTGTGGACTTTATTTTATTTATAACTTGTTTTAATGTAAAAAAATTGTGAAATGTACATTTTGATAATCTTCTATTTATTGGTAGAAAAAATGTTTTTATAATAGAGAAGTATATTTTTTACTTTTGTAATCTATAATCGTGTTTCAATAGAAAGGTTTTATAGAACACAGATTTTAAAGTCATGGAACTATAAAGCATGGGAGATGCTCTTATAGTAGACCCTCCCTCTGAATAATTGGTCCATCCTCATCATCTAACGTTATGTTAAGTTCTCAGTTTGCTATTGTGCCATTGATCAAACTGTGTCAACGAACTGCTAATATAAAACTACAATCTTCAACCTCAAATTATGTGTTTTTCAATCTCAAGAATAATTTGTCACAGCTTCCACTGCTGCAAAAGTTATAAGGACTTTCAAATTACTATCATCCTTTCCATGAGCTGAGTCGTAGTCCCACTATAAACACTGCTCTTAAAATCCATTCAATCTTATTAGATTTACATGCCTAAAACCAGATATTTATCTTCTCCAACATTAGACTTTTGCTTACTTCTTATAACGATTACTGATCATAATGTTGGAATTACTCCATAGTTCTTCACTATAGTTTAAATACTTGTACAAATCACTTCCAACTCCTTAAATCAATCTAAAGATTGTTTTCTCAATCCTATAAGATTTGAGTAAGTATAAAATGCAGCCCTTCCTAAACTCCATGGGATGATTGTGCTCCCACCCAGGCGGGGGTTTTCCGTCTCATCGTCAGTATTTTCTACCACTACCCTTTTGTTAGCAAGAACTAAAATTTGTTAAATAGTCCTAATACATTGTGGGTCCAGATACAGAATATTTTAAAAAAATACATGGCCCTATGTTAAAAATTTTACACCACTAAATTCAAAAAAATTAATTTCCATTTTTTTCATCAACCAAACACTTTTTTATCAACATTTTTTTTTCTATCAACAACTCTTCCTAAATCATTTTATGGACCGTATCAAATGAAAAAGTACAGGAACAACGCCGAATAAGTTCTTTTACGATTAAAAGATCATTAGTTCTCCTTTACGTTTTGATATAGATTTTTTACTGCATATACTATATATGTATTCCACAAATGAGTTATGGAGCTAATGCCAAGTTCAACTTCAGTTACATTATAACCCTACTTTAGTTCGACTTTAGTTTGATCAATGTCATAAATAATAGTATTGAATATAATAATTTTAACCAAGCCATTATTTTCTATAAAACATGAAAAATTACAAATTAAATTTAAAAACATATTAACGTATAGGTTAAGTTGACTTCATACAGTTCAGCACCAACTTAAAGAACAATAAACTTAGATTAAATTTAACCTAAACATTAAAAATATCTCACTTGAAATATTAGAATTTTGTTAAATCATTTTAAATTCATTAATACGCCCATGTGCTGCTAGAACCAATCCAAAATAAAGCTACCGTAATGAGCACAGTAAAATTGCCTTGTTCAAAAGATTTTACTGGGACAATGCTACTTTTCGATTTATGCAATTTTGGATGAAACAAATAAATTTTGCAAAAAGCATATAAAACACTTGTTCGTGTTAATCGTAATCCCGACGTAGCATAAAATGAAATGTAATATGAAGTTTTTATAGATGCCAACACATGAAATATATAAAAGTTCCAACTAGGCAAAAATCATTCCATTCGATTGAACTCTAACAAAAATCATTGAAAATTACTCAAATAAACTCAATGTGTTTAAATTGCAAAACCATAAATGTTTATCATAAACACCCGCCGCCGAGACTCCCAAAAACTAAAGTGAAGTTTAAACCTCACCAGATCTCACTGAGTCTATGCAGTAACGGTGGGTTTGGAAGCACTAGAAATTTTGGACCTACGCTTGGCCAAGCTTTCACTCCGGCGTTCTCTCTGCTCCTTCAATCTGGAAGCAAGCAGTTTCTGATACTCTGCTGCTTCTGACTTTGCCTTAGAAATTCTTTTCTTCTTGTCAGCAATTCTTGCTCGCTTCCTTTGGAGAGTCAAAGGAGTGACCAAACGTTGAATCTTTGGAGCTTTGCTCACTTTTTTCCCTGTAACCAATCATCCATTACATATTAAATCACAATCACAAATCCTGTTCAATAAATTGGA
Organism: Phaseolus vulgaris; assembly: GCF_000499845.2. Taxonomy (NCBI): domain Eukaryota; kingdom Viridiplantae; phylum Streptophyta; class Magnoliopsida; order Fabales; family Fabaceae; genus Phaseolus; species Phaseolus vulgaris. Next base: position 40,243,439 of record NC_023758.2, on the reverse strand, counting down.
TATCAAAGCTGAGTAGAAGAGTGTAAGAACTCTTTATTTCAAATATCACATCCCATCATAAACATTCATTACTTGGTTTCATATTCGAAAATGTACAGGGAAATCGTTTTTCAGTAAATTGTTTGATGTTTTCTAAATGTAGAGGTTATTACTGAAAGTTAAATTATGGTTTCACTGTAAAAAAAACGTTAGTTGTCCACAAGAGAAAATACTAGATATTTGATCAGAATATCCATAGATTAGGTGAATAAATCCAAACTTGGAACTGTAGAGTTCCTGCTGTATACACAGCTTAATAGGTTGCTTAACATTATTATTCATTAACATTTTTTCTCAGTCTACCAAGCATACAGAAACTCAGAATTTGTGGATGTCAAAAACTTACCAGCTTTATTAGTGAATGTTCGACGGTATGTGTTTACATACTTTCTCACATCATCATCCTTGGACAGGTTGAACAGCTTTCGAATTTTTGATGCTCTCTTTGGACCCCTCATCCTTGGCTTTTCAACATCAGTGAGACCTGGCAAATCATTGTCGCCCTTCTTCACAATAACCAAGTTCAAAACAGAGAGGTCAGGGCTAACAATGCATCCTCGAACAGACTTCCTTCTACGCTCTCCATTGCGCCTTCCGTATCCACGGAAACATGGAGTTCCTGTCAAATGCAAACAAAATTATCAAGTCTGCAAATAAACATGGCTATGAGAATACTGATAATAACAACTTTATGGTAAAAACTAAAAGTCATTGTATGAAGACACAAGGGTCCTCAGTCAACAACAACACATAATAAGACCCACCATAAAAAAAAAAAGAAAAAAAGAATAAGCAGGTAGAGAAAAAGAAGAATCCATTTTAAAGTTTTCAAGACAACATCCAAATGTTTAACATGGCAGCCATACTAATGCATCCACCATCTATCAACTATAATTATGATTTGTTTATAAACCAAAACAACAACGGACTGAAGCAGTAGAAGAATCTTACCTCTATGGAGCAAGAGACGCACACGACCAGGGGTCAGCACTCCCTGCTTCATTGGGAAGCCTTGTTTGTCACACCCACCAGTGATTTTAAAAACATAGCCTTTAAACTCCTTCGGTAACAAAATTATGGAGGTTAATTGATAACTTTTTAACACTCAAAAAACAAGAAAAACAAGCAGAATGAACATACCTCGCCCAGGGCATCACCAAGGACCTCTTGGGAGATCCTCTTGTCCCAAAATGCTCGACTGCAATAAAAAACAGAAGAACACATGAACAAGTGACATAAAAGGTCCCCAAACGAAACTAACATACAAATGAACTCCCATATCAACTTACAAAGAACATAATCAACTTCAAATCCCAACGAATATCAAGTTAACTAAGCTATCCATGTTCATTATGAATGGATATTGAGATGCAATGCAAGTAACAAATACTAGAACAACAATCGTGACAGTGGTTAATTATAAAGCTAAAAAAGGCAGCCTAAAGAAAGAAACGATTAACCTACAACAAAAGACCTTAAGCGAATTCAAAATAATAATCAATATTAGTCGGAAACGCATAGCACAAAGCAACATTATTCTAAGCAGAAGATGCAAAACGGAATAAAAGAGTAAGATAACTGAAACATCAAAAGAAAGCAGAAAGATTACAGCTTGAGGTCGTCATCGATTTCGAGCTTCTTCTGACATCCAGTAGTGGGATTTGCAATGTTAAACTGTAGAAGAATGGACCATGTTAGAGAGAGGAGAAGAGACGAAAAAAAATCGAAAACGGAAGCAATTAGGGTTTGGGAGAGAAGACCTTCATTCTGCAAGCTGCTTCTGATCCCGCCGCGCCTAACTCTCTGCGTGCTTTTGGAAACTATAAATACATAAGGGCAAACTCGGTAACGACGAATAAAGATAGGGTTTTGCAAGTTTGGGCTTTTATACTCTCTACTTCACTGTTTTGGGCCCCCTTCCTCGGAGCAAACGTAATCTATATCATTTTTGCTTCCTGCTACCTCGTTATTTCTAATTGCACTCCCATAAATTTAAAATATCCACTCTACCTTTTCACATTTTATTTGAAAGTTAGTTGCTTTTGACCCTAAACCCTAAATTATTTTATTTATTATTTTAATTTTTTATTATATTATAATATAAAAAAATACATTAATAAAAGCTGTATCTTAATAAATGTAATTGATAATTAATTATATTGTAAATATTTATTATTATTATTATTATTATTATTGTGTATAATTAATTATGTTAATAAGTACATTAAATTATATTTATAATTTCTTTACAAATCCTGGCTTCATAATGTGATAGATTTAACTTAAAAGATTAAAATTCTTTTGGTTTAGAACATTGTTTTATCAACGTGACTGGTGATGCTCCCAGCTTTGATGACTTTTGGGTTTTTTTCTTGTCTCACCCTCACACATGTCTATACTCCAAGTTTCATGTTCATTTTGACATCTTAAGAGTAAATGATTGAAATTTATTTATTTATTTATTTATTTTCAGCATAAACGTTGCAGCAACAATGAATGAGTGGTTATTGATTGCTAGTTAACACAAGTAATGGATAATTTTTTTATAACAATATTTTGATTAAATAATTAACTGTTAACTAGTTATATAATATTGATAATTAATAATAATAGATTATATAAAGACAAAAAAAGATACGTGAGAAGTAACAAAATATCAACCAGTCAAACATAAAATATATTCTATAAACCGCTTATATATAATTTCATCTAATAAAATATAATATGTGTTTGATAAATTTCATTGTATAGTTATCAAAAGTACCATTCTTATTTTTTATAACCTTTCACATCATTTTTTTTATGAAAATAATTTTGTATGCATCCTGATATGATATATTCAATGTGATTTCTTAGAAAATTATATATTTTTCTTAGTCAATAGAATACTGAAAATCTTAATTCATATAAAAAAATACTGAAGTTTTTAATTAAGAAGATATGTATTTATCACCAAATGGTTGAATTGAATGTCTTTTGCAACAGGTTACTTATTCATTATTTGTATTAAAATGGGTTATTATTTTTAAAAAAACTTTTACCTAACGAAATCTGCAACTTTTATCTAAGCAATTTTTTTTGTACCCGTAGATTATCTAATTGATCCATCTTTGATATGATATTTACATATTTAGATGCTACTAATATATTAATATTTAAAATAAAAGTATTAATTTTTTAATATTTTTTATATGACAGACGCTACAAGAAAGTCATGAAATATAAACCAATTTTTAAATACCAAAATAATTAGTTACAATAGTAACTAAATTAAAGATATTTTAGAAACTAAAACAAATAGTTTCTAAATTAGTATCTAATTAGCAACCAAGGTTTTAGAGACCAAATTTAGAAACTAAATAATTGGTAGTTAAAACCTTGGTTGCTAATTAGATACTAATTTAGAAACTATTTAACAATAATAGAAACTAATTTATAAACTAATTTTTGTTTTAGTTTCTAAAATATCTCTAATTTAGTTACTATTGCAATTAATTATTTTAATATCTAAAAATTGGTTTTATTTCATGATTTTCTTGTAGTAAGAGTACTTTATTTTATAATTTGTAACAATATAAAAATGCAAATTTCACTAAATAAATCGTTTAATTTTAATTGAATAGTTTTAAGTGACAATATAAAATTCTTAATAAGGATACAAATGTAAAAGGGAAAAACAAAAGTAATAAAAAAAATAATAGGAAGAAACTCTACATATATTAAAGATCACAATATATAATTAAAAAATAAAAATTAAATAAAAAATTATTTTAGAAATATAAAAATAATTAATTATTATATTAGCTAAATTAAATATTATGTTAGAAATTTTAAAAATTATTATTATCTAAATTAATTTTTATTATTGACAAATATTTTTAAATTAATATTTAATTAGATTTAGTGATTTCTTTTATTAGTAATAGTCTAGCAAGTATACTTAAACCGTAAATTCAAATTTTTTATTCTATATAATTAAAATTTTATTGTAATAATCCAATATACAATAAATAATATATTTTATTATTTTATTTTATATAATAAATAATAAATTATATATATATATATGTTTATAAAATTAATTATAAAACAATGTGATAACAAAATGAGGAGAGAACATGAAAACCTGAATTATACTTTTTAATTTAACTTTCAATTTGTTTTCTTTTAAAAAAAACAAATTTAATTATTCATATCTTAAAAACCAAACAAAAACGTTAGTTAAATTAAAGTTTTTTTATTTCCAATAATTGTAATCAAATAGTAAATTGTGAGTTAAAGTGCCTAGAAAAAAAAAGGAGGAAGGATGAAAAAAATGAGTATGGTGGAAGGAGAAGAAGGAGAGGAAGAGTGGGGAAATGGAAAATAACATATTATAATGTTAGAAATTTTACGACAAAAATGTCTTATGGTAATAAGTGGTTATAAAAATTTAACCTTATAAGTTAGCTTTATAAGGTTAAACTAGATCTTATGATATCAGAGACATTTAAAATTTATCATGACGAGATTTTGTTTGACTTATCATGTCACTTGCTATTGAGTCGTTATTAAACTATTCATAAACATATAATATCATACATAAATTGACAGATCTCAACTTGGATGAGTGTGTTAGAGATCTTATATCGAGTGCAAACTTTACCTTATAAGTCAGTATTCTAAAATTGAGTTAAACTTAGAGTTCGCATTACCTAATTTGAATTTATTGATTGGATCATGGAAGAAAAAAAGAGAGGAAAATGAATGATATAACATAATATAAGATATGATTTATTGGACATATTATATCATTACATTTAATATGTTTAACTTTTTACAATAAAATATATTAAAAATCTAAATATATAATTAAGTTATAATATATAATAAGTACAAATATAATTTTAAAACTATGAGATAGACTTAAAGTATATTTATTAAAATAATATAAAAAATTATCTAATTTTTTAATATTAATCAAATAATAAATGCTACTGAAATAATTAAATAATATTTTTATTTATAACTGGTCTAATAAATTATTTCATTTATTTATAACTACTGTAACGGTTAAAAGAGATGTTGCTTTAAATCACCAATATATTTAAATTAGTAACAAAGTTAATTCTAAACTAAAATTAAATGAATATCTTTTATTCATTTTGAAAACACAAATAATTAAATTGAACATTAAAAAGATAAGAGAAAAATTAAATATCAGTAAATAATAAAATATTTAAATTATAATCCAGCTTGAATATAATAAATAATACTATATATTAATTTGGATAATTATATTTTAAAAAGTAATGATATATGTATATTCATTATTTTCAAACCCCTAATTACAACTCCTTCTTATCTTTTTTTTATCTCTCTTTGTGTATCACCTATTCTTCTTTTTATTTGAGAATAGGTTTCAAAAGTTTTAGAAAAACCCCACAGGCCTTAATTTTATGCCTCATACTTAAAACAGGAAATGTTTTGAGAATATTTTTTCCCATGTGATCTAATGAAAGTTATAATTAAAGTATATATTTCTGTAGTTTACTGAATTAATTTTTATCGATTTTTTAGGTAGCTAAAATTTGTCTGTTTTTGAAGTTTGTTTCTCTCTTTATGGTCTGAGAAGCTATTCTTAGTTGGCAAACAACATAAGCTGAGTTGTTTCATGAAACTCCAAGCCCCACGCTCCAACCATAGCCAAATCAAAAAAATTTCAGACCTTCCTACTTGACCACACCAATTCCTATTATTAACATCTCTTTCTATAACTGAAATTCATCAAAGTTTCTCAAGAAACAAAGGGCGCACACTGTTTGTTTTTAAAAATTTTGTCATTTTATGAAGAAAACAAGGGTATTTTTTTATACACAATTGTAAGTTTGCAAGGTGATGAGAACCATAACGCTCGCTTGAACTGCAATGGGTGCTCTAGCACAATTTTCAATTCTTGTTTTCTTCTGCTGCATCTCTCTCAGCACATCCACTTTTTGAGTTTTAACATACGTTTATATGTGGTTTTGCTTACTACATTTCGCTAAATTTACAACAAGGATGGGCATTCCAATGCCACAACGTTTCATCCACCTGTCACCTATTTCACCCCATTTTGGGCGAATTTCTCTTTCCTTTTTTGTTACCATGTGCTTCATTTTTTCCTTCATTCACTGCCATCGTCTGTTTCTTTTCCTCCTGCTTTTTCTACATTCTTTTTTGTTTGCTTCACTGGCACTACTACCACTGCATCCCTACCCCTTCTTATAAAAGCCCTACACTCCACACTCTCATTTCACTCACTCACACACACCACACTCCACACAACACAAAAGCCTCAAATTAAGCCTCTTTGTTTCAAGAATGGACAACTTTCCTGACCCAGTTTCAGCAACCACCACCAACCCATTAATCCTTGAACAACGAAGCATGGGAGAACTAAATAATGTTAACTTCCCTGTTGACAACAGTGGACATGTTGGCTTTCCTGACCCTTATTACGCTCCATTTGACCAGAACATGCAGTTCCAACAAGTGAACCAATATCCTTTGCATACCCTTCAAACAGGACAACCTAATGCAATTTATGGGGCACCAAATTCTGAAGTTCAAGGGTGGTCACAACAACAACCAGAGGAAGAAGAATATAGAAAGAGTGTGGGAACATTGACTAGCAAAGTTGCTAGGGACAAAAGGAAACAAGTAAGACAGAAGAGTAAGAGTGTTCCTGTGGCTCCTTTGGTACCAACAAAAGGGATAATAAAGGAACAACCTGTTCCTGGAGGAGGATCAGATGGAAAGCTCACTATCAACCAAGATAGAATTTTCGCTGTTTTTTGCAGCCCAGATGGGAAGGTAATCAGAATTCCTTTTTTGTGTGCATTAAGGTCTTGTTCATTGATTTCAAAGTTTTCTAAAATTACCATTCAATAATTTTCTAACCTTTTTAAGAGTTTGTCTTTTAAAGAAAATGATGAGATGATGAATCATCTTAATTGTGTTTATTTTGGAAACATTTATCAACGTTTAGTCAGTTTTAAGCAGAAAATTAATTATTAAAGATGCAGTAATTATTGTCATTAAACATTCCTAGTGTGGGGTTTTCTCTTTTTGGTATTTTCATTTATATTTTTTAATTATTTCCACATGAATGTAGAAGTTAGAGGAAGTTTTCACAAAGCAGTTGAAGAATAGTGACGTTAGTGTCCTAGGTCGCATTGTGCTCCCAAAGGTAAGATTTCGATTTTCTTTGTATATCATTTTGGTTTTCTTTCTCTTTGTTTTATTCTAATAAAGATGAAACATTGACCTAAAGAAACCTTATTCATGCTCCAAGCTGCCCAATAACTATTTCTTTCCGAACATCGATTTTAGCACAAAAATAAAGGAAAAGAAAAGAAACTATGCTTATCTCACTAATCATAAATGTATTTGGACTACTAATTTGAAAAAAAACCTAAATACTCTTCAAGTGAAAAATTATTTTCAATATACACTAAAAAAAACCATTAAATAGAAAATAAAAAATAATTAGTTATTATATTAACTAAATTATATGTTATTTATAGACTAAAAAAATATTATCTAAAATAGATTTTATTATTAATAAAAATTTATAAACAATTTAGAAATTAGATTATAAGTTTTTATTAATAATAGAAACTAGTTTATATACTATTTTTTTAGTTTATAAAATAGTATTAGTCAATATAATAACTAATTATTTTTTGTCTCTAAAATTAGTTTGTATTTAATAATTTTCTAGTAGTGATATATAATTAATTTTGTTTATGAATATAACATCTTCTAATTAATTCTCTAACTTTTCATTAATTGTTTTATATATTCTCTACTACTATTATAAACATTACAAGAAAATCATTAAATAACAATTAATACTAAAATAAAATCATTAAATATTAATTAATACTATAAGAAAATCATTAAATAGAAACTAATTTTATAGACAAAATATAACTAGTTAGTATATTAACTAAATTATATACTATTTTATAGACTATAAAATTATTAACATCTAAAGTAATTTTTATTATTAATAGATAGTTTATAAATTGATATTTAATTAACTACCAACTACTTTATATTATAAAGTTGACAGCTAAAATCTTGATAGCTAATTAGATACCAATCCATAAACTATTTATTGATAATATAAATTACTTTATATATCAATAATTTTGTAATCTCTAAAATAATATGTAATTTAGTCAATATGGTAATTAATTATTTTTTGTCTATAAAATTAGTTTTTATTTGATGAGTTTCTTGTGGTGTAATTTAGAGATAAAAAATAATTAGTCATTATATTGATTATGCTAGATATTATTTTATAAACTAAAAAATTATTGATATGTAAATTAATTTTCATTATTAATAATATTTATAAAATAATTTTTAAATTAATATTTAATATTAAGTACACAAATTTTAGTTACTAATTACTTTAAATACTAGTTTATAATTTAAAATAATTAGACTAATATTAAATATCAATTTAGCCACTACTTTGTAAACTTTAATTACTAATAAAAACGATTATAGATATTAAAAAATAATATCTATCTTAGTTTATATAGTGATTGATCAATTACTATTTAATGCATTTCTTTTTTTAGTAAAAAACTTGAAAATTTAATATAATTAAAAAACAATTTTAATGTCTAACAATGCCTTCAACTTTTTCCTTCTGATTATAAAAAAAGTGATATACTTTTTCCCTTAACCAAGATGATATATGTTCATATGTTAAAATAGAGGGAGGTTGAGGCGAAGCTTCCACCATTGACAGACAAGGAAGGAAAGGATATTATGGTCAAGGATGTTTATTCTGGGATGATATGGACCTTGAAATACAAGTAAATATTTTTTGTAATTTTTTATATTTCTTTATTGGATATCTTTTTCCATTTTAAAAGATATTAAATATAACTTGTTGATTGAACAGGTATTGGTCCAATAACAGAAGTAGAATGTATGTTCTCGAAAATGCAGGTAAATTTCCATTTATTTTTTCTTTCTAACTTCTGTTATATTCACAGCAGTATTGATTTTGGCATCATAAATAAATAATTATTTGTGAATCCAATGTAACAGGGGATTTAGTGAACCATTATGAACTACAAATGGGAGATTTGATAACCATTTACGAGGACGAAAGGAAAAATCTGGTTAGATTTGCATCCTTTACACATTATTTATTGAACAATTATTGTTTGCCATATATTGGGGGATGAGAGTTCACGCAATATCTTTGCACACTTTTAAACACTTTTAGATTGCATGATTCTTTGATTATATTGGATTCGACATAAGTAAATATGTTCCCATATATATTCTAACTTGTGTGAATATCTCAAACACTTGGGTTGTAATATCTGCACTTTAACCTTTCTTCCCTTCACCAAAATTCCAAACTTGTTTTTGTACAGAAATAAAATAAAAAAGGGCATGAGTGACAAGTAATTTGCAGATTTGCACAATGTTTTATGTATCTGTCTCATATGAACCATTTGTTTTGAGAGGAAGCAGTATGTGTGGGCTAGAAAAAAGAGAAATCCAGAAGGCGCGGTGTCTTTGTCAAAGAAAGAAGTTGAAGATGCTAACAACCTTTTGACTTCGATCAATGGTGGTGGAAGTTCTCCAAGTGGAGCAAAATTAGGTATGAATATAGCAGAACGTGATCAATTGTCGAACATTGCTGGAAACGGGGCACCAAGCCAAACAACCATCGAAGCCACACCACCAGCACTACCAGCACCACCTGCACTACCAGCACCTTTTGGTGGCAATAACCAGTGGATAAGTGATGAAGATGTCTACGGGGGCCTTGACAATATCTTCGAAATTGAGAATAGTTTTCATAGTTTTGATCACTTGAAAGATTACAAGACGTGGCCCTATTGAAACCATGATCGTAATATTTAAGATATATATGATAGATATGTTTCGTTGTATGCAAACCTTTGTGTTCTTGCTGGTCGTTTCTTGTTATGTTTAATGGTGTCTGTGGGTTATTAGAGACAAATGTTAGATATATGTTTTATGACATGCAACCTTGTATTCTTGTATGTCATTATGTGTTATGTTTATTTATGTGTATGAGAGGTGGAGAGAAACTGTGTGCGGAGACAAATTTGAAATTTCAGTTGTGATTTTCCTTGTTATATTCAAACTGTGACGTTCCTTGTTCCTTGTTCCTTGTTGTGTTCAATTGTACGTGGGGTGCAGGAAAGAAAATGAGAATACTATTGGTAACACTGTGTATAGAGGAGGAACAATAACTGACATTGAAATGGTTACAAGAAATAACTCTTTGACCATTTATGAACTCCTTAAATTAATTGAACAACTCATGCTTTTGTCCCATCATGAGATAGTAATTAAAACTGAATATAAAAGATTTACTATATATAGAATAAATTAAGTCCTTTGGACAACCAACCTAATAATTAAGAAGACATATTCTAGATTTGTAAAGTCTCTCTTATAGCCCCACATGAGGTCAAGTGATGTTAATCATATTGATATGGTTAAAGATACCCACTTTTCGTCCAATCATGATAGAGGGGTCCATATTTATTTAAAAATAATTATATATATAGATATATTTCAATTTCTGGTAATATTTTATTGGCTTCGTTAGGAATATTTGTAACATTACCATATATTGTCACTGTTAGTGAGGACATTAGGTACAAAAGATACACTTAAATAAGTAATTTCTAATTTACTTCAGCTGAACTATGTAAATCAAGCTTTTAATTATATTATTTTGGAAATAACTGTGATAATTACTTAATTTATCATATCACATTCATAACTTATTTATATTTATACAATGAATATTTTTTAATTTTGTGAATTTGGAAGACAATACAACCATTTCATTAAAGATAATATTAATTTAAAGGAGATATCATTAATTTTTTCTTATTTGTTGCATAAAATTATAAGAAAAACATTTATCACTGGCTTAATGTATGACACAAAAAGAAATAGGAGAAACTATTTGAAGCCCCTCAATGTAAAGAAGCATTATTAGGTGAGATATATCTAACACTACAAGAAAATCATGAAATAGAAATCAATTTTAGAAACTAAAAATAATTAGTTGTTATAGTGACTAAATTAGAGACCATTTTAGAGACTAAATAATTTTTTGGTTTATAAATTAGTTTTTAATATTGTTAAATGAATTCTAAATTGGTATCTAATTAGCAACCAAGGTTTTTGCTACCAAATTTATAATCTAAATAATTGATAGTTAAAACTTTAGATTTTAATTAGATACCAGTATAAAAACTATTTAACAATAATAAAAACTAATTTAGAAACTCTTTTTTTTAGTTTTTACTATGATTTTTAATTTAGTTACTATTGCAACTAATTATTTTAGTCTCTAAAAATTGATTTCTATTTGATGTTTTTCTTGTTGTGTAAATCTATACCGTTGGCCATATCTTTTTCTTTCAAAAAGATATTGTGTCCTTGAGTGAAAATTCACTTAATGGAATTTAGAGCTTATACCTCCTTGGGTCTAAAGTCATTGACTACACAAATCATGTCATCATTAAATATATTTTCACCAAGCCAAATTTTAAGCCAAGACTCATGAATTTAATTTGGAAGTGAAAGACAAGAAGGGGAATGAGAATGTGATAGTTGATTTTCTTTCCCACGTGTGGAATGACAAAGTAACTTGCAAGGAAGGATAAATTAGGAAGGAATCCTCATATGAAGCCCTTATGTTGGTAAAAGTGATGAACTCTAGTAACATAAAACAAATAATAAAAAAATAAGGGTTTAGAATTCCTATTTAAAAACTAAGGCAAAGCGATTTTATTTACCATCCCTATTTATAACACTTGTTCCTCCTACAAATCTCATGTAAAAATAACTAAGGGTTTATAATTTCTATATCAAGATATTTGTCTTTTTTTTTTTCACAAAGGAGTTATGGTTTTAGTATGATAAGAGTATGAATGAAAGAGTTATATATTTAAAGCTTGGAAGTTATTGTGTCAAGTTCATGAAATTTAATTCCGGTGATTTCAAGTCTTTTATAAAAATTATAAAAAAAGTTACCGCTGCTTTAATATTGATTTAATGTTTTAAGTCGTAATTAATGTGAAGTTCTAAATTATCCAACTAGTACAAGTTCATATCATTTGATTTATCAATATACTACTTCAATAGGTGCATTGATTTGTTAGGAATTAAGAATTGGTTGGTAGTAGTCAATAAGGGAAGAAAGATAATAAATAAAGTATATATGAAATTTTGGTAATAATAATTTCAAGATAGATGTGGGGAAATCCTAAAAAGTTGTAGACAAATGAAATTATGTTCCAAGTGCTCAATAATGATTGTATGGGCGAGGTTTATATGGATAAAATGAAACAAGTCCAAGAAATAGTGGTGCTCATACATAGAGTGAAAATCCAAACGTAACAAGAAGTCATTTATAAGACTCTTAGGCAAACTGAAAAATTAACTTGACTAGTTATGGGTACTCATTGGTGATTTTAACAACAAATTAACTTCTAAGTAAGGAGTATGTTGTTCTTCCAAGTGAAAGTGAATACATTTGGGAGGGGGTTTGGTTGTACTGGATCCTAATCTTTAGCAACACATTTACTTACCATGTCAATGCATCGAGACAATATGATTATAAAGATTGGACATGCTTGTTTATGACTATAAATAACATTTGCATTACCTTATAGCTAAGATGGAGCATATGATATACATAGCATAACTATAACCTTCTTTATTATTGTCCATAAAAAAATAACATTTTTTATTAAGGTATAGTGTCTTTATGTCTCTTAAAAAAAGAGAGACTTTTATGTATTAATTTAATTGTGTCATCAAGACTATATAATCTTAGTTCGTTTTACTTTAAAAAAAAATTAAATCATAAATGCATCTCTTAATATTATTATTTTTATCAGCAAAAGAATGAATAAATAAATATAGAGTGTTTAAGAGATGTTTCAATTCTATTATATCCGATGCATTATTATGTTAGATAAAAAAAAATATAAATAGATTATTTTAAATCAAATTCAAATTTCAAGTGGAGGAAGAATTTCAAGAGATTGAATATAATAACTTTTTTTTTCAAAAATCTTAGAACTTTGTAGAGTTATTTTGCCTTCAAAAAATTAAAATTGTTATTTAAAACAATGATTATTTTCTTTATTCGTAAATAGTTTATTCAACATATAGTTTTACTCTTTATTGATATCATATTATACAAGTAAATTATAAGGATATTTTGTTAATGCAAGTGATGAGAAAGAATATTTAAATTGAGATTTTATTGGCATATCATTAAACTCCTGAATTTTTAAGTTTCCAAAAAATACAAGTATTCTTAACAATAAGATCACTATTTTTGGACATTGATTATTGGTTTTAAACAAATGAGAAAAAAACTTTTTAAATCAGTTAAAATTATAAACTATGTAGAAAACTACCACTTTTGACATTAGAGTGTATTATACTCAATGCGTATTTATGTAAAATATTTGAACTTGATCCCATATAACTAGACTTAATTATTTGTGAAGAAAATATTTTGATATTTTAAGGATATCTAACTTTAGAACAAATCTAACAAGTACAATTTAATTATATAAAAAATTATTCTATAAAGAATTATATTAAAGAAGAGAAATATTCAATTTGTTAACATTAAAAATGAATAAACATATATATTTAGAAAACCTCTTATTAAAGATAAGCTCATCCATCTAAAAGAAATCTTGGAATAGATTTGAGTGATTTCCACATCTATGCGCCTCGAGAAGATGCAAGCATAGCCTGAAACATCCATAAGCATTCTGTTGTATGTTTGAGAACAATTTAAGCTCTTGTGGTAAATGATTTTAATTATTATTATAGCACCTTAATTGTTGTTTATCCATCACAGAAAATATTATTTTAAATCAACACGTATATCAATGAAAGAGTTAAATTCTAAAATGTAATATGGCAAATATTTAAAAAGAAAGCAAGTCACTTATTAATATTAATTAATGTATTACATCTATACCATTATATAATTAGAATACACTATTTTGGTATAATCTTTTAATTGATTTTTTTTCCTTTAATAAATTAAAAATATTTTACTTATTTAATAAAATAAATAATTGAATAAGTTTTCTTTATTTGAAAATCATTAAATAATTTTTATTTTCAAAGATAACGGTTACATAATTTTTTAATAATATTCTTATAAAATTATATATATTAGTTTATTTTATTTTCGATTTTTAATTAATTATTCAAAAAAAGAAATACAATTACGTATATATATATTAATTAAAAAATGTAAATACACCTATAATATACATGTATTTTTGTTGATATTAAATAAATATTATAAATAATGGACTAGACAAAATAAATTACACAATATTAGCCGAGAGACTATCGTGTTGTGTATCCATATTTTTTTTAATTTTATCGTAAATATATGTCTATGTTTTAAATATTATTACAAATTTATAATATAATATTCTTATGTATGTTAAAAATAGAATGCATGTAAAGAAAATGGAAAGATTGAAACAAAATTAGAAAAAAAGTGAATTTAAATATTTTTTGCTGAAAGATTAATTAAAATTTATGTAGCACAGACACTGACATGGATACGGAGATACGTAAAATCTCTAAAATGTAGGACACAAATCTATATATTATATAATTACGAATTACATAAATTGACAATAAAGATTTATGTGCACAAGTATGTTCCAGATTATTTTTTGGAGCAAAAAGATGTTTTTCATGACTGGTTCACAAGGATTTGTTTCTTATTTTTATAATCATAATAACAATTTATACAATAAAGTTTGAATTTTTAGAAAATTAATGTATTTTTCCTTTTTAAAATTGTGTTAGACCCATACTAAAATTGTCAGAAATCTAACAAATACTTTTTGAATTTGACACTTTACGAATACGTGTCCTATAGGTGTCATACGAGTGTCGGTGTCCGATATTCATCGGACACCGGCACGCCATTTAAGAGGAGTGTCCGAGCTTCATAGATTAAAATATAAAAGGAAAAAAATAGAACAAAAAGATGAGAATGAGAGTATGGAAAAAAGTGAAAAGAAAAGAGTGAGAATGAGAATGTGTGTCTCTCCAAAAAGAAAAAAAAAGGGATAAAAAAAATGAAATTTGAAATAAATTATTTTAAAAAAAATATGTTGTAACTAATTATTATAAGTAAGAGATTTTATTAGACGGATAAAATAATTTATTAATTTGATAATTATTATTTTTTAAAACATAAATTTGGAAAAAGTTATTAAATTGATCTATTAAATTAATTGTCATTTGTTTAGAAATAAAATTGGAAAAAAAAATTGTGTAAAAAAAAAATTATTACAAGAAAATCCTTATGGATAAAAGTAATTAAATAGTACTAGTGATAAACGTTTATGGAAAAAATAATAAGAAATTTATTTTCTATCATTCTCAATACGTTATTTAATAAAATATTAAAAATAATAAATTTGTACATTATGTTAGAAAAGTAAAAATAGTAAAGACTAAAACCACACTTTATATAAAAAAACTAAAAAAACTAAAGAAGCTTAATAAGGATTAAAAGCTAGAACTTACCATTTTAAAAATCACTACTTCCGGTAGCATTTCAAACACACTATAAATTACCAAAAAGAAGTTTAGTTACCAAACATTAAGAAGAATAGGGTCATAAAATATTTCATCCAGTAAAAATACATTTTTTTTTTAATTTGAATGGTATGGAATATTTTTTCTTTTTTTTTGGGGGCTTACAAAGGTTTAAATATGATTTTATTATTGGTAAAATAAACAATTTTTTAATTTTACAAAATTCAAAATTACTATTTATTTATTTATAATATTATTTGTTGAATAAAAAGTCAAATAACTATTCTAAACGACACTATTGGTGTCTATAATATAATGTTAACATGTAATACGAATAAAACAAATTAGGATTTCCACATAAATATTATTTATATATCTTAATATTAATTTCAAATTTTTACAGGATAAAAAATAGTTATTTATTTACACAGTGTTGAACTTGGATTTACTTTTACTCTCCTTAGTTTCGTTGACGAATAACTTTGGTCCTTTAAAATTGTCTTGCTCTTCTAAATTTCCAAAATTAACCAATTTTGCTCGAACACAATATATAATTCCAATATTAATATAATTATTAAACTAACAACGTTAAAACTTATTATTAAACATTTCTATTCATATTTTATGTAAATAAGTAATTTTAACATTGTCATAATTTACACACATGTCAATATTTTTGTTATAAAAAATCGAAAAAAATATTCACGACGCAAAAAAAATACTTAATTGAAATGCTTAAGACAAAAAGGAACATATTCATGAAATTATCAGAACTAAATTTAATTATAGTAATTTGAAATTGAATAAAATATATTTTCACTTTATAAAATTATTATTTGTCTCATCTAAAATTAAGAGAAGAAAAAAAGAGAATATTTTAGAAGAAGAAGAAGGAAATGCATATTTTAATGTTTTGAAATTTATTGATCTTAATTTGTTCACAAACATATAAGTTTTTGCTTTGAGTGTTGGTGAGGATCAGAGGATCAGGATAAGCTTTCCCTGTTTCCATGGCCGCACCTTCGCTTTCCTCTGCTCTCAGTTCCCTCTCCCTCTCCGCCTCTTCCCGCTTCTCTCTCCTCCCCTCGCCACCGCACACCGTCTCCCTCCTCTTCGCCAAACCCCAACACCACCCCTCCCTCCTCTGCGCCAAATGCAAACCCTCCGACGACATCGACACCTCCTTCTTCGACAACCTCAACCCGCAGGATGACATTGACTTCAATCCCCCGGAGCCCCCGGAGGGCTTCGTCGCCCCTCCCTCCTTCGACGATTCCCCCCTCGAGACGGAGGATGAGATCGCCGCCGCCTACGAGGAGCTTTACGGCCCCGCATTCAGCGGCGTCACCGTGCTCGGGAACGACGTCTTTGAAACGGACGCCCTGGTGAAGAAGGACACGGGGTTCGGGTCCGGCGGGAAGAAGGAGAAGATCCGCGACGGGTTCGAAGAGAGGGTGGTTCAGGTGAGGAGGGTGACGAAGGTTGTTAAGGGAGGGAAGCAGTTGCGCTTCAGGGCTGTCGTCATTGTCGGCGACAGGAAGGGCCAAGTCGGAGTCGGAGTCGGCAAGGCCAAGGAAGTCGTCGCCGCCGTTCAGAAGTCCGCCGCCAATGCCAGGAGGAACATCATAAAGGTGCCTATGACTAAGTACTCCACTTTTCCCCACAGGTACTTTCTCAACCTTACCTTACTCTGTATTTCTAAACTGTTTCTTTGTTTTGGTCACACTCTTATGCCATTATGATAATCTGCAAGTGTCTTTTGAATCCAACCCAAGATTGAATCGACGAGCTTTTTTATAATTAAATGTGAAAAAAATGAAATTGACTTTGTATATGTATGAGTTAAAAGTATAAATTTGGAAAAGTCGTTATTTTTTCTTCATGACTTTTTCTATTAAAAGTCTTAGGGAGAAGTTAGTCTCAGGTGTGGACATGGATATTGGCCTCTACTTCAGCTTTTGATCAAGTGTTAACTTTTCAATTGCGGTCGCAGTTTTGATGAGATTCATAGTATTTTGCATTTTAGTTCCCAAGATGCCAAAAATCTTGATGTTGTGTCCAAAATCAAGGACACGGGCGATTTTCTAAAGCCTTTGAAATGTCTGTGTTTTGCTTCTAGTGCTGCCTCTTGGATTGGATTGGAGTCCCACGTTATGCAGAATTAGACAAGCTGACTAACATATAAGTGAGAATTGTTTCGACGGTTGTTTTGGCAAGCAATTGTATAATTATTTTGGAAGTTCCTTATTACAAATAGTAATTGAAAAGCTTAGTTTCTTCCTGATAAGAGTTGGAACCTTTACTTGGAGTAGAAGTATGTGAATGACTCTGATATCTGCGAATCTGGATTGATTGACTTCAGGGCTCTTTATGAAAGAATGATGATTAGTTAAAACTATTGATGCTTCTAGATGGCTGCTACTTATTTTTCTGTTGTTTGTTTTTTTAGATCTGATGGAGATTATGGAGCAGCGAAGGTGATGCTTAGACCTGCTTCTCCCGGTACTGGAGTTATTGCAGGTGGAGCTGTGAGAATAGTTCTTGAAATGGCAGGAGTTGAGAATGCTTTGGGAAAGCAAATAGGGAGTAACAACGCACTCAACAATGCCAGAGCAACCGTTATTGCTGTGCAGAAAATGAAGCAGTTTCGTGAGGTTGCTCTGGAGCGTGGTATTCCAATGGAAGAATTATGGAAGTAATGGAATTTGGGAAGCCGATGTAACTTTTAGATTTCAATCGTTGTGATATAGAGCTGGTCATAATTCTCGTCAAGGAAGTGAAACAGTGTTCAATTTTTTTAATGTTTTCTGAAAATGAATAGTTTCTTCAAAGAGCTACTTGTTCTGATTGATTAACATATTCTTTACCTGCCTGTTTGAGTTGTATTTATGGTCGTTCAATTTATGCCTACCTTCACCGTATTTGAGGAATCAATCATGCTTATGTTCTTCATATCAACTTATGCGATTGAATTGATGTGAAAATCCAAGTAAAGAAAAATTATTATTTCTGGAGGGGAAATAAACGTCTATATATGATTGATGATAAACACAGGCCCCCTCATCTGCAAAATTACTTTTGTGGAGATGTTTTAGATTGTGTCAATTTCATAAGATATTTAATACGTTTTGCTTACACGTCTTAAACATGTATGTATATACTATGATTTTTCAAGTAAACTATAGTTCTTTGCTTCTGAATTGACGTAGATGGTCATTACACTAAACCGAAACGGCTAAAAAAAATACAATTGTTCATAGATAGAACATAATATGCTGAAATTTTCTTTTCATATTAGAAGACTTGGCTCTTAAAGGTACAGTCGATGTAGCGGTATTAGAAGATAAAAGTTAGATACTTGCCAATATTTCGGTCATTTATTATTGGATTGGATTGGGATGTCATCCCCATCAAGTTATTGCCTTCGAATGGGAACGAAGTTCCAGTCATCCATTCATTTCATAATATAAGATATCCTAAAACCTTATATATTATGAAGACTAGAAATAAAAATTTGATATATTATAAGGACTAAAACAAAATAGATTTGGAAAGACCAAGACATAAACCTTGGTTGATTTTGATGATAATACTTTGAGTTCAGTGTGTGGAGAGAGATAAACAAGCACACAAATATATCTGTGAGAGCTTGCATAAAAAACTACCAGAAGTCTAATTTGGCAAGAAATAATAAAAGCAAAAAAAGGGAATCTATACAACTTGCAACGTACAAGCTACAAGGTATCACTATAAAAAAAATGGAACAAAATTAAGTTATCCCCACATCACAACATAAACGGTGTCTTCATTAGATCACTACAGCATATCGAAAGAAACTAAATTCTTGTGGAAGTTTCCCCTGCAGATGCATCTGTTTCATCACACCATTAAAAAGATATATAGGGAGAGGGAAACAAGAGTAGCTGACAGAAGATAAACCTTTCGGCTGGTTCGTTTCCCTTAAGCAATCTGGAACATTTGGTTGCTGATCAATTCACCATGAAAGATTTCAACCGAAGTTTCCCTACACAATTCAAGAAAATGTCCCCGGAAATAATCTAAGTCTCGAGCAATATTCTAAGAAACAGTCATTTGCTCTTTTGGTTCTCCGAATGATCCTTATGCTCTAAGCCCATCTCACGCATTTGATGTTCAACAGAAACTAAACCAGTTTCTGCAAGAAACCTGCAGAGAAAATGTATTCAGTACTGCATAAAAAATTCATCAGAGAAAATTGTAAACAACTGAAATGGTGTCTCTATCGGACACACTATCAGACACCCAACATTAACACACCGATGCTTTTCACGACTTTACTTAAACATATGCTATTATGATACAACATGCATTTTCTTTTTATTTTCATTTTTGAAATCTTCCCTAAGAATGGAACACAACCACCTACAGAATCACAGTACACTAACTAATCATAAACACACACACGTCCTATCGATGCTATAGCACTGTGAAGAAAACTAAATTTGATTCATGAATTATAACATCATCAACCCATCACAATATTTTGCACTGCCATGTGATGTGGAGTACCAGCGCCAGACAAGGTTGACTCATACATAAAGCACAAAACTTGGCCTCACCTACTACAATAACAACACTACCAAGTTATGGACCTAGTTGATAAATGTTTAATTTGGAGTCCATTGGGATGCAAACTGTATAGGAAGCATGATGATGGACGAAATCTCAATTTCAACTTGAAAGCAATACAATTAACAGATAGGGAAGAATGATGAAAGTACCAGCTGAGAAGCAAGAATAGGGTGACGCAAATTAGAACAAAGAATGCAACATGGAACATCAACCATGAATCACTGGAAGAGAATGCCAAGGCCAGCATAACAGCAAGACAGACACCCAACATTAAAAAAGCCGACTTTAAAGTAATCCATGTAGGAGCCTGAATTAAAAAAGCAGCAGCAACAACAAAAATCACGCAAATCTAGTGAAAAAAAGGTATACAATTAAAAATAGAAGTGATCGCAGAGTGAAAATACGAACATTAACACCAGGGGCTAAAGCTCCAAGCAGAACTGCTTGGGCTGATGATACATCTCCAGTATCTGCTTCTGCATGCTGATGTTCCATCTTGAAACGCAAATCGTAATGCGTTGCTTAGGGTTTTTTGCTGTTGAATCAAATCCCAATTTCCCGTTAAACTCTCGTTCTACCATTTTTAGCCTTTTAGGTATAAAAAGAAAAGGAAAAAAAATTATGTGTAAAATTCATTGGGCTTTCAACAATGATCCAAATATTTGGGCTTCTCACTTTGGTATTTTGAGTTCAGCTTCTTCTTCCTGCACCCCTACGTTTTTCTTTCTGCATTCACACAATTTTCTAAATTCCAAAACTGACCTTGACCTTTTATTTGAAAAGGAACCGTGGGTTATCAGAAATTGGGATATGGGAGTGTGCTACGGATTCATCAATCCAGAACTGAATATTTTTTTTTCTTGATGAGGGGGTGTTCCAAAAGTAATTTTTGCATAAATTATTGATTTCTGGATTGCTGAATCCAGAAGCTTAATTTTGTTACGGATTGGTGAATCCGAAATATTTTGTTTTTGAATTATGGATTTCTGAATCTGGAATTCATATTTCCGTTATGGATTGGAGAATCCATAATGCGTTTTTTTGAATAATGGATCTTTGAATGTGAAATACATATTTTGAATTACGGATTGGTGGATCCCAAATTTTACCGGAAGTACCAATCCAAATTTTTTTCAGATTTCATAATCTAGAATGAAAATAAATAAATACAGTTCAAGTGCATTTTAGGATTTTTAAAAAATAATAGGGACAGTTTGATTTTTGCATAACATTGTGGGGGTGCAGGAAGAAAAATGTAGCGGTGCAAGAAGAAACTGTCTTACAGAAAGGTTGGAAACAGAAAGAAAAAAGAGCTTATTTCTATCATGGATTCATTTCACAGTTCAAGGTTATGTTATGTTAGCTTTTGTTACTACCGTAGTTTTATTGTGTATTTGGAAACAGCTGAAATGATGACTGTTTTTCTTTCAATTGTTTTTGTAAACATGTTCTAAAATAAATTAAAGTAAACTTCAATTTTAGTATTTACTTTAATCTTAATTCTTTAAAGTCTAGTGCTTTTTCCGGGTTATTTTTAGGAAAAGTTACATGCATCTTTTTCCAAATAGTTTTTACAGTTCTTCAAACTAAATTTAGGGAAAAAGATAGACATTAACAATATAAAATATTTTTACATGATCATTCAATTACAAATGATCAAGTATGGTAATTTTATTGGTTTTAAATAATTATCTGAAAGTTATTCTAAAAAATTAAAACTAAAATTTCGTATCCATAGTTAGTGCTAACTTTTAATACGAAGCTTTATTATCTAAATTATTGAAATTAAACTCTGATCATGAATAAAAAATCTAAATAATTATATTAACTTTTGTCTTTTTTATTAATATATTTTGGGAGGGAAGTAAGGTGACAAATCATACACATACACAATTACAACATTTTCCGAGAGTGTTTGTTTTCTTAGGGACAAAATTCTTTTTATTGTTATGGTAGGATCACAGTCATAATGTTTTTGAATGAAACTGGTTTTGAATGTACTATTGTCTGTTAGTTTCAACAACCATTATCTTTTAACTTGAAACCTTTACAATTGTTTTTAGTTTTAAGAACCCATGAGTTGGTTACCGTCACTGCATACACTTTCTTACTAATTATGATATTAGCCACCACAATAAGAAGGCTTATTTTCACTAGTCGCATATTTTGTACTCCCCATGATCATGCACTATGAAAATTTATGCTTAACCAATTAAAGGCTGAATAAAGGATTCTTCATCCACATTCTTTGAAATTCGTCTTTCATTGAAGAAAGGAAACTTGAAATACTACGCATTATAGATATATACATAGTGTTTGATACCTTTGTATTGTATGGAATCAAAGTCCCAGCAAGGTGTACAATTTTGAAATGATGTAAACGAGTTTCAGATGAGAAGTTTTAATTTCCCATGAATCTAGGCCCATTGAGATTGAGGGTAGGATCCTGCTGAAGTCTCCATTCCTTTTCCTTAAGGTGCTCTAGCAGAGGCAATGGCTCGTTTCTTTGTTCTGTCACATAACCACACCCATAAGGTCTTGGTCTTTGAAAATTGTGGAAGAGGTCGGTTAAGTGCTCACCAGCACCAAAAGCATAGGGATAACTTGGCTGCAATGGAAGGGGACCTAGTGGCTTCATATATGTGTACTGGTTAGAAGAGAGGGGATTACCCAATTGATCAAATTGGTTTAACTTGTGGGTATCATGATGGAGGAAGTTTTCATGATTTCCAAGAAC
The DNA here is from genome assembly GCF_000499845.2 of Phaseolus vulgaris. Classification (NCBI taxonomy): domain Eukaryota; kingdom Viridiplantae; phylum Streptophyta; class Magnoliopsida; order Fabales; family Fabaceae; genus Phaseolus; species Phaseolus vulgaris. The sequence goes on along the minus strand of NC_023758.2, from coordinate 40,220,398 downwards.
ATTCAAATAAGCAGGTTGCATCTGACTGTTGACCCTCTCAAGTGAGGGATTCTCTCTGTACCTACGCAGCCATTCAGAAGTGATTCTACCTGGTGGCGGCAGATATCCATTGGAATAATATGGAAAGCTACTGTCATATCCAATGGATCCATAAGTAGAACTCCAAGCTGAATAACCATTTACTGGTGATGCGTTGCCTGGCAATAATGGAGCAGACACACTAGATTGTACAATAACATCAGTGTACCAAGGAGCATTATCTGGTAACAATGGAGCAGAAGGAATTGGAGCAGTGTACGTAGCAGAAGAGGAGGGGAAGTTTGGAAACTCTTCCACTGAACTCATCACTGAATTTTGAGTTCCGTTGATAGAAAGATCAGTCAAGTATGTAGAAGCTAGTTCTTCAATGGGGTCCAGCCTATTGGTGCCCAACCCTCCTCTATCAAGGACCCATGCATTGAGTGAAGGATGACCAGCAGAGATTGGACCTTCAGAAAATGTGGGTGAATTTGATCCCTTCACTGAAGGTTCTTGTAATTGAATTAACTCGTTCATCCTTGAATTCAAAATGTCACCTTGAAATGGATTTTGTGCCAAGGGCAGAGATGCAGTACGATGCAGACAATCATCAGAAGGTAACACTCTATCCTCCTTTGCTTTTCTAGATGACATCTGCTCATCAGGGGAAAAAAGTATGTATGGTGGTACTGAATTATACCTAGCTAGAGGCCTGAATAGAATAACTTCTTCCTCTTCTTCTTCTACGACATAAGGTTTTTCGTTAGTGCTGGAACTACTTGGATTATCCCTTGTATCACATTTTCCACCTTCCCCAGTGTCTTTGCCAATTTTTTGATTCAGGTCATCCCTACTTGTCTTTTTGTTGGTGGACTCCAAATCTGTTTCCTTCTTCTGACATTCACCAGATCTCGCAGAACAAAATTTTCTTCCTAATTCATCACATATAATCCACTTATGCAAATTACTGGATTTCTTAGCAATCTTCATTGCTGCTTCACTCATGCGTTGAGTACGCAATTCAGTCCCACTCTCAAAGTTGTCAATGTGTTCCCATCCACTAGAGAAATCTAATGAGACATGTGAAAAAGCTACTAACACAAAGCCCCTCAATTCATAGTCTTCCCAAAGAGGGCTATTATCTACAAGCTTCTTGGTTTCCTTTCTATTCTCATTTACTTGATTTAGAAGTTCAACAAGCGCATCAAAAAAGTAAGATATACTTGTTTCACTCTTTCGATCAGTTGCATACAATACAATTGCATCAAGCATGCTTGCACACCACTCCACGAAAACAAGTACAGAAGGCAACAAGGGGCAGTGATTCAAAGGACTAGACTTCAAGCATCTTTCAACAAAACGACCCACCACAATAAAGGCAGCAGCTAATGCCAACTGAATCAGTACAAGCTGCTGACTATCACTAGAGTCTTTTGATTCATTTTTCTCATGTTTATCAATAAGATTCTGTAGTGTAAATATGAGCATGGAAACCATTTGCAAGGCTCGGAAAGGACCCTTTCTAGCTAAATCCATTTGTCCATAGGATTCTAACATGGTCTTTAGTTTTATATCTTCTAGCTCCATCATTTCATCTAACACTCCAATAGTAGATGCCAATGCAATGGGGAATTCCTCCAAACAGCTTCAAGAAATAAGGGGAAAATAACATCATTTCACATGTTGCAGAAATTGAAATAATGTTAATATTCATATATCAAGATATTTTATGTTTCACATGTTTTGGTTGGCAAAATGTAACAATAATTATCTATCTTTACTTGATATTTACTCCCAAAGTTATCAATGTATAATATGCAAGCAAATGTCTATTTCTTATCGTTGGAAAATTATTTGTTCAGTGAATACGTTTCCAGCAACTTCCTGGGACTAACAAATGTATAGATAGTAGTATACATGCAGATCAATTAAAATTTTACGGAAGTGTAAATTCATCACGGTGGTAAAGATTGGTATATTGCCTATTCCAAAAGAATTGAAGATAAAAACATTCAAAAAATAATACATTAATTTCAAAGATGCATTATGTCCTATGAAACACATGAAGGAATGATACGTTATCAAGGGCTAACTCAAAATTAAAAGAATGTAAAAATGAAATACTATTTAAAGATACATAACATGCATGATTCAATTTGACACCAAGGGAGGGAATTCAAACTTAAAATGACAAGATAAAATAGCAAGACAATTCAAGAAAAAAATAATTGAAACCAAGATGTACCTCGTCGTTATGAAGAGATAACTAATTGTTCTGACTGTTAGAGACCATAACTTTGTGTTAGTAAAATTATTAGTTCCTTCAGACATGTTGCAATTTGAGTTATCATCACTTGACCTCGCTCCAGTCTCTTTAATGATCCTTTGAGAAGGTTTCAAGAAATCAAAGCAGACTTCATTGGAATCATCTGGCAAATGAGATGACCTGTTCTGCAAGATCATTAGAGATGACACCTTCCCAAGTTCAGAAACATTAAGCATGGATAAAAACCAATTTAAGTTAATTCAAGAACTTAAATATCATCTTACTTTTTCCAATAGTAGGATAAGATTATCCCAGGCATCGGGAAAGGGTTCTTTAACAGCTAAACTTCTCACACAGTGATACAAAGCAAGAAAGTCATCTCCAATATATGTTGCTAATACAGCCAACTGCAAAATGAACGCCAAGGAAGAGAATAGATGAAAAAACTTTTTTCTTGAGCAAAAGATCTAGAGCTAATTTTAAACTAATATTAAAGTTTACCTGGTTTTGAGGGTTTCCACTATCTGGCCAAATCCTTGTTGCTTCCAAGTAATGTGTGGCAGCAATTGACCAATTTTGCTTTTGAGAATCAAGGTTTTCATATTGTTGTATATACCTGGCCAGATCCCCCATACAAACTAAGCAGCGGTGACATAAATATTGACATTTCAACATGGATTCTGGTTCAAAAGAAGTTGAAACACAACCTTTCTTATGAAACAAAGCCTCTTCTGGGACTCCATAATGTTTTCTGACTTTTACAATCAGAGTTTGGTAAAACTCAGTAACTTTTGAAAGAAATGACCTAAATTCTTGTACATAACTGTCATTGTTTATCTGCACAACACCATCTTGCAACATTCCTGATTTCTTGTTCTCTGCATTACCAGAGCATTTCTTAATTATTTTTCGAAATTCATCAATATGCTTATAGTGAAGCTTCCACAAGCAATATTCAACCTCTTGAAGTTCCGAATGAGTGTGGTTACTGAGAATTTCTCTCTCATAACTTGACCTGATGTTACTATACAAGGCTAGAACATCAGAGTGTAATGGACCTTTAAAATGGATCAATGCCCACAACTGCCTTTCAGAATTCCCAATCTGAGCATGACACAAGTTCAAAATTAAGGATATTGAAGGAAATTTTTCCTAAGCTTTTATAGCTAGGAATGATAGTTTCAGAATGTTACCTCAAAGAGAATTTGCTTTTCTTTATGACCTCCAGAAAGAGAAGAATTAGTTGCCATGGTCGAAATTAAAGGTCTCCTTCAGCTTGTCACAAAATGAAGTACCTAGCCCATTAGTATTCTGGTATCTTTCCAAGTGCAAGGACAGAAAAATAAATAGAAATGCACACATCAAAAGATAGGAATATAAACTTCTGCTCAATTTCAACAAAGTACAAAAGTTCTAGATATAAGGACTTCAGCATCACAAGTATGAAGTTTTAACTCCATTGTAAACTAAAAGTACATTGAGTTGGGAAAAACAAAAATGAGTCTGAATTGGTTACCCCGTCTGTAAAAGTTTATAATATGCCACCAGCAAACAGAAAGTAACACTATCAAAATATTGTTTGAATAAACTTCTCCATAAACACTTAAAAAGAAATGAAAATAAAAAGATAAAACGAAATAAGTTTCTTCCTAGGATAAAATTAGTTAGGGCATGAATTAAAAAAATTAATATGAGAGAATTCCTATTAAGTAACTTATGTACAAGTTAATTTTTTGTGTACTTCTTTTCTTATTTTTTTCATAAAAGTGTTTATGCCCTAATTATAATAATTAAGATATTTCACTTTAAGTAAAAGCAATTAGACAGCAGCACTCTTTGGTGATTTGCATTGAAATTTGAAATTAGTGCAGTTTTAATTCTTCAAATGAAGTGTGCAGGAAGAAAGGGCATAAACTCAATACCACTTAATAGCATCATCACCTTGTAATGGTAAAGTTATACTCGCTAACAAGGAATAAAAAGAATGACACAAAGACTTTCCAATTACGACCTTCTTTCTACCAAATTCCTCTCATTCTAAACTTAAAATCTGATGCTAGTAGTCTGAGAGTTCCAATCGGAGACAAAATTAGCAAAAAGACTAAAATTTGAAGGGAAAGAGTAAAACAATAAAGCACACGGTACCAAGGGCATGATTACCAAAAATCAACCAAAACACAATTAATAATCAATCCAACTAAGTATAAGCCAAGATCTCCCTGATTCCAACATGAAGGGGAATAATGATCATATTTGAGTCCTCAGATGAGTACCCTAATCATCTTTACGGACAAGCAAACAGAATGGAAACTAGCTGAATATGACCCTTCTAAAAATTAAGGTATCAGTCGGAGACAGAGTAAAAAACCAGTTTTGTCTGTGCAACATACGGTAAAACACAATTTGGAGAACAAAAGGGAAAGAAAGAATTGAGGGGGTTAGAAGTTTGATTACAACACCGAGACCCAGATAGCAGAGGGTGAAATTGTTAATTGGTAGATCAAGATTGAAGAAATTTTGTTGAGTGAAAGTGAAAGAGAAAAAAGAAGGAGATTAAGAAAGTGGAAGAGAAAAAGAATCTTAGATAAAGAATTACCTTATTAAGAAGAAAAAGCTGATTAAACATAAAGTGGTGGAATGGTAGTGCAGTGAGGGAGGGGGAGCTAATGTTGGAAGCGGAAAGGAGTCCCAATCATGGAAACCTAACCAACGAATAAAATTGACCTTTGGAGGAAAGGAAGTAGAAAGGAAAATGGAGGCAAGTGTGGTGCTGTTTCAGTTTGTCAAATGGAAAAAAGGAACAACCTGCTTCATCATCAAACTATCTTAATCATTTTTTGTCTTTTAATATTGTTTTAGATATTTATGCCTCATCATCATCACTCACTAAATATGCAAGATCACTTCTAAATCAATCCAACGTTATTACTCTACCTTCCAATTATCCTCTGCTTCACGCTGCACCGCGTCAAATTCTATACTCTCATAAAATTCTATGAATCCAGTACCATCTAAATTTTAAATAATAGCTTTAAGATTTCATGTCGGGTCGACACCTGTCCAGTTTAAGAAAAAAGATTAAATATAAACAATTTTTTAAAAATTAATTTTTTAGATTAAAAGCTTTGTTATATAAATTATGTACATATATTTTATTTGACTCCACCTGTTTTAACACCTTTAACGTAATTAATACTAGCCTGACTCATCAAGTCTACCCATTTTTTTCTACTTGTGTTTACACATTACATTTTCCTTTATTTTGGCAATGACTTAGTTTAGTGTCTTCTTTATTGTGTTTACTAATAATAATAATTTTACTCTTATTAATTTTATAGTAATAAATAATAATAAATATTATTAATAAAATAATAAATGTTAATTATGCAGATATAATAATAAATAATAATAATAAATAGTTTTATTTTATTTTTTCACTTAATTTTCATTCTTTCTTTATTCTTTGTTTTTTTTCTTCTTCCAACCAAACGAAACATTATGATGGGTTTGAAAGTGACAAAGAAAGAAGTGGAAATCATTGATCTAGAAGATGGAAGAAGAATAGAAAATTATGAAAAAAATCTTACATTATTACATTTTTCAAGTAAAACAAGAGAGAAAAGAGTGAAAAAGGATGTTATGACAACATATTAATTATATCACTTTAAAAAGGAAGTAATGTTATTGATTTTCATGATCAAATGACTCCTTAAATTTGTATTTTTTTTATAAAATAATAAATATATTAATGAATACGATTATTAAAAATAAATTAAACAATTTATTAGAAAATTAAACTTCACATAACTTCTCTTCTATTTTTTTCAATCAAACAAAAAATTTCTAATTATGTTTGTTTCTTCTCTCTTCCATTATCTTCTATCTCTATTAATTATTTTGTTTATGTTTGACCAAATTGCCCACAGAAGCATGCATGAATTGGAGAAGAGAGTGATGGGTAGTTAAAGAGTTGGAGGGTTGGCCAATGTTTTAAATTTCCATGTTTGCTTATGTTTGAAGATGTCTTTTTCTGACCAGTGCTGAGTCACATAGAATGAAGTCATCTTATTTGAATCCCTATTATTTTTCTTTTATTTCAAATCAATTTATTATTATTATTATTATTATTATTTATTATTTATTATTTCTTGTAGAGTGGTACTAGACGAGAAAACATACATGACTTGTACTTGTATGTATAGAACTGCTTACCATAAATTTCGGTAAAATTCGTGATATATTGAGAACTTTTATAAGTTATATAATTATTTGACATTTTTTGTTATATTGTGTTTGATAATTATTTTTTTGATTGAGATATTAATATTTTTTATTATAAATAGGTTGTTAACAAATTATATATTTGAATTTGGGTTGTTAAGACGTGTTCTTCAAGTTGAAATATTATGCGATGTCTGTGGAAGACTTCTTGACATGTAACGTAATTTTATAAGTAATAACGATTAGAGATAATACTTACTTCACTTTCATTAACGATAAAATTAAAGAATAAAAATGAATTAAAAATATAAAACTTTTAAATAGTAAATGGAATAAAAAAAAGTCAAAAAATGTTCAAAATTTATGAAAATTTTAAAATTTAATTAAATTTGTGTTATGTATGAATTTTTTTATAAAATTTTATTAAAATATAATTAAATGTTTTTTATTTAATTTGATGTGATAAGATTGGTGAGTATGGATTGTGTGAGAAGGGAAAGGTGGACACATGTTTACGTAGTTGTTGTTAGGTTAGTGATTGACGTTGATTTCGTGCCAAAATTCAAACCTCATTATTGTTACTAAATCTGTTGCCAGTTTCCCATGTATCCCCTAATTTTCCATGTTACACTGTGCCTAACCTTGTAAATATAACTATTTTGATTCAATGGGGTTCTTCTAAAAGATTAAGAGAATCTTATTACACAATTCACTTTATAAGGTTTTAATTTAATTTTTTAAGTTTTATTGAATTATATCATTTTTAAAGTTTTTTCCAATTTTTATTTTAATAAATTTTATGCATTTATGTTCTCATCAATATTTTATTTAATTATTAATAGAAAAATAAATTTTTAATTATAAAAAATTATTAAATAGAAATCAATTTTAGAAACTAAAAATAATTAGTAAATTAAATTTGGTAGAAAAATCTTGGTAACTAATTAGATACCAATTTAAAAATTATTTATCAATAATAGAAATTAATTTAGAAATCAATATTTTATTTAGTTTTTAAAATTATCTAAGTTAATATAATAATTAATTTTTTTTTTTTCTAAATCTGGTTTCTATTTAATGATTTTCTTATAGTGATGATTCAAAATTTCATTTAAGATTTGAATTTTATTTTTTTATGCACTACAAGAAAATCATGAAATAAAAATTAATTTTAGAAATAAAAATAATTAGTTGTTATACTGACTAAATTAGATACAATTATTTAGATTCTAAATTTGATAGCTAATTAAATACAAATTTATAAACCATTTAACAATAATACAAACTAATTTAGAATATTTTTTTTAAGTTTCTAAAATATATCTAATTTAGTCAGTATAACAACTAATTATTTTTTGTCTCTAAGATTGGTTTCTATTTCATGATTTTCTTGTAGTGATGTAATATAAAATAAAATATTTTATAAAATCAATTTAATATATACAATTTGTAATGTAAAAACTTTAATTATTTAATTATATAAAATAAAATACAACACCATGTTTGCATTTGGATTAACATTATTTACCCATATGGAAAAGTGGCTATGATACATGTTTGGATCCATGAATTTATGAGAAAATGAGAGAGAAAAATATAAGATTCTTTGTATTAGTTTGAAGAAATAAAAGCAAAACAGAAAGATAGGTAACTAAAGTGAGAGACGAAATTACTCTGGTTTTTTATTCTATTCTGCATGCAAAACATTTTGCAGATATTCTTGCATGTATGCGAGATTCCTAAAAGTTGTAGATCAATCGTTTCACGGTCTTGTGTTTGAATTTGTCATTTAAAACACTTTTAATCCATTACCTTGGCTCACCTTGGTATTTGGTAGAGTTCTTCATTATCGCTTGAACTTTGGTGTTGTAGAGCTTATATCTTCAATCTGCTGTCGTTTTTTCTCTGCATGAATATTAATCATGTGGAAACCTCCAAGAAGGTTTAGAAACAATTTTGTGGTAATTAGTAGTTGCATCTCTGTCAAATGCATAGTCTTTCCAGTCATTTGGTTATCGTCTGTGACTTTGCTTAACGAGTCTGGAGTCTTTGCTTTACATGGTTTGGAGTGCCGTTTGTATTTCTCCAGGATTCTAAGACAAACTTTTTTCAATTCATGAGATATCAGGCTTCTACTTCGGAGGACGTTGTTTGAGGTACAATTTGGGTCGGTGTAGTGAGCGAAATTTGGAAGCATAGGAATTCTGTCATTTTCAATAGGGGAGTGACAAATGCGGTAGAAGTGTTTGTTTTGACGCAAGTAAAAGTTTGGTCTTGGAGTTACACAAAGTCTAGTTGTGATCTCTTTCCTTACTCAAATTGGGTTCTGAATCCTTTGTACGGTATGAAGATGATCCGTTAATGTTTGTTGCATTCTGGTAGACAGTTCTAGATAGAAAAATGGTAGTGTTATTTATGTATAAGGGTTGGACTACACCTTAAGTGATTCCATTTATTGATTTTTTTATTGCTATAAAAAAAACAATATGAGGAATACTCCTTTAACAATTTCCAATTGAAAATGATTGAGAAACAGTGTATATAGGTACATAACCCTGAAGGTGGGTTGAGCATTTGAGTGGAGGGAAAGAATATTGGAAGAAAGTTGTTGGGAGTGAGTGTAGATGCAATTATATATGCAAAGTCATGATTGATGTGTGGGATTATTACAGACACCCATATGAGATTTTGAATATTGTTTACAATTCCAAATTGGCATTGCAACTTTTAGATGTGAACAACCAAATATACCATTTATTTATTTGCAATGAGAAAATGATACACTAATAATCTCTCCAGGTTATCCAAGTTCACAAGCATCAACAAAGATAACAATTTCAACCAAAGTTTTTGACATTTTCAATGAAAATGAAATTCACTTTATATATATAGAGAGAACTTCCCAAACAATAAAGAATGACCAGAAAAAATAATAATAACATTGCATGATCATCGTGCTAAAAGGTAAAGAATTGAGAAATACCTAAGCAATTTTGAACAGGTAAAACTAGACATTCTAAGGATTTTATATACTTGAATCTTTACTTGTAATAGTCGCAATATCTCACTTTCTCCTTTTCTTAAACTTTTGCATCCAAAAGGCACTCTTAAATTTGATTTACATAGTTATTTTTAATTGCATGTATAACATGAAAATTTAAAATTATTCATTACCTTCTCAACGGGTCTTATTAACAAATGCTAAATGGAAAAATATCATTTGATTTCAAAATGAAAATATTATTGTGAATTCCTTTTTAAAACTACTAAGATGATTAATTATTAAAAGTATTGAGTTATTATGATAATTGACACACATTAGTTAGTATATGTAATTTAATAATTAACAATTTATAATTAGGTGCTAGCTAATTTTTTTAACTCTCTACTAACACTTCAACTATTTTGTCTCCTGAATAACATTAGACATTTAGTTACCTTAGTTGTTGATTTATTGTTGAATATCACATATAGTATTACTACTGGCATAAATTTATTTAAATGAAATTTGATATGTAGAAAGACATAAAAAATAAAAGAGAAGATAAACACTACAAGAAAATCATGAAATAGAAACAAATTTGGTTGTTAATTAGATACCAATTTATAAACTATTTAATAATAATAGAAATTAATTTAAAAACCAATTTTTTTTTAATTTTTAAAATAATTTTGTAACTAATTATTTTAATTTCTAAAAATTGATAAGACTGATAGTAATAGTAATAAAACAAAAAAAGTAAGCAAATTGGAAGGTCACTCTTTATTACTTAAAAAGTTATATGCTATGAAATTAGGAATTTCATCCCACCAAATATAATTGTTTATAGTCTCAAAATCAAAATTAACTAACCTATCAACATATCCGCTATTAAAATGTGAGAACAATGAAAGACCAAGAAAAATCACATAAACAAAACATTTCCTCCATCTATTGCCATAGCCTCTATGCTACTATTTTCTCATCAGGAAAACCTTTAGACCGAATTCAGAATCACCTTTAATCCTAACAAACTTCCAAACCGTTTTTCCTCGACGTGCTACTAAAATTTCAGAAAAAAAAATCAATTTCTTACAAATATATTACCACAAGAAAATCATGAAATATAAACCAATTTTTAGAGTCAAAAAATAATTAGTTGCTATAGTAATTAAATTATAGATCTTTATATACTAAATTTTTTTTGGTTTTTTAAATTAGTTATGGTTTCTAAATTGGTGTCTAATTAACAATCAAGATTTTTACTACCAATTATTTATATTCTAAATTTGGCAGCAAAAACTTTGGTTGTTAATTAGACATCAATTTAGAAACCATTTAACAATAATAAAAACTAATTTAGTAACTAAAATTTTTTTAGTTTCTAAAATGATCTCCAATTTAGTCAACTAATTATTTTTAATCTTTAAAAATTGGTTTTTATTTCATAATTTTTTTGTAGTGCATACTTAGAACCGATTCAATTCCCTATCTAACACCATTTACATCTTTATTTCCCTATCTAGCACCCTTTTGTTTTTATTTCCCTATCTAGCACCCTTTTGTTTTTATTTCCCTATCTAACACTCTTTGATTTTTTATTTCTCTATCTAGCACCATTTTAAAAATAAATAAATAAATAATAAATTATTATTTTTTTAATAATTTTAATTTTGAATGCATTAAAAAATAAATATTTTTAATGTTTAAAATAATTAGAAATATAATTAATGAATAAATAAATGAGTTTTTACGAAATAAAAATAAAAAAGTAATAAATTAAAAATGTTTAGTTTAAAATTATTTTTTTTAAAATGAAGAAAATAAAAAATTAAACTCTACAACAACATAAAAGTTGAATCTATAAACATAAATTAGTATTTATTTTTATTATTATTGATGATGTAATCATGTTAATTTCAAGTAAAAAATACCGGACATATTTATAAAAAAAAACAAAGTCAATTAGTATTAATTAATAGTGGACACATAAATAATATTGAAGTGTTTACCTAAATGCAAAATTCTAAAAAAAACTAATACAAATGTTACACTTAATGCTTAAAAATGAGACAAAAAAATAAGTATAGAAAATAAAAACATCAACAATAAAATAAAAACAAAAAATAGATATAAATAAAGAATGACAGAAAAAAAATAACAACTAAAAACATAAAAGATATAAAATAAAGGCAAAACAAAATAAGATAAAGATAAAAGATATAAAAAAATTCAAACAAGATAAAGATAAGAGATATAAGGCGATATTAAATAAGTATATGATCATAAAAAGGAAAATAAATAAAAGATGATCATTCATTTGATATTTTCTTCAGTGGTACATTAAATAGTTTATGCAAAATGAAACATAATTAATGACGAGAATTGCACAATTCAGTAATTTTTTTTTATAATTTTAATTTTGAATGCATTAAAAAAATATATTTTTAGTATTTAAAATAGTTATAAATATAATTAATGAATAAAAACATAAATAGAAATAAATAAAGAAAGGCAGAAAAAATAATAATAACTAAAAACATATTAAATGAATGATCATCTCTAATTTATTTTCCTTTTTATGATCAACATATACTTATTTAGTATCGTCTTATATCTCTTATATTTATCTTGTTTTGATTTATTTGATTTTTTTTATATCTTTTATCTTTATCTTATTTTGTTTTTCCTTTATTTTATACCTTTTATGTTTTTAGTTATTATTATTTTTTCTGCCATCTTTATTTATTTATTTATGGTTTTTGTTTTTATTTTATTGTTGTTATTTTTATTTTCTAGACTTATTTATTTTTGCATTTTTTTCTTCTCATTTTTAAGCATTAAGTGTAACATTTGTATTAGTTTTTTTTAGAATTTTGCATTTAGGTAAACACTTCAATATTATTTATGTGTCCACTATTAATTAATACTAATTGACTTTGGTTTTTTTTATAAATATGTCCTGTATTTTTTACTTGAAATTAACATGATTACATTATCAATAATAATAAAAATAAATACTAATGTATGTTTATAGATTCAACTTTTATGTTGTTGTAGAGTTTAATTTTTTATTTTCTTCATTTTAAAAAAAAATAATTTTAAACTAAACATTTTTAATTTATTACTTTTTTGTTTTTATTTTGTAAAAACTCATTTATTTATTCATTAATTATATTTCTAATTATTTTAAACATTAAAAATATTTATTTTTTAATGCATTCAGTGTAGCATTAACTGTAACATTTGCATTAGGTTTTTTTTTAGAATTTTGCATTTAGGGGTAGACACTTCAATATTATTTACGTGTTCACTATTAATTAATACTAATTGACTTTGGTTTTTTTAATAATTATGTCCTGTATTTTTTACTTGAAATTAACATGATTATATCATCAATAATAATAAAAATAAATACTAATTTATGTTTATAGATTTAACTTTTATGTTGTTGTATAGTTTAATTTTTTATTTTCTTCATTTAAAAAAAAATAATTTTAAACTAAACATTTTTAATTTATTACTTTTTTAATTTTTATTTTGTAAAAATTCATTTATTTATTCATTAATTATATTTCTAATTATTTTAAACATTAAAAATATTTATTTTTGAATGCATTCAAAATTAAAATTATTAAAAAATAATAATTTATTATTTATTTATTTATTTTTAAAGTGGTGCTAGATAGGAAAATAAAAAATAAAAGAGTGCTAGATAGGGAAATAAAAACAAAAGGATGCTAGATAGGGAAATAAAAACAAAAGGGTGCTAGATAGGAAAATAAAGATGTAAATAGTGCTAGATAGGGAATTGAGCCACTTATAACCACCAAAAAGATTACTTTGATTTTAAAAAAAATGCCTCAGAAGTATATAGAAATTGTTTTAGAATGTTTTCAGATGTAACAACAATTGTTTTAATACAATCTATTTTTTTTTTCTTCAGAAAATATATATTTTTTTTCATTCTATTATAATTAAAAGTAAAAAATTGTTGCTTTGGACCTTGGTTCACATGATCCAAAATAAGAGCCCAATTGACGGTGGATACTGACACTACCTTTGAAGGTCACAACCTTTTTTGTAATAGACTTGAATTTCTATGTATTTTCTAAGAAAAAGTTTTAAAGTTCAACTATAATAAAATATTCTACTGAACATGACTTTTAAAGGTGACTATTACAGAAATGAACAAACCTATTATTTACGTGTCAATGTTGTATACATTACTCTTTATTATTTGATTTGTTACATTTGTGAAAAACGTTGGACAAATATAATGAGCACATTTCCAATTATAGTAACTGGCAGTAGATGATTATTATTAGTTAGATAGACACGTTCCTTTGAATTTATAGCACGTTCATGATGCATGGCACATGCACTTCATGATTTTCGCAATAAAGCAGGACATGGAAAGCTGAGGAAGAGGACCATTCTGTATTTGGCATAAAGTGATAAATTTGAAGTCACAAGAGAGAAAGGAGGAGGAAGAAACGGGCAGAACCAAAGATTAGGTTAAATCACAGGTAAGAGAGCCACGAAACTCTGCACCCTACAAACTCTATCCTTTTTTAACCTTACAAACTAAACTACCTACCCAACCCTTTTCTCCTATATCCTCTTGCTCCCCTCCTATACGAGGAAGGGCAGGGATAAAGGCAAACACAGAGGCTTTCGTTTTCTCTTTCTCTTTTCCCATTCGAATAAGAAGTAACACAAAAACTCCCTTCTGAAATGAAGTGCAAGGTATGGCTCTCTTTCCTCCTCTTGGCCATGGCCTTGGCCATGGTGGCTGAAGCTTCCAAAGTTCATGAATTTGGGTTCCCTGGAGCTGGGATGGATCTGGTTGGAGATGACAATGAGATGCAGCTAGATTCTGAGTCCAACCGTCGCACACTGGCGGGGCGAGAACAATACATCAGCTATGGTGCCCTCAATGCCAACCAAGCCCCGTGTGGTAACCGTGGAAACTCCTACTACAATTGCCAGGATAGGGGTCGTGCCAACCCTTACTCTCGTGGTTGCAGCCAAATCACGCATTGTGCTAGGGACACCGATTAAATCAAATCCAGACACCAATATATAGTAATAACAATAATAATAATATCTCTCTATATATATATATATTATCTATCATAATGTCATAATAAATGCTGTCTCTGGCTTTTCTTCTATCAATTCAGATTCTTCAATAACTTTACGTTTATACTACAGCCCTCCATTATCAACACCTTATATTGTATTTTCCAGGGAGGTTCATTATGTAATTCTCACTGTCTGCGATCGATGTTCATTATGTAATTCTCACTGTCTGCGATCGATGATAATGTAATAATGTCATTCCTCTCTCTCTATATATATATACACGTGTGTATATTCATGTTAAGTAACTTGTGTAATCTCTTGTTTCAAACATAGCACATAGAGTTCTTCTTAGTTACTTAAAAAAGAACATTCTGTTGTAAATTCAAATTAGTTTTATAAGAAAGTTAAATGATTTTTTAACTTCTCTTAAAAAATGGTTTTAAATTTCATTATTTTTTTTATCGGCAAGTTATTCATTAAGTAATTTTAGTTTGCAAAAAAGTTCTTATTTCCCTATAAATGTTTGTGAACAAATTATAATCATGTCACTACAAGAAAAACTTGATTTAGCTTCCAAATTTTTGCGTGGACCATTTGCGGACGCTACTCTCGTCGGTCAAAATGAGTAAAAGCCCACGCAAGATTTACATTGGACGCAAAACGGACGCATATATTGATTTAATTTTATTTTTTTTAAAAAAAATTTGCGTCGGCCGCGGCCCACGCATATGCGTCCGTTTTGCGTTGCCCACAGAACCCACGCATATGCGTCCGTTATAGCCCACGCATATGCGTCCGCTATAGCCCACGCATGTTTAGAATTTTAAAATTTAAATATTTTTAATGTATAATAAATATTTTAATTTTTGAATTCTTTATTATATTTATTTTAGAATTATTTCTTTAATGTTATAATAAATTATTTAATTTATCAATTTTGAATATAAATTAATTAAATTAGATTTATTAAATTAAATAAGCGTTTGATTTAAAATTAATTGACTAAAATAAAATATATATTTAAATTATTTAAATGTTATATAAAATATTTGTTTATTTTAAATATTATTTATTTTAAGTTTATTTTATTTATATATTGTCATAACTATTTTATTTTTGAAATTATGATATAAATTAGTTAAATTAAATTTATTAAATTGATGATAATAATATTAAATTTATTAAATATTAATATTAATACTAATAATATTAATAATATGTATAATAATATTAATAATAATGTTAATTATAATATTAATTATAATATTAATTATAATGTTAATTATAATATTAATTATAATGTTAATAATAATATTAATAATAATGTTAATAATAATATTAATAATAATTTAATAATATGAGTATAATTTATTTTTTTATTATTAATAATAATTATATTAATATGTATAAATTATATTAATAATAAGTATAATAAAAATGATAATATAACCAAAGAATTTGTTTGGTCTAGTAGTTAATGCTTTCCTGAGTTACTGGAAGGATTTGAGTTCAAATCCTGGCTGTTGCAGTTTCCTTGGAATATTAATTTGGGGGCTTGGTTTGGAGTCCTATGACTTGGGTTCGATTCCTATCGAGTTCAAAATGTTTCCAACATCAATAAAAAATATAAATAGTAATTAGTTATAATAAGAAAATTAAAGATAAATTTTTGTAATTATGCGTCGGATAGGCCCACGCAAAAGCCGCCGCATGGTGCGTCCGCTTTTTGCGTGGGTCAATTGGCCCACGCTAATTTCGATTTGCTTCCAGGGTTTTTTCGTGGGATGCTTAGCGGACGCATAGGCGTCCGTTTTTCAAGTTTTGCGTCCGTTTCTGGCCCACGCAAATCTATCATTTTCTTGTAGTGTGTTCTCATATATATATATAATCATTGTTGATCTACCTTTCTCGGTTCCAATGTTATCCAATAGCACATCGAACATTGGTTTCTTTTCTTGGGATGGTGCATTATTGAGCTCGTAAGATGTTCCTTCATTATTTAATAACTTAAAAAATCCCTCATCAATCAAAACATATTAGTATAGTACAAACCAATACAATTAACGAATCCTGTTTTAGTTGGTATATGTTCATTTTTTAAGGAGATATTCAATTCAATTTTTCAGCAATATGATTAGTGTCTATACAAATAAACAAGAGTAGTATTAAATTAATGCTAATCTTAATAAATTGAATGGTGTCTACCTAACTAATATATAGTATTAAAAATCTTTAAAAAGTTAATGTCAGGTTAGCATCTTGAAACATATTCACACACACACATATATATATATATATATATAATTAAACTTAGGCTAACTTTCTTGTATATAAAAAACGTATTTTCTTAAAAAAACTAGTATCGACTTTACTTACATAAGTAGTTTTACTTGTTCAAAAAATAAAATAAAATAATTGAGGTAAGTGTTGCAGGGAAGAGGTGTGTAGGATTAAAATTAATGTCTCCAAAAGAATTGCAGGGAAAGTATTATTTGTGATGCAGGTGGTACTTTTCCTATATGTATCAACTTCTAATACGAAGAGGGGTAACGACTCATATCTACCTCCACTTCATCAGGCTAAAATGCTGGAGCATCACAGTGTCAAATATGATGAAGCATAGCATCTTTTCCATGGGTGCAAACTGCTGCAACAGTTTTGTGAAGGAGTGAACGGGTGAAGGGCTGTAACTGTATTAGATAACAAACAATACTAACACGGCCAAAAACACTAACACTAGTAATAGTATTTGTGCAATACACTTCTCACTTTGTTAAGCCACTGTGGATTTTCATAATACAATTCTATGTTTTTCTCTTTCTTTAATCTCATCTTCCTATCTTTTATAACATGGTATCACAGAGCCACACACTTTTTTATGACCTTATGAGTCTCCCTCCTCCTCTGCCTCTGATCTTTCAACCCACACTATGGCTACACCACTGCTGCAACTACACCATTTCAAAACTCCTATTTCTTTAAAACTCAACGACGACAATTTTCTTGTATGAAAACAACAAGTCTTGGCTATGCTTCGTGGTCTGGAGTTGGAAGGTGATTCCATTCCTCCTCGTTATCTTCCCAATGCAGATCAAGAAATGATAATCCATACTTCTTACCTTTATCACAAACAAGATCAAATTTTGGTTGTCTAGCTTCTCGCATCTATGTCCTCTACTATTCTCATCAAGATGGTTCAAGAAACTCCGTCTTCTTCTCAAAACATCCAAGAACGAACGCTCCATCTCAACCTACATTCTTGACATCAAGAAAACGGTAGATTCGCTTGTTGCAGTTGGTGCTCCAGTTTCTGCAACTGAGCATGTGGAAGCCATTCTAGATGGTTTAACAGAAGATTAATGGTTTTATTACTTCAATTCTTTCTCGCACTGATATCCTTACAACGTTGATGAGATTGAAGCTCTTCCCCTTGCCCAAGAACGGTTCAAGAAGCACAGACTGCTCAATCCTCGGTTCTTCAGGTCAACAACACCTCCACTACACAGTCATAACACCTTTCGTTGTGGTCGTTCTCACCATTGGTTTACTGGTTCCCGAACACCCTCTTACCCTCCTCCAACTCAAATCTCTCCTTGCCAACCCGTCAAATCTGTCATAAATTTATCTTAATGATTATTCATATTAAATTAATATGTATTGTTAACATAATTACTTTAAAAAAAAGTTGAAATTACAATATTAATTATTTTAAACAAGTTGGGAACATATTAAACATTTTAAAAAAAATTAGAATCAAATTTAACTTTTTAAAAGAATTCAATAATTGAATTTTTAAAATTTAATTTTTAGTCCTTAAAAAATTATATATATATATATATATATATATAAACTAAAAAGGATAATTAAGCCAATTTTATAATAATACATTTATCTAAAAATTTGAAGTACCCAAGTATTACATTCTCATCTCCCTTATCATAATCTATTCTTTCTATTTGGAAAATGATGTATAGATAACATCTATATATAATTAAAGAAATAATTTTTTTTCTAAATAATTTCTTAGACTCTTTATTATTGTTCATTCACTCTAGCTTAAGGAATTAATGTATGTTACGTACATGGATATATTTTACTCATGTAAGGTCTATACTTGAATATTAACTAATGATATCATGATCATGCACCAAGAACAACCAGTAACATCTTAGATTCTGAGACAGCTCAGTCGTAAGTTAACATTGCTAAATAGAAATAATCACTCATATCTGTAAAATTAAACAAATGATAGCGATTATCATGTCACTAATCTTCACAAAATTAAATTAATAATCACAATCATCATGTTAGTAATTTAAATACTTTCGAATTAAACACCAAACCACATAAGATTAAAAGCTATGCAAGACTTACATAAATGAGAGTCTAGAATAACATACTGGACAACTACAATATTGAAGTGATATTTATTATTAATTATATATATATATATATATTTTGAATTATTCATACTATATTAAGATCATGCACAAATGAAGATTTTTTTATTATTATTAAAATATAATAAATAAATATGAATTACTTAGGGTTGATTCAACTCTTATATAGAAAAAAAAATATATAGGACCTCACTCTATAGTCTATCTCAAACTCCAAAAAGAAAACTACCAATGAATCCTTACCCCCCATAACAACTAAAGAGACTCTTCCTTAGCAACAGTTATGGTATATCATTACATCAAACTCCAAAATACATACAAACATAAACAATTCACCAAACATTATAAAAGACCTTTATTTTTTTTAATCCCCTATACAAAAGCACAACACCTTAACAAAACATGAACACAACAAAAACAAAAAAAAGTACATAATATTTGCACGACAAAATACTCCTCCAAAGAGACATATTAATCTAATGTAAGGAGCAATGCTCCTATTGCAATAAATTTATTTACTCCATCCAAATAGTCAGACTTCCTACAACCAATCTGCAAAACACACAACTTCTTCCTTCCTAAGACAATAATTTAGCATTACATATCAAAATAAAATAAGCAAAATTATTTAACAGATTCCAAACACCAGTCAAAATATAGAATCTTGAGAACCAAAAGACAGAACTCCATTTACAATCTTGTGACCAACCCTCTCCAAACAGTTTATTTATGTACACTACAAAAAAATCATGAAATAGAAACCAATTTTTAGATACCAAAATTAATTGCAATAGTAACTAAATTAGAGACCATTTTAGAAAGTAAAAAAAAAATAGGTTTCTAAATTAGTTTTTATTATTGTTAAATAGTTTCTAAATTGGTATCTAATTAGCAACCAAGGTTTTAGAGACCAAATTTAGAAACTAAATAATTGGTAGTTAAAACCTTGGTTGCTAATTAGATACCAATTTAGAAACTATTTAACAATAATAGAAACTAATTTAGAAACCAATTTTTTTTTAGTTTCTAAAATGGTCTCTAATTTAGTTACTATTGCAACTAATTATTTTGGTCTCTAAAATTTGGTTTCTATTTCATGATTTTCTTGTAGTGGTACCTGTATAGGCAAAGTGAGTCTATATAGTACCTGGAAATGGTCGTACAATTGTTGATGTGTTGGTGATCTCCCAACTCCTTCCTTCGAATTTATTTTCTTACGTGTTGGTGCTCAGTCGAGGTTGACCTGAAAAAGGTAGTCCGACGATCAAGTAGATACTCTGTGTAAAGAATATATATTTGTAAACTGGTAAAAGTGTACCTTACACCTCCGAAAAGGGTTTATTTATAAAGTTGGTCATATGTCCTTGTGATGGACTGAATATTAGTTGTCCCTGATGTATGTGGCGCAATCCCTGATTTATAGGAAGATATATTGGTATACAAGTATGTTGATATATATGAAGATATTTTTATCATCTTTCAGTTAATCATCATTTAACTAATTTTTTAAATATATTTCTCGCATAATCCAAGACATGAATATGACTCATAAATTACTCTTGTAACTATCTTTGTTATCATTTATTAAGTATCTTGACACGATCGGTCGATTATGGCTCATTGACAATTTCAATATGTATAAAAATAAATAAAACCACTATCTTATCTTATGTGATGTTAAGTAAAGTATTTTTAAAAGAAGTTATTTCTTTATTCATATTTATTGATGTATCTTGATGGCTGATATATCACGTTATATACTCTTAATGCATCGTTCATATATACCCCATGCATGACGTTGGTAGTTTCATGGAAAATTGTTTATACGCGCGGTATAATATGTTTATATTTCGTCACTTTCTAAGAATAACGGAAGCACGAGGTCATCTCCAATCAAAACGGTTGCAGCAAAAGGCTTGTTCTCTGAATCTAATCTATGTTTCAAGAAGAGCTATGGTGACATGCATGCTGAATATGCAAAATTGCTGAGAATTTAATATGGCAACTGATACACGAAACAGTGCAAGTGAAACCCGTGTTGTTCGTTTTCTCTTCTCTTCTCCATATTCAATCCAACGTTATTTATTTATAAATTGGTTTAAAAAAAATTAAACATAGTATTAAATGAAAGCTAAAAATGAAGTTGGATAGTTGAATTAAAATGGTAACTAAGTAGCATCTGTGAAGAAAAATAATGAATGAAAAAGAGGTTGCAGTGATGGTACATGGAGGAAGGTATGTATTGTCCCTTTCCTTGTTGTTGGTCCACGGTGGGTGTGCATGTGAAAAGTGAAAAAACTTCTGCTTTGGCGGCAGATAAAGAGTTGCAAAGTGGCCTTTGGTGGCTGCTGGTTATTGAAGTAATGGTCAGCATCAGTCCAATCTAAATTTGCATGTACCATAACTTGTGTTCATCTTCTTCTTGTCTTCATGTGCTGTTCAAGTACCACTATTATTAATTACATAATATATTTCTTGGTCAACCATCAACATAACTTCAAATTACATTATTTGTAAGCCCCCACACTACCTATCACTTTGTTTAACAAAATATTATTATATTTTAAATTCATCTTATTCCATCTACAAACCCTAATTTCAAAAATCACGATACTACAGTAAAATAATTAAATAAAATTTAATATTAAAAAAATAGTTAATTATTATATTGATTAAATTAAATATTATTTTATAGTCTAAAAAATTATTAATATTTAAAATAATTTTAAAAATTTAAATTAGTTTATAAATGGATGTCTAATTAATTAATTCATATCTTACCAAGATTTTAATTAACAGTTTTAGAATCTAAAATCTAAAGTAGTTGCTAAAATATTTATAGTTAATTAAATATTAATTTAAAAATTATTTATAAAATTTATCTAATTAGCTATCAATTATTTAGATTTTAAAGTTTTATCTAAAAAATTAATAATTAATTAGATACTGATTTAGAAATTATTTATCAATAATAAAAACTAATTCAAATACTAATAATTTTTTTTGTATCTAAAATACTATATAATTTAGTCAGTATAAAAACTATTTTTTTTTCTAAAATTAATTTTAGTTAATATTTGTCTTTTTTTTTCTAAAATTAATTTTATTTAATAATTTTCTTATAATGTTAGTATGACTCCTATAAAAAAAATATTCTTTCGTACATTATATTTAAAGAATACTATTTTTCATCATAATTTTTAGGTCTAAGTACATCATAGATCATAGGAGCATAATTTTTTAGATTAGAGTTATATATTTTTTTCCTCTTAGGATAATTTTTCAACTAACAAAATTGGACTAATACGTATGTGTAGGTTTAACACATTTTCCAACAACAACTCATTTATGTGATAAATTTAAGTGTACTTTCTCAATTTGGTGTTTCTCATATTCTTCAATCAAAATTGGATATCAACTAGACTATTAGCCCTTTACTTTAATATCATTTTACACGAGTTGTCGAGATAAAACTTTAATTTTATAAAAAACAATACCATAAATATTTGAGAAAATATTTCATAAATTTTATTCTTACACTACAAGAAAATCATGAAATATAAACCAATTTTTAGAGACTAAAAATAATTAGTTGTTATAGTGACTAAATTAGAGATAATTTCAGAGACTTAAAATTTTTTCGTTTCTAAATTAGTTTCTATTATTGTTAAATGGTTTCTAAATTGGTATCTAATTAGCAACCAAGGTTTTTGCTACCAAATTTAGAAACTAAATAATTTGTAGTTAAAACCTTGGTAGTTAATTAAATATTAATTTAAAAATCATTTAACAATAATAAAAACTAATTTAGAAACTAAATTTGTTTTTAATTTTTAAAATGATCTCTAATTTTACTACAACAACTAATTATTTTTTATCTCTAAAATTGGTTTTTATTTCATGTTTTTCTTGTAGTGTTAGTTTATGATTTTCTTATATTATGAGTTTATTTGATAATAGTAAGATGTAAAAAATATAAATATTTATTACATAATTATAGGTGATATCTAATTTTTTTCAAATAATTACAAATATATTTAATATTTTCCCATCATATACACATTAGCCTTCCATAGAAAAGCCCTTCGAGTTTATTTGAGTTCATTTTTTGAAAAACAGCTCAGTTTATTTCATATTTATCTATCTGTACAAAAGTTTATGCAGATATTTTTTTAATATAAATGAAAGCTAATTATATTTTTTAACATGTGTATTATCCTTTGCAATAGACATAAAATAAAAGAGAGTATTAGTTTATAGTATATAATCAAAAGTATATCAGTATTCGTGATTTGCAAATCCCGTCTCTTCTCTTGTTCTATCATATAAATTCGTCACATTTTAACTACCAGAAGCAAAAGAAAGAAAAAGCTAATAAATTTTTGTATGTTTATTAAACCGATACTCCTTTTCATTTTAAAATAAATTATGTTTTTGTATGAAAACCAAGCAAACTAATAAATTCTGATAAAAAAAAGTTTTAAAAATGATATGAAGCTAAATTATCAGTTTTGTATATTAAATATTTTTAATACTTGATCTTTTGAAAAGAAGAGAGTATAGACTTAAGAATTTTTATTGTCTCTATTATTTTAAGTCGATTTTAATATTGTTTCACGTAAATAATATATAATCTTAAAAAAAAATTTAAATATAATTCAACTTTACAAAATCGACTTATAAGGTGAGATTTGCATCTGCTTATATATTATGAAATGTTTTTATAGACTTTAGGGCTAATCCAACCTAACAAAAACGACCAGTATCCATTTATATATTATGAAATGTCATTATTTATAGTATTATTTATAGTTCAGTGTAATTTTTAATATTTAAGTTCTCATTTTTAATGATATTTTGGTGACTTAAGAAATTAAATGGTGATGTTTAAAAAAACCTAATTAAGAATTTTAAAAGTATTCAATATATTTTTAAAATAGAGAACTTTAAAAAATGGTACGATATTTTATAATTATCAAACATGAAGTGTTTTTCTTATGAGGCTACATCTTTCACAAGGGATAAGAGTAATAGAATTTATATGATCATTTATAAATCATAAAACTTTATGTATCAATATTTATGCATTCTCTAAAATTATTAATATTTTTTACTACAACGTGCATATTTCAAATTAATTGTAGTAAGTTAAATAATTAATTAAATAGAGTACTTAACATTTTTTGCAATGATCAATCACTAAAAGTATCTGATTACTTACTTATTTATAATTACACTGGTTACCCTTACTTTTTCATATATTAAACATTTTAATTTTTCTATTAAATATGCTTTGCTTTTTCAGGAATTTATTAAGAAAATATACAATTTCTCACTTGAATTAAATCAACAATTGAGTTAGAAAAGCCCAAACTGCCAATATTACTCTGTTTTTTCACACTATTTTACTACCTTGGTTCCTCTTTAAATATACTTTTGAAAATCTTTTTGATCTATCTTTTCATCGTTATAACTAGATCTAGCAAAATGAGCTAATATTTTATAATATAGGGAATCAATGTTCGAACATTTTTAATGAAGATATTCGTATTTAGTGTTTAATAATGTTTTTAATATGATATTTAAAGAAAGATGCATGTATGACACTAGAAAATTAAAATAAATAAATTACTATTACTTATTTTCTGTTTATTGTATTATCACTGTTGTTTACTTATAATAATTAATTATTTGATACATTTATCACTGAATTGTAAAAATAATAAATAATAGAAAAGCATGTGAGTGGAATAAAATAAATTAAATAAAGAACTTAAATAACCTTTACAGAAACAATTTTTTTAAGTATTAAAGTTGTAAGTTTACAAATATAGATTATTTATAATTTATAAGAGACTCTGGTATTTATAATTTAATAATAATAAAAACATTAGTATGTTTTCTTAATTCATAGTATACCATAGTAAATATCTTTTTTTTTAGTTTAAGAAAATAAATGTTTATCGATAAAATTAGATAATATAATTTAAAGTATAATTTCATTAAATTAAATAAAAATAATTAAAATGTATTTATATTTGAGATGTACACGCGTGAATTTTCTTTCATATTCAAAACAAGAAGATTGCATTTAAACTTTTAAAAGATTGGTGAGATAGCACAGAAATATGGTTGAAAGTATAGAGAAAGCATTTTTTTTATTAAACAGACAATTTTGTCTATTAAAAAACGTAAATATACATAGAAAATTTTGGGAAAGACAAAAAGTTATTTATCTTTCTGATTTTCTGTTTGACACAAGACAAGAAAATAAAAAAAATAAAAAAAAGTTTGAGTTTTAGTATTTTTGATTTCCTTCTCACCTATTTGTCCAGTGTTGAATAAGGAGTCAAAGCATTAATATATTTAAGTTGTTTGTCAACCATGATGGATGATGGTATATAAATAAATAGTATTTGAATTATAATTTTGATAATGAGATTGTGGGATGGAGACATAAAGCTTGAAGGTTTTTGTGTGGAGTTTGAAAAGGTTTATTATATAATAATAATAATAATAATAATAATAATAATGGTGAAATGAAAAGATGGGACATGAGGGATGTTGTGTTATATGTATGTGTTGTGAAAAATGATAGCGAAAGGCAAAGTATAGAAGATGATGGCGTTGATAATGGGAAGGGGACTAGTGTTTGAGAGCAGTGCACATGTTGAGTTTCAAATACCCAATAAATGCACCACCAACCAAGACTTCCACAGTCCTCAAAAATAAAAATAAAAACAAACCAACACATTAGCACCATGTTTTCTGGCTTTATCAAACCCATCTTTTCTTCCCTTTCATCATCACAAGTCCCACTTCCTCTCCCTTTCCCGTGTCCTCATTCACAACATTGTGCTCTCCTTCCACTCACAAATTAAATCCTTCATCAATCACACATCTTTGCATCATTGCTCTTTACGCCTGTTCAAACCTTTCATTCAACACCCTCTCCTCTGTCACTCAAAACAAACCAAATACATTCAAAAACATCACCAAACCAACTCACTGCCTCAATCACACATTCTACTTTTTTCTGTTCACATTCACTCCTTCACCTCATTCGCCTCACCCATTGCAGTTTATTTATTGCTCTAACCTAAGCCCACTAACAACCTACTTTCACTTCTACTCCTCACATAACATTTCCCACAATTTTACGCTTCTCCCACACCAAATCAATCATCACAGTAAAAACAATTTCAGTTTCACATATTGTTACTGTCATCATTCCACTCTCTCATACTTAACTTTAAGAATTAATTCCATCGCTTATCCAAATAATGTACCCTTTTTAATTTTATTAAATAAGATTAGGAAGTATTGTATAAAATTTTGTCATGTCCCGAGAGGAATCACTGGAAGCAGAAAGAAGGTGGTAAACTAAAGCCACATGGGTTTAGAGTTTAGATAGTTTTGGAGTTTGATTGATGAGCGTTTGGGGAGGAAAGAGATGTGAATGGATGTATCTACTACCTTGTCCTTGGTGGTGTTAGCCTGCGGTGCTTTGGGAAGAGAGGCATGAAGTACATACATAGATAGCATAATAAAAGGGGTGGGTGCGTTCTATTCTACGTAAGAAAAACACATACAATGCCTGCATCTCTTCTTGGCACCTTCCCCTCACTCGGAAAGACAACAAAAAGGATCAAGATTCCTTACCCATTCTTCTACTCTTTCTTTGACAGCTAGCCCAACACTGCCTTTGCTTCCCATCCATGTAAACCACCACATTTTTCTCTCTCTCTCTCAGACATACACATACACATACGCATATACACAGACACCAGTTTCATAATTCTTATCCCCACCACTGCTCTGCAAGGACTGCACTTAGGTATAACGTTCCTTATAATCATTATTATTATTACTGCCCTCAAGCGGAAGCAACTGAATTGGATCACATAATTTAAATTCGGCATTAATTGAAGGATTTGACAGTGAGGGAAACCAGGTAAATTAAATCCTCTGATATACGCAGCGACCTAGCAGGAACCACATTAAAAATTACATTTTGTTGAGAAAAATAAGCAAGGCAAAGCGAAATTTATGGTTGGATAGCGTAGTGGCAGTGGTAGAAGTAGTAAACCTTTTTCTCTCATTAATTTGGCATACACTCCAATGCCCCCGTCGGCATGGCTCCTAATAATTGAAGAATTTATTGGTACTCAAAGTTAATTAAGCTTCGCATTTTCGAATCAAACTCGCTTTTCTCTCCACGAACTCATAATTAGCATTTAGAGCAACCCACAAAAAAAAGGGTGAAATTAAATTTCGCCTCTCCCGCAGTTGCGCTCCCCTCTTAATTAACATTGAAGAAAGGATAAAAAGCGAAAGTAACCAAAAAAAAAAAAACGCACGGACAAACAAACAAATAAACAAAAGAAGAAGAAAAGTTTAGATACAATTGAAGCAAGATTCTGGTTCCATTCTCTGCATAAGCCATTACAAGTTTATCTATTTCTTTTCTCTCTTTGGTCCTCATGAATGCCACAAAAATATATATAAGAATCTTACAGAAAATGTAAAGGACAAGGGAAAAGGAAGGGAATAGGAATAGTAATAGTAATAATAAATGATGAAAATTTAAGAGGAGGAAGAAGAACCTGGGGAGGCGGTGGGGAAGAGAGGCAAAAGGCGAGGAGGGTCAGCGTCTCTGGGAGTGGAGGCGGGGGAGGGGTGCAAGAAGAAGCTTTTCTCTTGGATGGCCTTTTCTTCGGCCTGGGTGTCGATGGAGCGGGATCGGTGAAATGGGTCGGGTATGAGAGGCGTGACGGGGCTGAGAACGAGTGCGGGGAAGTCGAGGATGCTGGGGGAGAGGACTTCGGTGTTGCGCGGAGAGAATCCTGAGACGGTGTTGGAGAAGACAGGTAGAAGAGGGTTGATGTTGAGGTTCTTCAGCGTGTTCCTGCGCTCGTACAGTTTGAACCCGGATTGCTTCTTCATTGGGGGGATGTGGGAGTGGGCCCTCGCAGCTTCGGAGTTTGCTTTGGAGGCGGAGGAGGAGGACGCTTGTTTCGCGGTTTCCGAGGATCCCGTCAGCATTTGGACCACCTGCTTGAAGGAGGAGCTGTCGGCCTGGACGAACGTTGTCGGGTACGGGTTGGCGGATTCGGATCTGGTGAGGGGCTTCGGCGGGTACGAGGTGGGGGAGGGCGCGCTTGGCGTCAGAGGCGTGAATTGCGTGTGGTGGAGGCCACTGCTGCTGCTGCTGCTGCTACTGTTGGAGCTGTGGCTGTGTCGCGGCGAAGGGAGGAGGTTGACGCCGCCGCGGTGCTCTTGGTACCTTCGAGGGGATTTGGACTCCATCGTTGACTGCTTCAAGCAACACACGACGAAAGAGAAAGGAGAGAGAGAGAAAGAAAGAAGTGTGGTTTGTAATGTAATGTAACGCAAGTTTTGTTTGGTTTGGTGAGAAATGTATTCGTAGGGCCCTTTTCCGTTCCCACGCGCTATTTAACCACTCTCTTCATCTCCACTATATGGCAAGGACTACACCACTATGCACATTTCTTTCAAACATTCCATATATATTATTTCTTTTTTCTTCTATTTTATTTTCCATATTGACTGGTCAACTCCCCACAATTCATTTTCATACAAAATTATTTAATTACTGACTTTTTTTACTATCATTGTAACTATACTTACCGTTTTTGCATCCTCTGTTTTCTTTCATTAATTGCTCTCTCCAAATATTTAATTTCTCTGCATTTTTTCAATTCATTCATCAATAATATCACTAATTTCTTAACTCTGGTCAAATATCATCTTCCTTTTCCTTTTAGAGGATTTCTTTTTTCATTTCCGTAAGAGAATTTTTTTAATACTTTTAATTATAAATACGTACAAAATTAATTCCTGGATCGTTTCATTAATTAAATACTTAATAATTATTTAATGCTTACGAGTTCAACTCATAAAGATATTGATTTTCCCTAAATAAAAATATTTATCAGAATCATGTATATTAATAAATATGGGTGTTTAACATTTTTTACTCCATTAACAAATATTCCCTATTGTTAAATTGTATGCTGTTTCACTGTGAAATGGTTAAATACATGTTGTTATAATTGTGCATTCAAACTAATGATAGGATGCTCTTGACGAATATGCGCTCAAATTAGGCATGAAAATAGATATGGAAAATAAACATACAGTAATTTTTTTTTATCTCATACCACTCTAACCACTTAGAATTAAAATTTCACAATTAAAAAAATACTCCAAATCTAAATTATTTTCAATATAAATGATAATATTTATCAAATATTTTATTTGGATAAAGTTATTTAAATTTACTAAATTTTATTTTTTAATTCGAATAGAATACTTCGATTATTATCAAACATGATAAATTTATTTTAAAATTAAATAATATTTAATATTCAATCATTAGAAAATTAATTGAGCCTTTTTTTCAGTTGCAAGTTAAATTTATATTTTGAACAAAGTTTGCTAAAAAAATTCTAACTAAAGTATATAAACAAAAAAAAAATATATATATATATATATGTTTTTTTTATTGTCATTGATATTAGTTTTAATTGATGTAAGTTACAATTGCATTGAATGACATTTATTAATTATTTTATTTATCTTGGTTGAAAATTTTCTTAACTAATATATATTAGTAGAAAATAATCTTAGTTAAGATTTATTGAAATTTTTTCTAGTAAATATTACAAAAATAATAATTGAACTCCATTTGAAAAATAAAATTAATTTTCATACGAAATAACTACAATTAATTTTTATTTGAAAGAAAATCTAGACGATATTATTTGAAAAAATTGATGTTGAGTACTATAACCACTTTGGTTCGAGCCAACAACAAATTTAGGTCAACTTAACAATATCCTAGTTTATGAATGAATTTATTGAAGATTTTATA
The DNA here is from genome assembly GCF_000499845.2 of Phaseolus vulgaris. Classification (NCBI taxonomy): domain Eukaryota; kingdom Viridiplantae; phylum Streptophyta; class Magnoliopsida; order Fabales; family Fabaceae; genus Phaseolus; species Phaseolus vulgaris. The sequence continues at coordinate 40,190,528 of NC_023758.2, read as the reverse complement.
TTTAATATAATTCTCTTTTTGTGTCTTAGCATTTTTTTAACATAAATTATTGTATGATTTCAGATGTAGGAGGACCCGGACTATCATTATAGCATCAACGAATTATATTTCCTTGAAATGAATAAAGCATTTTATTATTAAATTTATTTTGTTCTAGTATGGAATATATTACCGGACAAAATCATTATTAGACTTAATTAAACTTAATTACAGGAATATAATCACTATTAATGAGTCTATAATTAGACTTAATTATAGGAATATAATCACTATTAATGGGTATATAATTAGTCTTAATTACCGATGTTATGTGAGAAAAAGAATCTGTACGGTTCTATACGGTTCTAATGCTATGGTTATATATATATATATATATCATTGCTATAGATGAAAGACAGATTGAATAAAACAGAGAATATATCAGAGCACAAAACTCTGATACCCGACAAACACAAAGCAAAGGCAACGGTGCACAACCATATGCACCAGAAAAGAATAATGCCAACAAAGCAGAGCACGAAGGAGGAGGTGCTAAGAAGACCTACTCGTCATATGATCTCAACGCGAGTGACAATCCCGGAAACATAATCACGCAAGTCCAATTGCGCGGAGAAAATTACGACGAATGGGCAAGAGCAGTAAAGATCTCGCTTCGTGCCCGGAGAAAATGGGACTTCATTGATGGAACACATATCCAACCAGAGGATGAGGCACCCGACCTTGAAGATTGGTGGACCGTGCAGTCCATGATTGTATCTTGGATTCTAAACACCGTTGAACCAAGCTTACGATCCACAGTAGAGACTGTACATAACTTGTGGGAAGACATTAAAGAAAGATTCTCGGTCGTGAATGGACCTAGAATTCAACAACTAAGGTCGGACTTGTCAAGATGCAAGCAGGAGGGAATGGTGGTGGCAACTTACTTTGGAAAGTCCTTTGGATGAGCTTGCTAACAGTGACAAAATTCCATCTTGTACGTGTGGTGGATGCAAGTGTGGGATTGGTGCTCAGTTGGAAAAACGAAGGGAGGAGTAGAAGGTTCATCAACTCCTTATGGGTTGGATGACGCAAGCTATGGGACAGTAAGATCAAACATTCTGGCCTCAGATCCATTGCCGTCTCTGAATTTATGTTGGTACAAGAAGAAAGAGTGAGAATGATGGCCAAATCAACGGAAGAAAGGGGATTGGTCGTGGGTCTCGCGATGCAGGCCAACTACAAAGAAAAAGGGCGTGGAGATATGGTAGAAAAATTAATGACGTGCAGTCATTGCGGTAAAAATGGTCATGACATGAAGGGATGCTTCCAATTGATCGGATATCCCGAATGGTGGGGTGACAGACCAAAAAGTGAAGGCAAATGGAACGGCAGGGGACGTCAAGGGATGCGAAACAAAGGTAACCCGACATGTGCAAATGTGGCACACGCTAGTGGAAGCAACAGTCAAGTCAACAATGACGACAAGAAACTTGAGATGGCAGGTCTGACCAATGAACAATGGAAGGTACTAGTTGATATGATCAGCAAACAAAAATCAAATGAATCAGAGAAAATGACTGGTAAGAGCATTTGGGATTTGTGGATTATTGATAGTGGGGCATCAAACCATATGACCGGGTCACTGGAAAATTTGAGTGAAAAGGAAACTATACAAAGGTGCCCCGTAGGGTTACCCGATGATGAACGTGTTCTAGCTTGCGAACAGGGAACAGTGACTCTTGAAGAAGGACTTGAATTGAAAAATGTCCTTTATGTTCCCAAATTAAAATGCAATTTACTTTCAGTACCTCAATTGACGGATGAAGAAAATTGTGTTGTAACATTCACTGATAAATTGTGTATTATACAGGACCGCACTTCGAGGACACTGATTGGAGCAGGTGAACGGAAAGATGGGCTTTATTGGTATCGTGGGGGTACGGAAGACTCAAGCATGTCATGTCAAGATGGAAAATCAACTAGCACTTTGGCACCAAAGATTAGGACATCCGTCATTTCAGATTGTGCAAATGCTTCCTGATATAAGTGGGAAATGTACTCGTGATGAGTTGAATACAGTTTGTGAAGTTTGTGAAAAATCGAAACAAACGAGAGATAAGTTTTTCTTAAGTGCGCATCAAGCTTTGAATATTTTTGATTTAATTCATTGTGACTTATGGGGTCCTTATAAAACTCCTTCATCCTGTGGTGCTTCATATTTTTTGACAATTGTAGATGATTGTTCACGGGCAGTTTGGATCTATTTGTTAAAAGAAAAAACAAAGGTATCAGTGACTTTGAAAAAAAAATTCACACTCGTTTAGAGGCAATACAACAAATGTGTTAGAATGGTTCGCTCTGACAATGGAACCGAATTCATGTGTCTAAAACACTACTTCACCAAACTTCCTGTGTCGGGACCCCGCAACAAAATGGACGCGTCGAACGCAAGCATCGGCATATTCTGAATGTTGCTCGGTCATTACGGTTTCAAGGCAATCTTCCCATTAAATTTTGGGGGAATGTGTTTTGACTGCAGGCTACTTAATCAATCTCACACCATCCTCCATTCTAAAAGGAAAACCCCCTTATGAAGTGATCCATGGATGTGTACCCAGCTACGCGCACTTACGAGTATTTGGTTCATTATGTTATGCTCATAATCAAAATAGACAGCGGGATAAATTTGATAGTCGTAGCCGAAAATGTGTGTTTGTCGGGTATCCATATGGCAAAAAAGGATGGAAATTATTTGATTTGGAAACAGAAACTTTCTTTGTCTCTCGTGATGTACATTTTTTCGAAAATAAATTTCCATATTTTGAAGCCAAAAAGATGGACACTGCACCACCATTGCAAAACCCAATTATTGCCAACTCTTTAGAAACTGGAACGGACCCACATTTTCTTCATGAAGTTGCCTCCTCAAACCTAGATGAATGCATCGTCAACCAACCCATTGCATCTCCCATCCCAGCCAAGGAGAATGCTACACTCACAGATGACTTCGACCACACATTTTATTATTAAATTTATTTTGTTCTAGTATGGAATATCACAAAAAGGAAGATTAATTTGCAGTTAAAATATATATTTTTCAAATATCAAATTGTCGTTTAATGTCTGTGTGAAAATTTTTGTGTCTACAAAATAATACGAAAGCAAAGTAGATAAAAGACAACACAGAAGATAGTTTTATATAAGTTTGTTTCTACTACTAAGACTACATCCATTTTTAACAATTAATGAAGAATAAAAAAAGAGTCATAAGGGTACATTTAGAATCAAATATTTTATTAGAAATTGCGTATTTTTGTGTTAAACTTTTAGACTTCTCTGCGTTGGTTTGTATGTTTTTATAGTTAAGAAATCTTATTGGTCATTATTTATAATTATGCTTATTTGGTAGCTTGTTGAATGGACCAAGTAGTTTTTCATTGCTTTTTTGTAGTTCATTTTGACTCGTTTGTGTATAAATTTGTAATTGTGAAGAGAAAATTTCTTTAAGTTATTAGAAACATCTTTTTATTCTTAGCCCTTTTTTCTACCACATTTTCTATTTTTTTCAACTTTTGGTTGTTTTATGGAAATTATTTTTAGAAATGATACCATCATCTTATTTTATGATTAAGCCTTGATCATTTATGATGGAGGATAAGAAAAAAAAAGGAGACTTTGAGATGCATTTAGAGTTAAATAGTAAATTAACTTATATAAATTTTGTAGGGGTATTTTGTCAGATTTTTTTTTAATTTATTTACATTTTTTTAAAATAGAAATTTTTATGGGATTTTATTTGTTATTAAGCTTATTAGATAACTTTAGTGAACTTATCTAGATAGACTTAGTAGTCTTAAATCTAAAATATAAGTACTCTTTTATTCACTTTTATATTTAGTTTTTGAGTCAGTCATGTATGAAATTATCTTAAATCTTAGTAGCTTTTAATTCTTATACCATAAAGAAAGCTTTCTTGTAGTTCCGCTTCTTTTCTTGCTCTCAGAAAAAATAAGAAAAACTTGTTTGTTGTTCTTAGTTATTCATTCAAGCTTACAAATTTTTCTTGACCTATCAATAAATTTTGATTGTGACGTATTCTTCATGTGTATATATCATATTTCTTTTATTATATTTTTCTTATTTTATGTTGTTGTTTCTTTAATGTGAAAACAATTGATCTCTTATTATGATTTTATTTGTTTTAGATGATATAAATTGACTAATTGTTTTAGATGATATAAATTGTCTAGTGACAAATGTTAGGTGGATCAAGTCACAATTGAATCGTGATGTTTTGGTTGATACACTCTTGAGTGTCCTAACTATTAGTTAGTATTTGACTTGATGATAAACATTAAATCCAAAAAATTGATATCAAAACAAAGGTCACGAGAAAATCATTAAATATTAACTAATTTAAAGACAAAAAAAAATAGTTAGTCATTATATTGATTAAGTTAGATACTATTTTATAAAATAAAAAATTACTGGTATCTAAAATAGTTTTTATTATTAATAAAAATGTATAAAGTAGTTTCTAAATTGGTGTCTAATATTAGTTACCAAGGTTTTAACTACTAATTAGTTTATAAAGAAGTATCTAACTCAATCAATATAATAATTAATTAATTTTTGTCTCTAAATTAGTAGATATTTAATCATTTTCATGTAGTAGAGTTCGATTCCGAGTGAGATAATTGTTTAGAGCGAGATTACTGAAGGTTGTACAATTTTCTTATGGTGTAGGTCAGGTGGACTGAGTCACAATCAAAGAGTTAGATTCTTAATGATATAATTGTTAGAGACAGAAATGATTACAGGTGACATCAATTATCATGTGATCTAGGTTAGGTGGGTCAAGTCACAATTGCGTGATATTTGAGACCGTAACGCTTTTAAGTAGACAAAATTGCGTCTTGACTATCAATTATAACTTTTGACCTTGTGATAAGTGTTTAATCCAACATTATGAATCATCCTCCAAGATTCATTATTACATTTATTTACAAGTATTATTTCCTATATCACTATTGGCTTAACCTAATTATTATTTTTTCTATTATTTTTCCAAACAATATCTAAGTATTAATTTTTGTTAAAGAAAACTTTTAAGCTAAGAAAAAATTTGCATTTTAAATTTTCAACCCTTCATCCAAACTTTGTAACTTCTCAATGTCTTCTTTTATGAGCACTATTTAATGTATTTTATTAATTTTACTTTTTGATATGATAAAACAATGTGTTTGTCTGGTTGATTTTGGTAGGATGTAGTTGGTGTGTCAATTCTACATGATTTATACCAGGGTTTTTTTAGATTTTTACTCTAACGCCTTTTCCTTTTGTATGTAAAGTGTGTTTTTTTCATGGTACCTTAGTCAAAAGAAGGAATGATTCTCTATGAAAATTCAACACCTTTGACATTCTTGTTTCAAAATATAGGGTGTAAAGATATATAGTACAAACAATTAAGTAAATTAAACATTTATTTTCACTTACGTTGAAACAATATGCATCAAATAGTCTATAATAAAACGTATTTGTTAAACATCAAAATTAAGGTCTTAAAATATTTGATCCCAAAAAAATTCTATTATACATTTAAAAATTTAATTTCAATTATAAATTATATATGCTTGATGCCCTATATCACTCAGATTATGATTGTAATTGCTATGATTAACATAATGCTTATTATTTAATCATTTGATTAAGATTACCCATTTTCCCCAAGCATTAGCCTACAAAAGTAAAAACTTCAGACCTTTGTCTTTGTCCAATTCACGAGGATTTAGGAGGCAGTCTTTCTATACACACTCCAACGCATCTTTATTTTCTTAGTTACTCCATAATTTATGCATATCAAAATGTAGAATCACTCAACATTAATTAACTATTTAGGTTTTTATTTACTCACGTTCAAATCACAATTAATGCTCTTTAAAGCTTATAAGTTACAAAACACCCAACACATGGTAAAATATGCTGTCAGTGTCACTATGAATTCATTAGAAAATTTGCTTGTAGAACAACACAAATCATAAACACTAATTTTAACAATGCTTATTCTCGTAGAATCTGTAAATATAACCACTTCAACTTGTTCTTCTTGATTTTCAATGTTACGCTGTTCTCAAACTGTTGTCTTCGTATTTCTACAATTATTATTTTATTCTGACTAATTATATTTTGTAATGTTATGTTTTTTATTTTATATTTATGAGTTTGAATTATGTCAACTCTACTAAAAGTTTATTCATTCCTTGATAAAAAATAAGAAGTCAACTATTTTGATAAATTTAAAACTAGTTATGTGCCACAAGTTTAAGTAATTTATCACAAAGTTCTCAAAATAATAAACTTTCTCTAAAATAAGAAGAAATGAATGTTTTTTTAAAACTTGTGTTAATAAGCATGTATCATTACATGAAAAATAGGATAAAACTAACAATAAATAAATAAAAACATGAGGTTTAGATCAAACCTATGCATAAAAAATAAAAAATAAAAAAAAATTTAAGAGTAGTCTAAACAACGACATCGAAAATTGAAACAAAAAATAATAATAAAAATAATAAGACAAACAAAATAATATTCTCTAATCCAGAAAAACAATAAAGATAAACTATTGAATCCCATAATAAATTAATGTTTTTAATATAAAATGTGATCTTAAATGGTATCAAACAATACAAGAGTTCTATTTTAATAAAAAAAAATATTTATCACTAGGACGGTTGATATCAATAAAGAGATGTAGATAAAAAAAATTCCACAAAGAGAAAGGAATAATAATTATACACTTTGAATTTTTTTTAAGTTTATGCAAATTCATATTAATTGAAGTACAAACATAAAAAATCAGCTTGTCCATTGTTTATTATGCTACTTTTTGCCAAAAGTGAAATCTAGATGTGCAAACACATTTATAGTAGATAACAAATGGAGAAAAGTTAATAATGATGTGAGAGGTCTTTATTACATGTGGGAAAGAACTAGTTATTCCCATAGATTGTTCACATGATCTTGTGAAGATATTAAGAATTAGTCAAATACTATATTAGTAGGTATGATCAAGTAAATATTAGATTGTCTACCCAGCATCAGATGGTCTAATCAAGTAAACATTAGATTGTTCACTCAACATCAGATGGTCCGATATAATAATGATTATTCTAAGAGTCTCCACAAGTTGAGAATATATGTTAAACATGCCCAACTTGAAACAAATATTATTGAATTATAAAGGAGTAAAAGCTTTGATGAGCATATAAGCTTTTTGAAGATTGAAGCGATATAGAAAAGTTTTATCAAGTCAACATCTAGTTTTTCCAAATTGGCAGTCAATGTCAATATACTTGGTACGTTCACGAAAGACTTGATTAGAAGCAATGTGTGTAATGTCTTTTTATTTGATTTTTTATTTATTATTTATTATATATATATGTGTGTGTAAATTTATATAAGCTTATGTAAATTTATTTAAAACGCATCACTTAATTTATTATTAAATATTTACATATTTTAAGTACATATTGTAAAACATGTGCATACAAGATTGGATTTGAAGTTGTCCAATTCATCCCACATAACATGAAGTTTAGTGAAAAATTCAACAATAATAAAATCACCTTGTATTAATGAAGAGGATTCAATTTGAAGATAAGAAATTCTCAATAGATTGCCTTGAAAGTATCTGGACTTCATATTTTCTCAACTTCATCCATCCATAAGATGCTTTGACAAATTGAGTCTGAAACACGGTGAATGAAACAAAATATCACCATATTATTACATTGCTTACGAGAATGATAAGAAGAATCTATCTTATTGGGTTCTTTCCTAGTTCCATCAATGAATTCAAACTATTTTTTAGTGCTCAAAGTTATAATCATAAAATGACTCAAAGAATCATAATTGGTTAGGTCAAACACCAAAGAGACAAGAGTAATGTTGATATTCTCACTAGGATGAAGGTAAAGATAATCATGAACCCAAAGATTCTCTAATTTTTCTTTATTCATGAAGAAAAACAAGAAAGAAGAAGAAAACAAACATAAAACAAAGAGGTGAAAAATAGATATGCACAACAACAAAAACTCTTAAAAAAATTTCAAATACCATCTTAAAATTTTGTTTGAATTACAAATTGATTTCAAAAACAAATATCATGTTAACCATTATTAAAAAAAAGAATAAAGCAAAAATATGAAACATCTAGATTGTTTATCCTAAAACACACTAATCTCTACCTAATATTAGAGAGAGTTTGATAAAATAATAATTATTTTGAGAAAATAATAATAATAAAATTGTGATTAAGTTTACAATTTTATTCTGTATGTATTTTTTTTTAAATAAGAAAATTTATATAAAAAATAATTAAAAAAATTGATGAGCTTCTAAAATAAAAAATATTTAAGTTTAAGATATGAGATTTAGCATTTAATTCAGAAAATGTCATACATCTCTATATGGAAGAATACTTGTGACCATCATTAATGTGATTGAATTAGATCATCATCATTATACAATTTACACCTATCTAACTAAGCAATCCTGTTATAGATCAATGATAGTAGTATCAATTCAAGTATCATTTATAACTCAGGTCACTGATGTTCATATCCACAATAAAAAATTCCTATTAAGAGGCACTCATAAAAGCTAAGCTAAGGTCTTTTACACACATAAATTCTTAGTTACATTTATAATATCAATCATTTTACCATATTATATCCACCTGATATAAAATGTCGGATTTCATGAAAAAAATAATTAAATACCTTTATTTATATATATATATATATATTATTATATGAATTGTATGATAATGAATATCATAAATCAATATAAAAGATCTTATGAAATAGTTAAAGTTTATCACCATGTTATTTTCTGTATCCTGCGTTAAATAATCAATGTAGGTATTTTCTTCCCTCAAACTTTGTACACTTCTATACCATGGTTGCATCCTTATTCTTTTCTCTCACTCTTCCCAAGCTATCAATGTGTTTTTCTTTCCCTTTCTTCTGACCTCTATATTATGGATCTCTTCCCCAATTCCAAAAATTCTTTTCTTTTTCTCTGTGTTCTTCTTAATATGTTGGTTTGTTTTATATGTCAAATAACAAAGGCCCAAGATCCAAAAATCAAATTGCATTCATTCTCTACCCCAAAATGAACTGTATTTGAATATTCATTACCTCAATCAAAATTCAAAAATGTATTTGGTTTTAACTGTATTTCCAGATTTAGAGAGATGACAAACTAAGTTGAGATTTTTGTACGGTAATATGCTGCATTGTGGTGATCACCTTATAAGTGAAGAAGGTTGAAACACAGAATATGAAGGTCAAGTTAATGTCAATTAATTTCACTTAGTAACTTTTAAAAAATAATTGAACCACCGTACATATAATTTATTTTAAAACTATTTATTTTTTATCAATAATTAATGAATAAATAAATTAAAATAAGAAAATATCAAAAATATTTTAACCTTTATACTAATCAAAAAAATCTTATCATCTAAAATACATTAGACTTTTTTTTAACATTTCATCTCATCTAAACATAATATTCCTACTACCTATCATGAATAGGACACCTACTTGCAAGAGTAGATATTAGTTAACTGCATAACAAACTCTTGAAAACTAATTTCTATTGTCACTTTATATTAGACAACAATAAATATCAATTAATTAAATATTTTAACTGATTCAAAAAGTTTATAAATATAATTATAAAAATGTTTAATTTAACTTTTAATATTTGTTTACTTAAATATTTATATATATTAAAATTTCTAATCAAATGGTATTTATAAGTAGATAACTATTTCATTTTCGTATTCAACAACCGATAGCTTTTAAAGAAAAGATCAATCACTGGAATAACTCAAACTTCTCGTAATTAAAATAAAAAAATTATAAACCAATTTTGATTTGTTTAATGCATATAGTATGTTATGTTGACACTAACAGTTGTCGCTTAGAAAATGAAGATTTGAGATTATGATTATATTAAAAAATTATTTATCTGATAGTTGTAAATGTTAGGTTCCTTTATTTTAAAGTACTCATTTCTTGTATAAATGCTGCTGACCAGATCTTATTTAAAGAAGCTTTTAAATTAAAAATTAAAATATTCGTATCGTCAAATTTGAAGTACATTTTAAAATTATCCTCTAGAAGAGTTGATATTTTTGAAAGTTGAATTTATTTAAAACCTGACATACAATGTATATACATTGATTTAGATTTATAAAGAAGATAAAAAAAATGAATAAAAAATGGTAGAAGTGATAAGCACGCGCGAAGAACAGAAGGTGGGAGTTGAAGTGAAGGTTCCAATCCAAGTGGTAATGGTTGGATTGTTGATAGATAAAATTATGGTGAAACATGAATAAGGAGGGTTCTTGTGTTGTGACAAAGAAAACAGAAAGAGTCAAAAACAGTTTAATATATGCCATTGACTTTCTCTCACCCTTTGCCATAGCTTACCCAATCACATACATTAATATACTAAATAAGAATCTACCAAATTAATATTTAACAAATTCAATGAAATTTATTTTTTTTATCTAAAATGCTCCAAAGCTTCAAGTTGTATGTAATTATGAAAATTTTAAAAAACAAATATGTTCCATTTTGTTCATGATCTAACAAATTGGTCCTTAGACTTAACAAATTGATCACATACTTAGCAAATCCATCCACTAACCTAACTCCATATACCTATCCCTATTGGTATATATTTAGATAAAAGGTTATGTGATTCCTAATGATTTTACTGAGCTCTCATGAATAATAATACATAGGATTTTTTAAAAGAAAGAAAACACTTCTAAATCTGTAATACTACATTTACCCCTGACAACAACTGCTGATATATATATGTCCCACTGACTCACTGCAAACATACATGCATACATATTATCACAGGTTGTTCAGTGTAAAAATTTATTTGGTACCATGTCAGCTAAAGATTCTTGGAATTTATTGTCCCCACCCTCTTCTATGAATTGTAGATCATAATTTAGTTGCTAAAGTTTCTAGACAAAGCTACATCTGGTTTTGTCTGCTAAAGATGAAAAATGTTATGAATTAGGATATAAATTTCACTTTTTCCTAATCAACATTCATAAAGATCAGATTACACAAATCTTTTGGTTCATCCTTCCATGTTAATCTCTCCCAGAGGAGAGGTTCCAATTTGTGCTTAAATGTTAAAATCTTAATGCTGCTACCATTCACTTTCATAGTCTTGCAACAGTATTAGAAGTATTTTTCTTTTCACCATTCTTCATCTTTAAGATGAAACAATTCACTATTTCTTAAACTTAAAGGGGGCAAATTCCATTACTAGTATCTCATCAAGAGTTTAGTTTGGGGTGTGCAAAACAAAATGTTTAGAAATGTGGAACAAAAAGAAAATTGATCAATGGTGGGGTTATTAAAATATGACTGTAGCAGAGACATAAATTTTTCTGAAGTTCAAATCCCAAGTTTGGTTAAATCATTAATGGGCTTGAGGGTGGTGGGGTGTTGAGAGTTTGAGGACATTCTTTTGAAATACCTTTGCTTTTCTACAAGTCAGAGACAATGATGCCCTCATTGAAGTTGATACTTAATTCCCAAATCCAGAATCCTAAGCTACATTTGGTTGCAAGAAAAAGTGAAAGTGAGTGGTGAATCCAATTCCCCCATTTTACATTAAAATAAAAGCTAAAGACTACAAATGCTGCAAAATGATGGAAGGAAAAGGAAGGGACCACACCACAACACAACATAGCAGAGTCTAAGTGCAACATTTAGCACAATATCGAGGTGCTCTAATCATAGAATAAAAGAGTCAATTTATGTTTGGACAGTGCTACATGTAGCCACAAAACACGTTTTACCACAATATTGAAGCCAATGAATTGACAAGTTCGCACGCATTATCAAAACGTAAAGTTCTTTATTGCTGCACATGGTCGTACTTTTCATACTACATTTATATGTTGAAATTTCAAGTCTAAGGAGTAAGGATAACAAACAATGTTAATGGATAAACTAGAAAACTTGTTGGACATGTTGTAGGGCATTACCAACTTTGTCAACATCCACTATTAATGTAACAATATAAAGTCAAAACATTGAATATTACACTTTTTGAATCACAACTCAATCATTCCCAATACAAACTCTTTCAAAGACTAATTGCCTAACACATAAACCATAATCAATTCATTTAAATTGAACTATGCCACTATGCTACACCCAAAACTCACTTTAAATTAAGAAAAGTTTTGAATATTTTAAACCCTAAAAATAAGAGTTAAAAGGCAAACCAAACACTTGAAATTATGTTTAGTTATTATTTCTAGTGAGAAAATTCGATCCTTGAAATTGGAAGGATAGATATGTTTAATAATTGAAGTATATTAAACAACCTCATAAATTTTCGACATATGTTCATTTTTTAAAATCTTTTTATAAGATCACTACTAAAAAATTATTAAATAAAAATCAATTTTAGAGATTAAAAATAATTAGTTGTTATATTGACTAATTAGATACTATTTTAAAGATTAAAAATATCATTGGTTTCTAAATTAGTTTATATTATTTATAAATAGTTTCTAATTTAGTATTTAATTAACTATCAAGATTTTAACTATCAATTATTTATATTCTAAATTTGGTAAAAAAACTTTGATAGCTAATTAAATATCAATTTAAAAACTATTTATCAATAATATAAATTAATTTAAAAATCAATAAATTTTTTAGTATCTGAAATAGTATTTAATTTAGTAAATATAGTAATTAATTATTTTTTGTCTTTAAAATTAGTTTTTATTTAATAATTTTTTCAAGTTTTTATTTAATAATTTTTTTTAGTGAATAGAATTCTTGGATGTGATTTATAATCCCTATTACTTGGTTTTGCTGTGACAAAAAGCAATAATCCTAGGAATTGGTAGGAAATATAATTGGACATAACAAAACTCTACTTGTGTTTTAGGGATTCATTTACAAAATTAAATTAAGTTATATATGTTAAAAAAGTACATTTTTTAAACTTAATTAGAGTTTAAGATGAATTTTATTTACAACTAGAGAAAATAAATTTGTTAAACATATCAGTACATTGTTGAATAGAAATTTAAAACTGATTTGAGGGTTCTAACTAAAATCCAAACCAAACATATCCTATATTTAAATGAACTTGTAATATGTTTCTCTTTTCTGTTATAACTTTCCTAAACTTTAAAAGAAAAAAAAATCCTTTATCACTTTTTAAATTGCTCCAAATTACATCTTTCACATTATAAAGGTTATGAGATGTGAAAGAATATTTCTATCAATTAAAAAGGTGTAATTTAGAGTAAAGGGTGTCAAGTACAGTACGATTGTTATTTAAAAAATTACCGTACATGCATGCAGTAATTGATGAGAGGGTTACTCTTCCTTGTTTTAAGCTTGAACCCAAGTTTTTATTTTTTTTGCTATAAGAACTGTGCTCAGATAATAAACAGTGTTTTTTTCCAGCAATAATACGAGAGACATGTTTCGAATTTCAAGGGATATAGGCAATGATTCCCTGAAAGACAATCATAAAGGATTTCTCCATCCCTAGGTAAAATAACCTTTATCATATCATATTGCATCCACATGTACATATATATATATGTATATGTACATATATATATGTACATATATATATATATAAATACAATATTTATATGTACCTATTTATATATTAAAAAATTATTAAATAAAAATTAATTTTAAATATTAAAATAATTAATTATTATATTATTTAAATTAAAAATTAATATCTAATTTAATCAATATAATTAATTATTTTTTGTTTTTAAAATTAATTACTATTTAGTAATTTTCTTATCATATATTATAAAAAATCTAAAAATAAAGGAGCAGATTATTAATCACGTTTTGAAATCTCCAGGGGCTCTTGTGTCAAATTTTCCAGGTTTCATCTTGATATTCATTACTGAACAAAAAAGCATAGGGCCTTTACTTCCTCCACCCCATTATTACCAACTGGCACTCCCTACAAGTAGAAAAAAATAAATATATATCACTGCACCACGCTGCCAAAGAAGAACAGAAAACTTGTTCGGAAAGCTATCATATTCTCTGAAAAGCTCGTTTCAAAATATATTTTATGTATATATTCCAGAAGGTTCAGTATATATTTCAGAAAAATTATTCTTAAAATCATGTTCCAGAAAGTTTGATCTGAAAATTCTATTTCTAAAAATTCGTTCTAAAATGTGTTTAATGTATTTTAGAAAGTATGTTGTAGAAATTCTATTATGGAAACCATGTTTCAGAAATTTTATTGGTATATTTTCAAACAGATAATTCAAAAATCACTTTTATAAAATGCAAAATTATCATTTTAAAAATTATAGGGTGCAAAGAAAAATTTGAAGCCGAAAGAACACATGTTTTGTTCATTTACGGACACTTTACACTATGCTCAATGGCAGTTTCTTCCTGCATGTCTATATTTTTCTTCTTGCACCTCCACAATGTTTTGTAAAGACAAAACTGTCTTTATATAAAAAAACTGTACATTTACTTTTTTTTATTCCAAATTATGAAATCCAAAATTTTTTGGATTGGCATTTCTGGTGAAATTTCAAATTGGCATGTACGGTAACCTCCTGGATTGGTGTTTCTGGTAACCTTCTAAAATGGTGTTACCGGTAGTACATAAATGACAATGTTAAAAAATATGCATTCTGGATCTGCCAATCCGTAAGTCAAAATATGCATTACGGATTCCAAAATCCATAATTGAAAAAAAATCATTCCGGATCCACCAATCCATAATTGAAATTAGACTTCCGAATTCAGCAATTGAGAAATCAACAATTTATGCAAACTTTGCTTTTTGGAACACCCCCTCATCCGGAAAGCAACATGATTCACTTTCAGATTGATGAATCCGTAGCACACTCTTAGATTCAATTTCAAATAAAATGTGAAGGTCAGTTTCGGGATTTACAAAATTATGAGGGTGCAGGAAGAAATATGTAGGGGTACAGGGAGAAACTGCCAAGCTCAATTTGCTTCCATATAAAAGGCCTGATCCTATCCGGGCCTTCTGAGGCTCAAACTAAACGAAGGCAAATTCTTCCTGCACCATATCAATTTTAACCTTCAACATATCAATTTTAACCTCCACCAAATCAATTTTTTAAATTTCCAAAATTACCCTTATTCCAAATTAAAAAATACAAAATAATAATTATAATTGAGAAATAAATAAAAAACATGCTGGAAAAAAAATTCTGAACACAAAACTAAAAATACATTCTGGATTAAAAAATTTCAGAATTCAAAAATATGTTTCGAAAATTGAAATCCAAAATATTTCAGATAGAAGTTTCAAAAATAATTTTTCCATTTTTGTGTAAGGTTATTTTCGTCATTTAAGAGAAGTATTTTTGTCATTTTCTAAAATGATTGGGTGCATGCTGAAATTGATATGGTGGAGGGAGAAATTGCCCTAAACGAAATAGGGAGTTTGTTGATAATGGGCGTGATCGGCCCAATATGCATAAATAAGTCTATTTCTTTTTTACAATTTTAAATATTTTAGTCAACTTTTTTTTTTTTAATAGCTAAATAAGTCGTAGGTAGGTGGAATGGTTCAAATAAGGGTGTGAGAATCACTATTTATATCTATTTATAAATTATGAAATATTCTGTTTTAATTGACGTTTACATATCAATTTTAACGTATTTTTTTATAATAAAATATATATAAGCATCATTAAACCTCTCATATTAACAACAGTATTTGCTGGAAAAGCATGCAAATGGTATCTACATGGTATCTACATGATGATAATGATAAACCACGTTTAAAATTAAGGTTATGTTATGAGGCTCAAGGTCATACATGTAGTAGAAAAGCTAATAATTTGAATGGTAACTTCCATATAATAGAAGTTATCTTAATTCAAAACTAATTCTGAGTTACGAGGTGTTCTAAGAATACTCGATACAAAATAATGGATTTGATTAATCTAATCTAAAACATATCATGCAAGAAAAAAAATCAATGCATAAACTAAACTAAAAGAAGTTATGTGGAGACTTATACCAAGTTCAAGCAGAAATGCTATGCATAAATGTAATTTATATTTTCATTTAAACATGAAGGTCATTTATTGGCATGGATGTGTCTGATTTAATTCACTTTATAATGTGTAAATGGCAACAATGGAATATTTCTTATAAGTATGAAACATCATTTGAAAAAGGGAAAAATTAATGTTATAGTAATGCCACGTAAAATTAAGAAGACAACTTAAAAAAATGTGTTCTTAAAAGATTTTATGATCCCTTGATTGTAGTACTCAAAATTTCTTCTCTCATTCAATATTTTTTCCTTGAGTTTTTTACATTTTTTTACCTTCTTGATTCTTTTCTTCTTTTTTTTCACGTACCACTTCACTATACCTGAGTAGTTGGATAATCTAGATTCTATATTTTCTATTGTAAGCGACGCTTTTTGTGTTAGGGTAAAAAAAAAATCACTCTTAAAAGAAGTTAATTTCAAAAATATTACTGTATTTTGAATGATAATGCCTGACCATAAAACACTTTAAATATGGATTATGATTTTGATATTTTGTACTAATATGTATTAAAAATTATTTTGTTGCATATACCTCGTCTTTTGAAATTTTCTTCAAACGGTAGGTTTAGTAGATAGGTAAGAAAAGAAGATATAAAAATAAAAATTAAATTAAATGAGAAAAGATAAAATAAATGTTTTACTAAAAAGTTAAAAAAAAAAAGTATTATCAAATCTCAACTATTAAAATTTTACTTAATTAGAATAAGTTATACTAATAAACTAATAACTCGTTTTTATCTTTATTTAACCATTAACAAAGAGTGATAAAAAAATTACATGTTCCAGATTCACAAATCAGACACATTGATGACTTCATTTGAGTGAGTGAAAAATTAATGATTTGAGAAGAGATTAAGGAAAAAACAAGGTAGTTTGAAATAATATAAATAAAGTTGTAAATGAAGAAGATTTATCAAAGTTTCGCATTAAGATAATTAAAAATTTATGTGATTTAGTTATTTGTAATTAAAATATTATATATAGTGGTGTTGTGTAAAAAAATAGAAATTTTATCAAATTGTTGGAACATAAAAAAAATTAAAAAGATTTTTAATTTAATTATATTTTTTAATATTAATTATAATTAAAAAAAATTAAAAAATTAATATTAGTAACTGTATAAAATATTTGCAAAAATATAAAAGGTAGTAAATTTTAATAAATTAAAGTAATTTTTTTCACAAAATACATATGTAGCGAATTTAATTGATAAAATTTGTATTTTTGCTATATAAATTAATTAAAAATTAAATATGAAATTACTTATTTGTCGATAAAAGTTATTTAGATTAAAATATAATTTTTACTACAATCAAATATATCAATTTAAAAAAAATTATTTTACATTTTAATATATGAAAAAATATTAATAAAAAATAATTAATATTGAAATATTTATAAATATAAAAAAATTAATTAAAATTATTTTGACATTAAATTTAAACAATATTATTATTTTTATGTTTTTTTATAATTATTATATTATTATTAAAAAATTATTATAAATAACTATATTTATTTTTATTATTATTATTCATTTTTATAAATAATATTATTAAATATTTTTATTCCATAAATTTCTTTAAATTTTACTATTTTTTTATTTGTCATATTATATTATATAATTAGTTATTTAGATATAATCGATTTTATGTATATATAACGGATTATATTTTAAGTTTATAACATATAATTACAATTAATTATATTATATATATTTATATATTTATATATTATATAATAATATAAAATTTGAATTAATAATGTAAATAATTTATTTTATATATTCATAAACAATTTATTTATTTAGGAAAAAAAATTTAAAAAATATATATTACATTTGACCATGCAAGAAGGATAATCTGTAAAATATATATAATTCATTATGACTCGTACTTTTGAAAAAAAAAAATTGACTATGTTTTCTGTGTATAACTTAGATCATGGATTATTTTGTTTATGGGTTAACAAATGTTATTAACTTCTAAAGTTATATAATTATTTTGAGCAGAGAAATTGTGTTAAATGATTTTTAAGTGATAAATTATTTTATATGATAGCATAAGTTTTACTAGAATGAAATATCTATCAATTTTTTAATACTTTGATGCAAGTGAGTGTAGGCGTAAAAGAGTAGCAGGCTAAGTAAAAATAAAAAGGGTGGTCCAGCTAAATCGTATGAAGCTCTCTAATCATGATATTTCTTTTTTGTCTGGAAATTTTATAGCAAAGTTTTCAAAAATAATCATTAGGATCTTGACCATCGATTTGGTTTAATAATTAAATATTTAGTTTCATTTTGTAATTTTCTTTTTTATTTTTAAATCCCGAACTACTATAATTTTATCTGTCGAATCTAATATGCAAAGTTTATTTTATAAAATTATAAACATTCATGAAATTAATAAATTTGAATAATCGTTCCTTTATTTAAAATAATAATATCGAAATATACACATAAATCAAATCAAATTAGACTGTATAAAATTGTATATAAAAGATATAGTTAAGTCAATTAGATATATTAGTAACAGGAAAACAAATTACACTCCTTTAAAAGCCGGAAAAACAATCAATCAATTTCCACACATAAAGATAGCAGGTTTCTTTAATCTATTTTCGTTTTAATTTGTACATAATTGGATTTGAAACAAGAGAACGGTTTAAACAATTCTTGTTTTGCATTTTTTTTCTTCTATGCATGAATTCTTTTTTCGTCTTTTGTTACTCTGTCTCTCGGTTTTTTGACTCTAACTCGGATGATACCGATATAAAATACTTGGACACTTTGGTATTCAACCCTCGATGTTCTGGTACTGTGTTTCCTCTACAAACTCCCTTACTCAACTTGTTTTCCTTCTTATATCTTGATAACATGTTTGAAAATAGTTTGTTGAGAAAAGTTATAAAAAAGAAAGTGGTGTAAGGGAGTTTGTAAGTGTAGTGATAAAGGTGTAGAAATGTAGGGATGGGAGAAGGAGTCATTTTCACTAATAATGATTTTGGTTACCTTTGAGTAATCCAAGGATTGATGACAATCCAAGTACCACTACCCTATCCTACCCTACATGCTGTAATTATCACGTCTTTTGGGGACCCTATCCTTACACATGGGCCCATCCAACTTAATGTAAAATACATGTTCATTTTAGTCAAGGAATCACTGTATTTCATTCAGGAACCGATAATGGAAAAACAAGTTGTCGTTTAAAAATAAAATATAAGGTTAATTTTGTACTTATATACATAAGTGATTTTACTATTGTTTCCACGATATGAGTGAGATTATGATATTTCACAATTTATAATTTTCTTCGCCTCCATGTCGTTGCATATCAGCCGAATCAAACAATCTCTCATCATACATTTCCATGTTCGAGTACATTAAATATGTTGAACCAAAAGCAACTTAAACCTAATGGAAGAAAAAAATTTAATTCTCATATAATTTATGTTTTTATTATATTTTCTTGTATCGTGTTCTCACTTTGTTTACGTTATTTTAATTTTTCTTGTTTAAAATTCATTTTTTTTTGTTAACGTTGTTATTATTCGATCGTTGCCTTCACTGCTTCCTCGTTCGTTGTTCGTTATTTCTCTTTTATTTCGTTCTTTTTATCATGAGATCATCCATACCGAATATGATTCTTTCATTTACGTTTCTCTACTATTTTATTATCACTGTTGTCGCTGTCACAACTCCGTTCACGTTCACCATCCAGGTTAATTTTATTATATTGTATTTAACATATAACATATTATGTTTTAAATTAAGTAATTGTTATATGTGAACGTTTTGGTAATGGATTTAGGATTAGACTTTTTATTTTAAATTGCGTAATTGTGATTCTGGAACATAAATAATTAATTTTTATTTTAATAATAAAATATTTATATATTATATTATAATTAATCTTTTAGGCTTTTTAGAAGTTGTCTATATTTAGTTAAAGAATGTCTATTTAATATGATCCAATTAATATGATCCAATATAAATTTTGCTTAAGATCCCGCGGACTATTTATAGTTCTTCGTACGAGAAATTAATAAATAAAAGCATTTTTGTGATAAAAGAAATTGGATTGAATTTTTGTCCACGTCAATAATAACGTTTCTGAATGTACAAAAATTCAAAACGGGCAATGATAATTAACAGGGTAAAGTAGTGACAAAAGTAGGATGAAAAAAGGAAAAAAATTCAAAACGGACAATGATAATTAACAGGGTAAAGTAGTGACAAAAGTAGGATGAAAAAAAGGAAAATAGCGTGTCCCACGTAAATAATTATAAGTTATCTACTCAATCTTACTCTTCTCCAATTCCAAACAAAGGAAACAAGTAATCCTTAACCCTTTCCCTTCCATTCTTCATACATTTTTTTGCATAGGACAAATTATTTAATAGGTATATATGTAAACAAAAGGAAAATAATTGTTTTCTTTAAATTCACTTGCTAGTTTTTTTTTCTTCTAATTCTAGTCTTAGGCCACTCAATCTAATTATTTTTTATAAAAGTCATGTTTCATAACTCCACACATAAATCATTACACCCATTGATATACATATTTTGTCACTTTTAAATAAATACCTGGCGTGATATGACATAATAATTACTAATGATACATGTGAGTTAAAGGAATAAAATTTTCTCCGATTAATCTTGGTTAATGTCCTTCAATAATGAGTAATTGTAATATATCTATATATTATAGTTAAAGTATAAATATATCTAACATTTATTCATTATAAAGCTTGTTTGATAAGTCATTTGAATAGTTTATAAATTACTTTCAACAACTTACAAGTTATACTGAGACATGAAGGAGATTGGAGAAAAAAATTTCAAGAAGCATGGTTGGAAGGAAGAAAAAAATAGTGTACATAACTATTATCTTATGGGATAATTTAATTGGAAAACCTTTTCGTTAAACCTCCCTCAAGTGAGAGATTATTCATTACAAAAATTCATTCAAAAATGGAGGAAGCATTAAGTTTGCACATAAATTTCAGATTCTTTTCTTTCACTTTCCCCCACCTTCCCCTGTCTAAACAAAACAATAAAACGATGTACCAAAAGTATATACAATAACTATTTATAATCTAATGTATAAATATATTATTTTATTTTCAAGTTAGAATATTAATATATGATGTTATGTAAAATGATTTTTCTTTCATTGTTGGAAGTGAAAAATCCCTGCACCGAAAATATAGGAAAAATGAAAGAATGAAGAGCAACAGAAGAATATAGACACAGCAGCATCTTAAGCAAAAGCCATAAACAACATTTCTTTTACACTAAATTAACAATTCATACGAGAACTATCTGTTTCATACCGTCACTTATTGTGTATGATCAGTTCAAACTCAGAACACTACAAACGGAAAACACATAAATATTAAGATACAGGGACACAACAGACCATCAAGAGGCATTTTTGCATTTTGGCTCAAACGCAAGAGGCCCAACAGTGTAGAGCACAAAGGGAAGCTTCTTAGACAAAAATGGCTTCTCTGGCCTGAGAACAGCACCAGTGACACCACTATGGAGATTTGAGGGTTTCAGGCCATACGGTGCACCCACCAAAACTACATTGCACTTGTGAGCTCCGTATGTTGTGATGCTCTTTGGGGCTTCGAAGTAGAAGTAACCGTTCTTGTCACTCTTGCTGGTTTCGACCAGCTTGTACTTCGTGTTGTTGCACTGGAGCTTCACAACGGCACCTGCAATGCAGTTTCAAACCATCAACACACTCATCTCTTGTCGTTTACCAAACGGGGATAACAGTGTCATTCCACAGTAAAAAGTGTCACCATTACTCTAGGGTGAAAAGAGTCACAACAAACAAAGTCATTTTCTCAGAAACTGTGCAGCTTTCGTGAGACGACAAATCAACTTTACCATAAAGTAATTGCTGTTTTGCAATCCTCTCTCTCTCTCTCTCACACACACACAAACCAACAACTGTGCCCAATTCATCATGAATTTATTATGCTTTGATATGCGTAAATAAAAATCACTACACCATGTGGAAAAACACACTCATTTCTCTGGGGTTTTGCTTTCGGAAATTTTCCTTTCCTAAAATCAAGCCACAGCCATGCATTGGAAAAAGGAAAATTGAAAATAGAACATTTTAAGGCGCGTGGATATGACTATTCTCAAACTGAAAACAACATGCATACACAGGAAATATAAATTACAAAAAAGGTCTGGAATTACACAGAAATAAAATCAAATGAAAGTGAGATAAACTTATATTTATCTACCTACCTGTTGGAACTACAAACGGCTCAAACAGCAGAACAAATTAGATAGCCAAAAAAAGGTAGAAGAACAACTAAAAAGACAAGATCTAAAAATATAATACAAAATCTGCAAGACATGTTTTTTAAAGGGAATATTTCCCAAAGAGCAAAAACATGTGCTTGGATAGTATAGCATTAAGTTATCTAAACATGCAGTATCAGTATACAATAAACTTGCAGCAGAAAAGGAAAACAAGGTTAACGAGTAGCTAATGGAGACTAACCAAGCAGTGGTGTGGCCCCCAAGAGGGTGTCAACGCCAGCATACTTGCAGGACTTCACGTAGACAACTCCTTGAACTGCAACAAAGCTTCTACGGAAGGGGTGCACTGGAACAGGAGGGTGGACAGGAACCGGAGGGTGAACTGGAACAGGAGGCTTGACCGGAGGGTGAACTGGAACAGGAGGCTTGACCGGAGGGTGAACTGGAACAGGAGGCTTGACAGGAGGGTGAACTGGAACCGGAGGGTTAAGAGGAGGGTGAATTGGAACCGGAGGCTTAAGAGGGGGGTGAACTGGAACAAGCGGAGGGTTGAGAGGAGGGTGAACAGGAGCAGAAGGGTGATGGTGATGGTGATGGGTTGGAGGGTGAGCAGGGGCTGGAGGGTAATGGGGGTGGGAAGGGGGAGAAGGAGGGTGGAGAGGTGCAGGGGCTGGAGCTGGTGGGTGGTGGTGGTGGTGGTGGGGGTGGGGGTGGTGAGGGGCGTTTGCAGGTGGGTAAGTTGGGGGGTGAAGTGGGGCTGATGGAAGAGTGTGAAGCTCTTCAGAAAACACAGTGACTAAGAGCATGAGCAGCATTAATGCCATGGCTTTGGCCATTGCTCCAAGCAGAGAGAGAGAGAGAAGGGTTAGTATATTGTAAGGGTGGTGACAGGGGTTGATTTATAGGGGCTGATGCCGGGATTCTCTGCGGTTTTTATTGATATGTAAACAAAAATTATGAAAGAAGATTAGGAAAGTGAGTGTTTCCTTATGAATGGTGTGTAGCTTAGCTTGTTAGGTTTGTGGGTTGGGATGAGAGGGGAAACTAGGAAATTCGCTATGTGAGGAAGGTAAAATTCATGTACGGCTTAAATTAATTCATCTCTGACTTTCTCACACAATACCACACTATATGTTACTCATTTATTACAGACTATCAGTATCTTTACCACATTTTATTATATCAGAAGTTAATTTATCAAGACAATAAATATATGAAAAGAGTTTTAAAATACTTTATTTTTAAGTTTTTAATTTATAAGTTATAATTTATATTTGTTAATTGCAGATTATTTTTATTTTATTTTTTTATTTACTGTTATTTATTTTAGTTTTAAAAAGACAATTAATGATTGTATTGTTTTTATTATTTATTTAAATTTTTGTGTAGTTTAAATTAAAAATTTAACATTGCAATTTAAGTAATTAATGTTTTTATGTAACGCTATATGAAAAATATATATTTCTAATCAAAATTATTAAAAAATCCAAAGTACAAAGAAATAGAAAATAGTTTTAAAATATAGATAATATAATTAAAATGATATTTAAATATTTTATTATTAAAGTGAAAATTTATTTAAATAAAAAATTAGTTATTAAGTTTTATATTTAATTATTATAATTGTTTTTCTCTATATTTTTAGTCTCAGCATTTATCATATTGATAATCGAATGTCATTTTGGGTTTCTTGTCAATGCATATTGTTCAGTCAATTTTTTTTATTAAAGTAAAATTAATTTTGTTATTTTTTTTTTCTTTTGAGTTAATTTTGAGTTTTTCTCTTTATTTGGATAGACGTGTCTTGCATGTAGTGTTTATGGCTCTAAGATTAGTCTTTATCAGTTTAAGGTCCTAATAATGTGTTCAAATTATTCATCAGAACTTTGTGGTGTAGGTTAAGTTATACCTGTTTTTTGGGAGATTAAACTCTTTGTGAGTATTCATACATCTAGTCATGTAAGGTAAACTAATTTTATCTTTCAATAAAACTGTAGATTATAGGATCTTGATGTGAAGTGATATGGTCACAAGTTCCAATCTTGCAAGGATGTCATCTTATGAAAATTGTTTGAATTTATATCTTTTGAAAGTATAGAGATGGTATATTTTGATAATTTGGTATTTAAATGTTGTTTCTGATGTTGAAAATCTTCTTGCATGTTGTTTAGCTACGCCTTGAATTGTTTAAAGTTTAAACAATAATAAAAGTTGATTGCTTGAGTTTTGAATTTGAGTTGAATCTTGTTTAGAAATCTTAAGTGTGTGTATATGATTGTTTAGGATTTAGAGTTTATATGTACAAGTCAAAGTTTGAGCAAATTGGTATCCTATTGACCTTTTAGGTTATGTAAAGTACAAATTTAGGTAATGATTTTGGATGAAAAAATGAAAAATGAAATATATATATACTTTTCTTCTATTTTTCTTGCTTCAGCGAAAATACAACATGACCATTGCTCAACGAAAATGGAATAGAAATTGTCTTGCTCTTAGGTTCATTTTCGCTCAAGCAAAATGATATTCGCTCAACTGAAAATAGTATTAAAACTGAACTTTGTATCAACCTTATTTTCCTTAATCGATATCACTTCCACTCAACCAAAAATATTTTTGTTCAAGCTAAATTTTTTAAAATATAAAAGTTGTTTGATGGTTGTTTATTGTTTTAATTAAATTATATATTTGAAACATTGATTTTATATGTTTTTGTGTTTTTTTTAAGATTTTTGTATAGTGTTGAAAATCTAAATTTTTGTGTAATTGAAGGATATGAATGTGTGATATGATCTATGAATCATGTGATCGAGACATGATGTTTTCAAGAGAAGAAAATACTGTGTTAATATTGTTTAGGATCTATATGGAATAAAATATGCATCTAAAAGGAGATATCATGACTCTATTAGTATATTAAAATCATATAAATGAAGATTATGAGGCGAAGAGAGTTGAAGGAGGTTCATATGATTGAGTTTGCAATTTGAAAAATAATTGATTTAGTAGGTCATATGGATTAATCATGTCATATAAAGAGACTTGATCCGTCTGTACGTCATTGTGTGGAGAGTTATCACAAGAGTAGTAATATGATAAATGCAAATTTTTAATTCAAATTCAATACTCAAGTCTCCCGAAAGTAAATTTAGATGTTTATGTATATATATCAATGAATTTCTAGTATTGAATATGAGTTAATTGTGGACATGTGATTGTTTTGCATTCTTAAAGGATGAAGTGTGATGATTCATATATTTGTGATTGTATTTCTTAAAATCTAAAATTATATTAAAAATTTCAAAAATATTTAATTTGTCTTATTTTTGTTTTGAGTTTATTTTAAAATATATTGTGATAATGTGTTATACAAGTGTAAAAGACGTTATCGATTGAAGAATTCCATAGTAAAAAAATAAAAGCTATCTTTTCCTTGTATGAGTTAAAAATTTGATTGAAAGTTAAAGCGAAGTGTAACAGTAGCGGTAGTGGCAATTTGTTTATAAGAATGCGGGAATGGCAGGATGAATACACACATGCATATAAGATATTTGGAATTCTGCACTTCTTTCAAGACCTATATAGAAGTTTCCAAGGCTTCGGTAATAGTATTGCGTTTTATATTACCCACTTCGAACAATGTGGGTCAAGTTTCTCATAATGCATTTATTAGGGATGAAAAATAAATTACTTCTGCCAAAACAAAATCCAACCCACCAAAAAAGTTCAAATTTTGAAGCATGAAAGAGAAGATTCTTTGCATTGGGAAGTGGATTTAAGAGAGTATCAAAGCATTGGTCTCAGAAGAGACTAAGGTTCTTTTGATTAATAAAAATTGAGTAAAAATTGTGAAGAATTTATAAGTGATATGACGAGTATCGTTCAAATTTTTATTTGTTTTTTAATTATAAAAAAAGTAAGTTTATAAATTTATTTGTATGTTAAAAAAAATGTGATTTATTTATTAATATATATTAATTGTTTGTAATTAAAATATTATTTTATTGTATTTTATAAGAATTGATTTCAGAATATATATATATATATTATGTAAAACTATTGGATTTTTTTTTGTTTCAAATAAAATTTTAATATTTGTAATTGTAGAAAAGAAATCATTTCATTCATGGTTTATTTTGTTTCGCTTGATAAATTTGCAAATGTTAACTTATCATTTATGAAATTTTATATTCAAAACATCATCAAAATAATACCAAACCATCATAATAACGTAATGTAACCATCATTGGATCACACTTAACTATCAACTTAGTTTAAAAAAAGTAAAAAGTGACAATATAAAATACACGTGATCCAAAGATTTTCTTCTTATTTCTTTACTCATGTGAATGGAAGAAGATGAAAAAATATATATGAGAATACATAAGAGTACAATTTATAATAATTGATTAATTAAGCTTTTTAACATGTACATTTATACAAATTTAATGTTTGAATTGATAAATTATAGTTGTTCGATATTTTAAGAAAATGTAATAAATTTAAAATTTGTGAGATTAAAATGGTATGTCTTCTTGAATGGGTGTTGAAGTTTAGAGAACGATTGTTTTTGTCTCTACCTTCGATCGGTTACTATACTTCAAAGCTTCCAGAGTATACTTTTAAATTCTTTATTTTAGTGGGTCTTCATTGATGGACTGGATTAGTTCATGTTTAATGTTGTGTTAAACAACCATTAATTATGGATTAATTCTGCTGACTTGGTCAACTCGTGACTCGTTTAACTTTATCAATAATTACTTCAAATTGTGATTAATTTGTATATTATCGTCGAGAAAAATCTACTATTTATTGTGTTAATTAAAATATATTAAAAAATTATAGAACGAAACAAATTGTGTTTAATGATTATACTTTAAACTAAAGTAACAAAAATAATTTTATTTTTTATTATAGACAAAAGTTACTTGTTTCAACTCTAAACTATTTTGATTTCAATATACATTCTTTTGCGGGGACTATAATATATAAGTTATAATTTAGTGAGTATAACCAAAATATTATTTAAGAACTTAAATAAAAATAAAAGTTGAATTTATATAAAATCATTCTTACTTTTCTGCATCTTCTGGACCACTTTTTTTCCGTAATTTTTGATGGAAAAGGACGTTAATATATGGACAAAAACTGTTCTGCTACAAACGGTCTAAAATAAAGCCGTTTCTACGTCTACAAACCATTATCCTGTCCACCCCACAAGAAACGAAACATAAATACAAGTCTTTTGCTCTTATTATTATTATTTTATTTCCTTCAGTTTTGCCTTAGGAAACATCTAAATCTGTATATAAATTAATTATTTTTTTGGATATATTAAATTTTTATATTTAAAACAGTTTCATTTAATCTTTATAAATATCATTTAATGTATTTTGCCTTTAGATAACAACAATTAAAAAGATATAAAAAAATATGACAGTTGTATCCATAGAAAGTAAAATAAAGAATTTAAAAGTATATGGACTAAAAAAAAAACCTAAATGGATAAATAAATCATAAAAATATTATTTTTATAATTTCATATAATTTTGATATATGATATTATGCATTTACACATTCTAGGAAAAAATCATTAAACAAAAAAAATAAAATGTTTTGTCTGTTTTTCGCTAATGTAATTCGGAAGTGGATTGAAATGCTAATGTTATTTATGTTTGTTTTTACTGATTGTCATTAATTTATAACAAAGAAAAATGTGGAGTGTGTCCTTAACTGTACCCAAGTGAGTGAGGTGAAAAGAAGATAAATGATAACTAAAACAATTTTTTTGCACAATGTCTGAAAAATGTAGCATAGTTGATGATGTTTAGTTATATAACTTAATACAGCGTAAAGATAATTAATTATGATACGATTATGTAACATAATAATAATAATAATTAAAATAAATAATATAATATTAATGGTTTTATTATTATTAATAAACTAGTAGTAATTATTTAAATAAACTAAATTTAATATTTAATTAAATTAATTTATAATAATATTAAAAATAGTTATTTTATAAATATATCAATTTCTATTTTTAATTTATTATATAATCAAATAATTCATATTTTTCTTTCTTTGGTTTTACTTTTCATTTTTTCTCAATATCAAGAAATAATACTTTTTTTTCCTTTTCTATTTTTTCACTCATCAATTTAAATTACAGATGCAAAGCGGATCAACCTACTAGTCTGTCCTCATCTAGGCAGGACGGATTAATTTTTGAGTCCCTAAACTTGTTCATCTTTATTTTTAGTACTTTTAGAAAAGAATTTCATGGTTTTAGTTTATTTTTTGTACTTTTAAAAATGAATCTCACATTTTTAGAATTAAAATTGGTGGTGATCAATGTTTTATATCAAATTTTATTTACATTAATTTTTTTATAAATCATTTGATTCATTACAAGTATTGTTGATATTTACTTTATTTTGTTAGACATTAAACCTTCATTTACTAGAATATAGAGTTTGATTCAATTTAATTGCTCTTCCTTACAATTTTATTGTCAAAAAAATAATATTAATGACTACAATCAAGTAAATAGATAAAAACACAAAAAAATAAAAAAATAACAAAAATCATAGAAAGTCAATGACATCAAATAATACCTTGTTTTTTTAATAGTCATGTTAAACTTAAGTGGTTTTGATTCATTTCAACATCATATATAAGGCATTAGACATTAACTCCAATACGTTTAATTTCTATTTTTCCTTTTAACTTTTAGTATGATATTGCTCAATTTCCAACTCCAACTTTGGAAATAGTATTCTTATAAAGTTTCTTCGAAAAACTCTCAATCCTACATCATGCTTGTATAATATCTATAAGTCAACTTTTCAAATTGGTGTTGGTAGCTCATAAGTTGTTATGATAAATTCACCATTTAAAGATTGATCTTAGCTACCCTTAACTTATTTTTGTGGTTGAGTTTTGTATATACTTTGCACATAAGGCGACGCACAACTACAATATATACTTCATCTAAATATTTTGAGTATAACTTTTACCATCATGAACAACCCAACCATTCATTTTAACAAGATTAGACATTTATCTTTGTTTAAAACTTATGTGAACTCAAATAATTTCATAGATCCTTGAGTTATTTATAAGAGGGATATATACGTTTAAGATTTGTATCTTACATAATATTATCATTGAATAATGTTGATAAGTTATGATCATAATAAAACTTATAAAATAAAATTAAATATATGATCTTTTACAATAGAGATGATGTTAAAAGAATTTCGATATTACTTTATTAATTATTAAAAACAATGCAAAGTAATAAGTATAACAATTAAGACACTTCTCTTTAATTAAGCGGTTTGCATGAAAGCTTGCCCTTTATCGATACACGCGAATAAAATTAGAAAAATAAGCCAAAATTAGTCATGTAAAAGCTATTGAAGCCTATATATAAGCTGGTGAGATGAAAGTGGCATAAATGGGTAAAATTGATTGTTGCAATTTTGATAATCAGAATCTGAACAGGTTGACTTCCGATATTGCTGTGGGAATGTAATCAAAGTTATCCAAAGACTAAGTTAATGAAGGGAAGCATAATAAAAAGAAATCAGTGACACAAAATTTTAG
Source organism: Phaseolus vulgaris (assembly GCF_000499845.2). NCBI lineage: Eukaryota > Viridiplantae > Streptophyta > Magnoliopsida > Fabales > Fabaceae > Phaseolus > Phaseolus vulgaris. Next base: position 40,160,470 of record NC_023758.2, on the reverse strand, counting down.
GCTAAAACCTTCACGTGAAGCAATCAATGTTATTTTTGTAGATGTATTGTTTAATCTTCTCAAGTAAACACATTACACTTGGAATGCATTGAATCAATTCAGGTTGATCCCTAAGCTATTTGTAAACTAGAGAATTGAAAAGTTGGACTAGCCCAAATGTTTGCATGGGCTGATTCTTCCTGGGCCTATTGTTTGCAATTACTCACGCAAGGATTCTGCTTCCGGTATCTCATTTTTCTTTTGCATTTTTATGGATGTGGGAAAACTCAAAATTACACCTGGGTTTCGTCTTCCTCTTCTGTGTTTTCACATTTCTGGTTTTGTGTGAAATGTCTTGTATTATTCAATCTCAAACGATTTATTATTATGTAATCTAGAAGTTTATCTTGGATTACGTTGTTCCAATAAGACTTTCATATTCACAATCCATAATTTCTTTTTTTCCAATTTTTTGTTCAAAATTTTGATCATATGTAATTAAAGAGTGTATTCTATTATATTGTTTTAAATGGTAAACTAATAATGTTATTGTAAAAAGTAGTTGATGTGAATCTTAAGAAAGTGAAGTTTACGCTTAATTCAATTCAACCTCTATAAGTTGAGAGGTTTGTACTACTAAAGATAATGTCAACTCTTCAACATGCTTTTCATGCTAAAGATTAGACATCTCAAATGTGAGATTAAAGAGAAATCTCTCACTAGATATTACCGGACAAAATCATTATTAGATTTAATTAGACTTAATTACAGGAATATAATCACTATTAATGAGTCTATAATTAGACTTAATTATAGGAATATAATCACTATTAATGGGTCTATAATTAGTCTTAATTACATATGTTATGTTAGAAAAAGAATCTGTACGGTTCTAATGCTATGGTTATATATATGTATCATTGCTATAGATGAAAGACAGATTGAATAAAACAGAAAATATTCTTTCATGGTATCAGAGCACAAAACTCTGATACCCGACAAACACAAAGCACAACCATGGCAGATGCACCAGAAAAGAATAATGCCAACAAAGCAGAGCACGAAGGAGGAGGTGCTAAGAAGACCTACTCGCCATATGATCTCAACGCGAGTGACAATCCCGGAAACATAATCACGCAAGTCCAATTGCGCGGAGAACATTACGACGAATGGGCAAGAGCAGTAAAGATTTCGCTTCGTGCCCGGAGAAAATGAGGCTTCATTGATGGAACACATATCCAACCAGAGGATGAGGCACCCGACCTTGAAGATTGGTGGACCGTGCAGTCCATGATTGTCTCTTGGATTCTAAACACCATTGAACCAAGCTTACGATCCACAGTAGCATATGCTGAGACTGCACATAACTTGTGGGAAGACATTAAAGAAAGATTCTCGGTCGTGAATGGACCTAGAATTCAACAACTAAGGTCGGACTTGTCGAGATGCAAGCAGGAGGGAATGGTGGTGGCAACTTACTTTGGAAAATTGAAGGTCCTTTGGGATGAGCTTGCTAACCGTGACAAAATTCTATCTTGTACGTGTGGTGGATGCAAGTGTGGGATTGGTGCTCAGTTGGAAAAACAAAGGGAGGAGGAGAAGGTTCATCAACTCCTTATGGGGTTGGATGACGCAAGCTATGGGACAGTAAGATCAAACATTCTGGCCTCATACCCATTGCCGTCTCTGAACCGCGTATATGCTATGTTGGTACAAGAAGAAAGAGTGAGAATGATGGCCAAATCAACGGAAGAAAGGGGATTGGTCGTGGGTCTCACGATGCAGGCCAACTACAAAAAAAAAGGGTGTGGAGATATGGTAGAAAAATTAATGACGTGCAGTCATTGCGGTAAAAATGGTCACGACATGAAGGGATGCTTCCAATTGATCGGATATCCCGAATGGTGGGGTGACAGACCAAAAAGTGAAGGCAAATGGAACGGCAGGGGACGCCAAGGGATGCGAAACAAAGGTAACCCGACACGTGCAAATGTGGCACACGCTAGTGGAAGCAACAGTCAAGCCAACAATACGACAAGAAACTTGAGATGGCAGGTCTGACCAATGAACAATGGAAGGTACTGGTTGATATGATCAGCAAACAAAAATCAAATGAATCAGAGAAAATGACTGGTAAGAGCATTTGGGATTTGTGGATTATTGACAGTGGGGCATCAAACCATATGACCGGGTCACTGGAAAATTTGAGTGAAAAGGAAACTATACAAGGGTGCCCCGTAGGGTTACCCGATGGTGAACGTGTTCTAGCTTGCGAACAGGGAACATTGACTCTTGAAGAAGGACTTGAATTGAAAAATGTCCTTTATGTTCCCAAATTAAAATGCAATTTACTTTCAGTACCTCAATTGACGGATGAAGAAAATTGTGTTGTAACATTTACTGATAAATTGTGTATTATACAGGATCGCACTTCGAGGACGCTGATTGGAGCAGGTGAACGGAAAGATGGGCTTTATTGGTATCGTGGGGTACGGATGACTCAAGCATGTCATGTCAAGATGGAAAATCAACTAGCACTTTGGCACCAAAGATTAGGACATCCGTCATTTAAGATTGTGCAAATGCTTCCTGATATAAGTGGGAAATGTACTCGTGATGAGTTGAATAAAGTTTGTGATGTTTGTGAAAAATCGAAACAAACGAGAGATAAGTTTTTCTTAAGTGCGCATCAAGCTTTGAATATTTTTGATTTAATTCATTGTGACTTATGGGGTCCTTATAAAACTCTTTCATCCTGTGGTGCTTCATATTTTTTGACAATTGTGGATGATTGTTCACGGGCAGTTTGGATCTATTTGTTAAAAGAAAAAACAGAGGTATCAGTGACTCTAAAAAAAAATTTCACACTCGTTGAGAGGCAATACAACAAATGTGTTAAAATGGTTCTCTCTGACAATGGAACCGAATTCATGTGTCTAAAACAATATTTCATTCAACAAGGTATCCTTCACCAAACTTCCTGTGTCGGGACCCCGCAACAAAATGGACGCGTCGAACGCAAGCATCGGCATATTCTGAATGTTGCTCGGTCATTACGGTTTCAAGGCAATCTTCCCATTAAATTTTGGGGGGAATGCGTTTTGACTGCAGGCTACTTAATCAATCTCACACCATCCTCCATTCTAAAAGGAAAAACCCCTTATGAAGTGATCCATGGATGTGTACCCAGTTACGCGCACTTACGAGTATTTGGTTCTTTATGTTATGCTCATAATCAAAATAGACAGCGGGATAAATTTGATAGTCGTAGCCGAAAATGTGTGTTTGTCGGGTATCCATATGGCCAAAAAGGATGGAAATTATTTGATTTGGAAACAGAAACTTTCTTTGTCTCTCGAGATGTACATTTTTTCGAAAATAAATTTCCATATTTTGAAGCCAAAAAGATGGACACTGCACCACCATTGCAAAACCCAATTATTGCCAACTCTTTAGAAACTGGAACGGACCCACATTTTCTTCATGAAGTTGCCTCCTCAAACCTAGATGAATGCATCGTCAACCAACCCATTGCATCTCCCATCCCAGCCAAGGAGGATGCTACCCTCACAGATGACTTCGACCACACTATCAACGACTCCGATCCGTGTATAGAAGCCTCGACGCTACCCGCGGATCCACCGCCGCGTCTGACGGAGACGGCACCGTCGATTTCTTCACCACCGCTGACGACCGCGGTTCCCCTTGGGCGAAGGCATCGCGCGAAGCTGCCTTCCGTACGGTTACGCGATTTTGTCGCAGCCACCACGATACCGTCAAGCTCCTCTGTTCCGTCACCTCCTTCAACAGAATCCTCAGGTGTTTCGTATCCTATACATGATTTTGTGAATTGTGATTTCTTTTCTAAACATCATCAAAGTTTTCTTGCCTCTTTACACACCGAGCAGGAACCCCTGTTCTTTTCTCAAGCGGTCCGAGAACCCCGGTGGCGTGATGCTATGGCACAGGAGATTCATGCTCTCGAACTCAATGACACCTAGAAACTCACCGCTCTCCTCCTGGAAAGAAGGCACTTGGGTGTAAATGGATTTATAAAATCAAATACAACTCGGATGGAACAATTGAAAGATTCAAGGCTCGATTGGTAGTTCTTGGCAATCATCAAGTGGAGGGTTTGGATTACAACGAGACGTTTTCTCCTGTCGTAAAGACGGTAACCATTCGCACAACTCTAGCAGTAGCAGCCGCAAAAGATTGGGAGCTTCATCAGATGGACGTTCACAATGCGTTTCTCCATGGTGATCGTGATGATGAAGTTTATATGAAACTCCCTCCTGGCTTCCAAGAATCTCAACCAGGGGCAGTGTGCAAGCTTCAAAAGTCTCTATATGGCCTCCGACAGGCCCCTAGGTGTTGGTTTGCTAAACTATCTTCTTCTCTCACTCGTTACGGCTTCCAACAATCCCCGAAGGATCATTCCCTGTTTACTCTCAATAATAATGACATACAGTTGGTTGTGCTAGTCTACGTTGATGATCTTGTGATTGCAGGGAATAATGGTACTGCCATCCAATGTTTTAAAGGCTACTTAAATCAATGCTTTCATATGAAAGATTTAGGCTGCCTCAAGTACTTCCTGGGGGTTGAAGTTGCTCGCTCCCCCAACGGAATCTTCATTTGTCAGAGAAAATATGCCTTAGATATCATTACTGAAGTTAGATTGTTGGGTGCGAAGCCCGCCACTACACCATGTGAAGAAAATCACAAATTGAGCTCCGCTATTGGTTCTTTTCTTTCTGACCCGGCTACTTATCGTAGACTTGTTGGGAGGTTAATTTATCTGTGTTTCACTCGACCTGACCTTGCCTACAGTGTCCAAGCTTTATCTCAATTTATGCAAAATCCACGCTCCGAGCATTGGCAAGCTGCTCTTCGTGTTGTTCGATATTTAAAGGGGCATCCTGGACAAGGAATACTCCTACCTCGAGAGAACAACTTACAACTCTTTGGGTGGTGTGATTCTGATTGGGCAAGTTGTCCACTGAGACGGAAATCTCTCACCGGATGGTTTATTCAACTCGGCACTTCCCCAATCTCTTGGAAAACCCAGAAACAACAAACGGTTTCTGCCTCCTCTGCTGAGGCTGAATATCGATCAATGGCTAAGACCACCCGAGAATTAAAGTGGATTAAAGACATTCTCGCTTCTCTACATGTTCCTCATCCTGACCCAATTCGTCTTTATTGTGATAGTCAAGCAGCACTTCACATTGCTAAAAACCCGGTCTTCCACGAACGCATCAAACACATTGAAGTTGACTGCTACCTTGTTCGAGATGAAATCATTCACAAGCGCCTTCTTCCATCCTATGTGCCCACACATACACAACTAGCTGACCTTTTCACCAAAGCTCTCGGTGCTAAAAAGTTTGGAGCCATCTTGGTCAAGTTGGGCATTCAAGACTTATATGCTCCAACTTGAGGGGATATTACCGGACAAAATCATTATTAGACTTAATTAGACTTAATTACAGGAATATAATCACTATTAATGAGTATATAATTAGACTTAATTATAGGAATATAATCACTATTAATGGGTCTATAATTAGTCTTAATTACATATGTTATGTTAGAAAAAGAATCTGTACGGTTCTGTACGGTTCTAATGCTATGGTTATATATATGTATCATTGCTATAGATGAAAGACAGATTGAATAAAACAGAAAATATTCTTTCACTAGACGAGGTCCAACAATCTTGATTAGGATATATTTTAATAAAAAAGTGAAATTTAAGTTTAATTCAACCTTACACAATTGACTTATAAGTTGAGGTCTTTTTTTTTCTTCTTGAATGTTATGTTAGAAAATTATGTAAATTATTTTTGTAATGTGACTCATATGAAATAGATGTTGGACTTTGGATTTGAATATGATTTAATAAAATAAAAGATTCATTGGTTAATGTGAGAAGTTATATATATATTTTTTATATTACCTAATGAAACCCTAATCTATGGAGATTGAGAAAGAATAAAAATAGAGTTTTGTCTCTGCAAAAAAGGTTGTCTCACTGTTGGTCATCAATAAAGGGAGTGACAAGAACATAATTGGCAAGAGATAGATTGAGAAAATGAGATTAAAGAAAATGCTCACATAGGGACTTCCATGGATCAAGATAAGTGTATATCTCTATTATAATTGAATATGATGAGTGAGAATCATAGTTTGTAAGATCGTTAAGATGATGATGTGCATGATTGTTTATTACTATAAGTTTTTTATTTTACTTGTTAGGCTTTACAAATAAGTTGATGTAAGATCTTCAACAAACTAAATAAATTTTTCAATCGTGAAAAATAGCATTTACTTCCCAACAACTAAATATGCTTTTAGAAGAAATTGCTGCCACACATTCTAATGGTTCTCATACTTCATAAGTTTATGATGTTCAACTTAAGATAACCTATATGTGTAACAAAAAAATTGAAAAATATTACAATGTACATGGTTATCATGTGAGACAATGTATTAATCCCATGAAGATGTGGATTATCAACTCTAGAGTCACATATCATATGATCTTTGGTCCCACGGATTTCTGTCATCCAACTTCACTGTGTAGGAATTGTCTTGCTATAGGAGCAACACATCAGATGCACCATCAAATCAGGAAATAAAAACAAATTTTCATATTGACCAATCTAAAAATGAAAAAATGTATTATGAATTATAAAAATACATAACTTATATTGTTGGTTTTAATCTTATAATATTTATATTATTTGTTTATTTTTTGACAAAATTAAAGTTTTAATTCTCTCTAATTCCAGAACCATGATTTTATTTTATTTATTTGGTTTTAATTTTAGTCTTCAAATTTTATAATACTTGTGATTTTGAAACAAGTTAAGAATACTTATGATTTTGAAACAAATTTTTAACTTTGTATACATTTATTTTTATATTTTAATTAACTAATGCTCACAATAACAATTCATCTAGTTGGCTGAAACATTTGTTTCCTTCTAATTTGTAACTCAATGATAAAACCAATTTTCTTATTTAAGCTTAAGTAGTTTTTATCTTCTTTACAAGTTCAAGGGCCTTGGAAAAATCCAGAAATAGAAAGTTGGAATTTGAAGTGTTCAGTGCGTTTTGTCTACTATATTGAAGTTGTTGGATATGAGATTTGAAAAAAAAACTAGGGTATAAATAGTCAAGTGTCGAGTTTTTATGGCAACTGCTATTAAAGACGTTGTCTATGAATACAAGTCCTAGAATAGTGTCTCTGTCTTTTGTTTGTTAAATTTGTTTCACTGTAATACCTTGTGAAGCTATCTTCAATATTAGTAATTGCAGAGTTTGTAATCTTTATAGGAACCTGTTGTTTGGAGAAGTTGAATGAGTGTCATAAACAAAGTATTGTTATTCTTGATGATTTATATATTTAATAATCGTTAATGTGCTAGATCATTAAGATCTTATTTAGAAATTTAAGCGTGAAAATTGCTTTTGTTATGCAAGAAATTTATTATGGAATTGGAAAAATAAATATATCAAAATAATTAGAAAAACATACATTTCTTTATGACGGTTAAGGTTAAAATATTATTGGAAGTGTTATTCTTTATGTCAGTATAACATTGGTATCATAAGTAACTTATGTTATAACAGCTAAAATTTCATCTATTATATAAAGTCTCACTTTCTATAACGGGTAGAAAATAACGTGATGACAGATATGAATGTTTTTTCTGTGACAATTTTTATAAATCTGACATCCAAATTAGAGTTTTTATGACAGTTCATACAATTATAAATCTAAACTTTCTATATCTGTATCTATGATGATTCAAGAGCTGATATAAAATGTTAATTTTAATCGTTATTAAAAGTTTTTTCTGCATTAGTGAGACTAAAAAAACCACTTCTATATTTGTGTATTTTTCTTGATTAAATCTTAAAAACTAAAAATATTTTAGAAAAAAATGAATTCTCATGTCATTGTTTCAGATATTTTGTATTGTAGTTCACACATTTTCAATGCTCAAATGACCATTTGCATTGATTTTTTCCTCGCAATGCTAAAAGACTTATTTGCGCTAATTTCTATATTTTTATTCATGTTGGATTTTCTTGAGACCAATTTAATTTTGTCGATAAGTAAAACATAGGAACCATGTGACCTTAATGAAAAATATTTACTATGACTGAACACACAAGGGAAAATATATGTTTATACATGTCTAGGGTTGACCTATTATACATTATACAGATTAAAATTAATATGAACACATATATAAACTAAAATGGTAAGAAATCTATAAAAAACAAAACTGTAGTCATATATAGTAAATGTTTCCTATTGTAAATGTTTCCATCAATAATTTATCTACTTGAATTGATAAAACAGTGAGATTTTTTTAACAGATGCTACATTTTCCAGAAGAAAAATTTGGCATGCAAAAACCCTCTAACTGGTTTAATATCAGAAAGATAGCTGGATAAAAAACACTGATTCATGAATTAATATGCATACATATATCTTCTCTGGATTCATTACTGTGAACGACCATTCCTTCGTCATTCGCCTTTTTTTTTTTCTCTTTCCCAAACATACTCAGTGTTCTTCGAATCACATCGAACATTAAACAAACAAAACGAGTAAAATTCTAACTATAAAACAAACAAAACAACCTTTGTCATCAGATTTTGCAACATCAATATACACACATACAAGCGTACGTGCTGTGTGCCCAACAGAGACGCATAAACTGAATCTTAATATTGAAAGCAAACAAGACAGCGATTGTGAATGTGCTTACTAGGTAAAACAATGGTATCCTATTCAAATAATTCAATTTAGATTTCCACCAACAACTAATGCTACCGTCCATTGACATAATTCTTCAGTTTCTCCGATATCCTAAAAGCTCCATTGGCAGATTCATCTACCTGAAAAATGCAAACAAGTTGCATGTTTAATGTAGCATAATTTTGATGAATTGAAATATAAGTAAAATTTAGCTAATTCACCTTATTAAATGGTATTCTTACAAAAAAACTCTTTAGTTAATTTAAATGTAAGTTCAATCTTGAATATGATAAATGATTGTTTAGAAAATACAATTTTTGAATAGGGCAGAGGGGTTATGGAGAATTCATAGCTCACCTGACAGTGTATTGTATGGAAAACTGCATTTTCAACAACTGTATAACTGGCATTAACTATGTCTGATCCTTCTTCTTGAAGAATACGAATGGTCTCATTGAAAATGAATTGGCAATCCAACCCAGTTACTAGAACAACCTCCAAGGTTGAACCCATTTGTTGGATCTTAAATTCTGAAGATTTCACCCCCATATTCATGCTATCATTTCTTGACCTTTCAATGTCTGTTAGGTTGCTTTTTTTCTCCTTCATTTTCTCCAACTTAATCTGTAAATTCTTTATGTAGTCTGTGGCTTCACCTATCTGATCTGGCCGTGAAATTCTCTCCTGCAAAGATTCAAATGAAATTGAGACGTTTGTGAGCATATAGGAGCATTTGGTTGTGTAATTAAGCAGTGAAGGGGAGAGATTTATGAAGAGAAAAAAGAGGGTCATACCCTTGAGCTTTGATGAGGCAGTACTGAGTTGAGCTTGGAGAAAAGATCCTTCATTTGGCTTCTTCTATCCCTCTCAACGAATTTTCTATCACTTTTTGATGAACTAGGGTTGTTCTCCATGAATATGTCCCTTAAGGATGCAACAACCTCTAGAGCTAAGAATACTCATGATTTCATGAAGCTAAAGGCACTACCAGATAAGGGTTGCAACGTACTTTGGAGTTTCTAGTGACTTTAAGAAAAGCAAATTACAATGATTAGATGCTACTGTTAAAGGTTCTGTGATATGGGATGTGGTGGGGCTACTATTTTGTCGTATTTTAGGTTTAAGCTATTTGTCTTTTGATGTTTCTACTTAATAGGTGTATATATATTTCCTTTGGATTTCTCTATTTATTAAACACTAGTTTAACTCTAGATATAAATGCCTTAATCAAAATCAAGATTTGTTAATATTCATTCTCGATAATATTAAGGAAATTAATATACAAACATAGCAACAATATATACGAGTATAACTTATTAAATAATAAACTAATTCATTTTTAGTACTAGATATTTTAGGTTTATACATTTAAGATTTCATTAAAATGTGATCTTTAATTATAATGAAAAATGAAATTACTTAATTATAATCTATATACTTAAAGTGAGCTATTTGTGAATTCTTTTAATTTGACTTGTTAATTACTTATTTATTTATTTTTTAAATTAACAAAGTCAACCTATGTTGAATTAGGTTTGATTGTTTAAATGGGCTAAACCCAATTTTAATAGTACATTGATGGAGAATTTTAGGAGATAATTAAATATCGTAAAGAACTTAAAATATTTGATCATAAAATAGGTTCATTTGGTGAGTAAATTGAAAAGAAATAATAGTTTTTATTTAAATTTCATCTTAAAAATATAATAATTCAGATTTTTTTTTAATACCTTTCCTCTTTTTATTTTATTTTATTTTATCTATGTTGTTTCTTGTCTTACACTATTCTTAGTATGCATCATTAAGATATTGTCACTAGGTTGAGACTCAAATGTCATCGACTTGGCCAGTGTCGAGACATTAACAACTTGACATTGTTATTTTGATTGATTCTGATAATAATTTTTTTATATTGATGTTGATAGCGGTTATTTTTCAATTGATATTAATAAGATTTTTCTTTCTTAATATCAAAAGTGTTTTCTAAATTACCTCAAACATTAATTTCTTTCATTTTCATTACATTAAGTAGAGTTGTTTTTAGTTATTTCTTGATAATTGTTAAGCAAAATTAGTTTTTGTCAATACTAGACAATGTTTTCTTTACCAATATTGAGAGTGTTACTTTCTGTTGATGTTAACTAATTCTTTTATTGAAAATGAGACTAGTTATTGAACAATCAAGTAAAAAAAATTCCAGTCGAAATTAATAGGGATTATTTTTAATTTATATAATTTTGAATTATTTTTCCATCAAGGTTAAGGTTATTTTCATTAAATTATTTTCCACACTATAAAAAATCATTAAATAAAAATTTATTTTAGAGATAAAAAATAAGTAGTTACTATATTGACAAAATTAAATAATATTTTAGAGACTAAAAAAATTATTATTATCTAAAATACTTTTTATTATTAATAAAATTTATAAACTAGTTTCTAAATTGGTATCTAATTACTTATTAAGGTTTTAACTACAAACTTCATAATATAAAGTAATTGGTTCTTGCAAATGTGTTTTAGCTTTTATAGCATGTTAAATTTCAATGAGAAAAAAATTATTACCAATTATTAGTAAATTAATCAATGTTTTTTATTTTAAACTTCAATGATTTAAGATAAAAATAAAATAAAAAGTTGAAGTTAATTAGGGGTGACAGATAAACTCGTTCTTATAAGTATTCTCTAAACTTGTCTCAATTTTAATGAAATTTTTTCATAATGATTCAGTATAGGTATGAGTATGGATAATACTCTATTTTTTTAAAAATTGGATATAAGTATAATGATGAACATATCGTCCTCATCCGCATATCCATCCCATCCTCATGTTCATCTCGTTTTATATTATTAAAACACTTATATTTTAGGTAACCAAAATGATTTATCTTACTTAGTTTTGATCTTTAGATTTTGTTTTATTAAAAAGAAATATTCTTTTCCTCTTTTATTTTGCAAATTTTCATTTTTTCTCTCAACTATTCTACTTATTCAATATCCACAAAATTTAACTCAAATCTTCATGGTAGTACTTTCTCGCTTATCAAAATCTTGTTTACACAATTTTTTTATTTGTGTAGTTTCATTTAAATAATGTATTGCATTTAAGAAACACAAACTTCAATTTCATTAATTCAAATAGTTTCTTCTTTTTTAAATATTTTTATTAAATTCTAAAGTTTGTAGCTAAATTTTTTATAGTTAATTAGATATTAATTTTAGAAATTATTTATTAATAATCAAAATTATTTTAAATACCAATAATTTTTTTAGTCTCTAAGATAATATCTAATTTAGTTAATATAATAATTAATTATTTTTTATCTCTAAATTATTCTCTATTTAATGATTTTATTGTAGTGTTATTATTGAAAATCTCATTTTTCTAACAACACAACAACTATAAAACTAACAACAATTATAAAACTATTGTTAAAGAAGATTTTTAGTTATTACTAATACTTTCCCTGTGTCCAAATATTGCTATAAAGAAGATTTTGTTTAGATATCTTAATTAATGTTTTCAACTTAATCATAAAATAACTAGAAATATTACTTTGTATATCAACTCGATGGAAAAATATTAGGTTAATGCTAAATAGAAATGAAAAATATTTAAAACACATCTGGTTGTACATACTCTCCCATTAATAGAAATTTATTAAAAATAAAATAAAAATTTAAAACTAGCTTTTTATTACAATAATTCTTTCTTCTAAAATCATAATATTCAATAAATTTTAACCCATAGAAAAATATATAATTGTTGGTTCTCATCCTATATACTTTATTCATATTAATATCTGTGTGTCATAAAAGTGACATTAATTCTTTTTAGACAATGTTTGTTTTCTTATTATTTTAATTAAAAAACAAAAATGTCACCAGTAAGTAGAGTGAGCTCATCCTGTTCCGTTACAATTTGAACCCTCAACAACCAAAAGTTTCCACAGTAAGTTCTTTGCACTCTCCATTACTATTTCCACCACCCACTCCTCCATCTCCAACTTCACACATATAATCCCTATGATCTAAGCATCATTATGATATAAAGTGTAACAACGTAATCATCAAAATCACTTTAATTAAAGATGTTCATCCTCAAGACTTTTTTGCACCTCTTCAACAACCACACTATTGCAAAAATTAAACTTACAAAGAGTAAAAACCCAATATCTCATTAAATTTATAAATAAAAATCAAGGTAGAAAAGGGATGAAGAATGTTTTCACTTCCTCTCAAGTAAAAGGGATGATATCTTAATTCAAGGTAGAAAATTCTTCTACGTTAATTTTTTTTTGAAAAAAAACTTACCTTTGGTCTAAAAGAGATGAATTTCGAATATGTAACTTCTTCAATATACCAAATTCTTAAAATATATCGAAAAAAAAAACACTTTAAGATTTTGAAGAAAATAATATCATAGTTAATTTGATTAATGTTTAATAAGATGAGAAAAGGGAATAGAGTATCGATTATTTAATGATCAAAATTTAAATTTGAAACCAATTAAATAAGAGACACAACACTAATAGTTTCCAATCATTGACAATTCATCTGAAACCAAAATACTAAGCATAACAATAGGTCAAATTTAAGATATGCAAGTTTGAGAAATGGAGTGACTTCCACCTAATGATTACAAATAATTTACATTCGTGATTGTTGTTTAAATTCATCTAAACTTTGACCAGGTAATACCCGATTTGATTAAGTATAGATATGAATATTGATAAATAATAAAATTTTAATTAGATATAAAAATGAAGATAAGTATCTATATATTTATTTGTTCCACTCATTCTAATTTAAATTACTAAATCATCATTTATTAGATAATCTAAAAGACTTATTTGTATTATTATTTTACTTTTAGTTTCATCTTATTTAAAAAAAAAATCATTACTCTATTTATTTTCTCTCTCAATGATTAACTATTTGATATTCATCAACTTCACTATATCTCTAAAGTATTTTTCATCTCATCATAACCTCGATTATTTAGTGTTATTTGTTTCAAAACATTTCATTTCATTGAATTTTTTTCTAGAACATATTTGATCATTTCTACTCCTTGTTAATATTTTTATTATCTATTTTTGTCCTATGAAAATGTTTAACTTTCAATTTTATTTTTTAATTATTTAATTAATAAGTAGAATAATATAGGATTGGTAAGATATCCTCTATTCAACACAAACAAGAATAAGACACAAATTTTATACTTAATAAGAAAAAGTATATACAATTTTTTTACTTAAAAAATGAAAATATATACATAAACTCACGCTACTCGTATTCCTCCGTATTTCAAGTATTCAAGATGTGTGCGTAAAACAATAACACATAAATGACAAGCACTTAACATGTGTTTCGATCAAGGCAAACATGAAACATATTATTTTGCCATTTATTTTAAACGTGGAAGAACTAAAACGTTGAAATAGTGAACCAAGCAAAGGAAATCAATTATGAAGAGTCACTACCTATTATCAAAGAGGCATAATCTATTATCAAAAGAGACATAGTCGATTAACTAGATTACATAATCGATTATTATGACCCATAATCAATTATATAGTTGGTTTCAAAGCATAATCAGTTATGCATCTCACATAATCAAATTATAACAGTATGGTGTAGATAGAACATAATGAGAGATAGACATAAAAAAATACATGCAACTTGCTAGAGATAGAAACGTCATTTATTGAAAGATGTTCCACTAGTGTTATGCTCCGGATTAGGTGTGAAATATTGTGAACTAACACTACAAGAAAATCATGGAATAGAAACCAATTTTTAGAAACCAAAATAATTAGTTACAATAGAAACTAAAATAGAGACCATTTTAGAAACTAAAAACAAAATTGGTTTCTAAATTAGTTTATATTATTTTCTATTATTGTTAAATAGTTTCTAAATTGGTATCTAATTAGCAACTAAGGTTTTAACTACCAATTATTTAGTTTCTAAATTTGGTAGCAAAAACCTTGGTTGCTAATTAGATACCAATTTAGAAACTATTTAACAATAATAAAAAATAATAGAAACTAATTTAGAAACCAAATTTCTTTTTAATTTCTAAAATGGTCTCTAATTTAGTTACTATTGCAACTAATTATTTTGGTATCTAAAAATGAGTTTCTATTTCATGATTTTCTTGTAGTGTAGTAGTAGACCAAAATAAATAAAATTAAAATATATAAATTAAATGCAACACCTAACACTTATGCTAAAATTATCATTTATAGGTAGATATGTGTGGATATTTAATGATATTATTTAAAAATCCATTTTTAATTATTCTCTTAATTGATTACCCTTTATGATATTTATTTTATTGATAACATTTCTCAACTTACTTTCTTTTACCACTTCTCCAAATTTCATGCTTTTATTTTAAATAAAAAGTACATTTAATAATACTTTTCATACAAAAAAATTGTATAAAAGTATAAAAAATAATCTATAAATGTTCTTTAAATTTAAGAATTTAATTGTAATTTTTGCCAAAATTAGAATGAAAATTGCATAAAAAAATCTACACACAAGATTTTTTTGAATTCAAGTCTGTTCATACTGAATAAAACTTCATTGTACTAAAATGAAAATACATAGGAGTTTATACAAATTTTGAGTTCAAGTCAAGTTTATATAAATGGTTTCACAAATTTATGGTGATATTTAGGAGTTGTAGTAATGATTAAATATTGTGAAGTCAATGTTAATAAAAGTTTTGAGATGTTTTATTAAAGAATTGATCAAAAATTTGATGACTTTCATATTGTTGTTTTTTCCACCTAATTATTTTAATTTAACTCTGTTTTTACACCTAATTATTTTAATTTAACTATGTTTCCATTATAATGTATTGTATGGTTATATATTTAATATCATTATGGCGTTGAACTTTTATAACAATTTTAGTTGATTTTTTACAAAACTTACAATTTTACTTATATCTTTTACAATTATTTCTATGTGAATATTTTACGATTATCAATTACATTCATCACATCACTTATAAATATTCCTAATTTTCTTTCATTTTCATTCACTTTCCATTCTCTTTCTCTTGATCCAAATAATCGGATTTTTCACTTTCTTCCCCATCTCTTCAAATCCAAACAAATTACAAAAATCTTATTCAACTTTTTGACCCAAAAGAAAAGAAAAAAGTGGGGTATTCTCAAAGTTATAGTGTAACTTTTTTTGGGGGGGTGTTTGTGAAGATTTTGCATGCAGAAGTGCACGCATCTCATGATATCCCCATGTGAATGAGAAGGAACGGTCTTTATATAAAAGTGGCTTTACTCACTCCAAAAACAACATTGGAAAACGACTCTTCGCAGAATTGGAATGTTATGTTGTTGATTTCAAACACAAGAGGCCATTTATTGCTACTCACTTTTGCCTCTTTAACTTTCATCATTCCTTGTTTTTAGCATATGGCTAGATAAGAAACATTACTACAAACATCATCCCAACTAATAATTCAATTACCTTTCTGGATTTTTTTCAATCCTTTCACATCTCATTTTCTTCACTTTAATAAGCCACAAAGGTCTTATATTCAGCTCCAATAATTATTGGATACTAAAAAAGAACACTACCACTTTATATCCACTACTTTTTTACCTTTTTCTCTCTTATTTTTTATAATTAAAAATATTTTTTTTTTAATTATTACATTGTCTTATCACCAGTTGTCAAGTAATTGTTTTAAAATACATGGGTGTCAAAATATTGCTTTTTCTAAAAAACATATTTATTTTCTTCTCTTATCACCAAGATCCAATATATCTTGAAAAGGGTTCTTAACCTTGGGCCCGTTGAAGGTCCATTGAAGATCTAGGGGTTTAACAACTTCTTTCGGATTCATTGTTATTTTAATTGTGGTGGTTTCTTCTACACATTCATAATTTCTTGTGACATTCCATATTTTTTTAAATATCAAAAGTATTTTTTTTATTGATGTTTTTATATTTTGGAATGAGTAATTCAGAAAAAAATTATATTACAGAATCGGAAAGATATTTTTAAATTAAGAATATTTTTTGAATTCTATAATTCATAATAATTTTTTTTTAAATTACATTCAGAAATGAAATCTGGATATTTATGAATTATAGAATTTGAAAATAGAATTTGAAATGTATTTCTAAATCCAAAAATAATTTTTAAATTTTTTAATTCATAATATTTTAAAAAATATATATTTTAGACTGTAGAATTCAGAGAAATACATTTCGAGTTCTACAAGTTGAGAGGTGTAAATTGAAGAAAAAAAAATTGAATTGTAAAATTCAAAATGTAATTTTTTTAAGAATAAAATAATCTTTTAATTTAATTTATAGAATGTGAGAAGAAGTTATGGAGTTGTAAGAAGAAAAAACCTTTAATTGTAATCAGAATCTGAACACAAGAATTCTTTTTATGTGATTTGGTTACTGAAATAAATGGATGACAAAAAAAATTGAGTTGGGATGTGTACCGCCCTGGTAGTCGGAAGTGATGACGTGACATCCAGCTACAGTATAGGCGTGTTGACAAGGCGCCAGGTTGGCAGAAGGGAAGGAAGTCGGGGGGCTCGTGAAGTCGCCAGTTATTAAGTTGGCGTGTTCCGATCTCCAGCATCCCAGAATCGGCGATCACCGGGTTAAAGATGAAGTCGCCAGATGTAAACTCAGGCGACCTAGTGATTGGAGATCGCCAGAGCAAGCACATCGCCAGAGATGAAGGTGGTGCAGATTATGAAGGCGGCCGACGAGACCACAGGGAAGGTGTACGAAGGCACCCTAACTCGCCAATTCCAGTAGAGATCGCACTCCCAAGTTAGCTATGTACTGGGCAGCACCATGCATAAATAACTTAGCCAAAAAGAGAGTCAGAAGCAGCGCCCAAGCCAAGGAGGCTCCAGATGAAGGCACGTGTACGACTGGATGCGAGCCACGTGTCCAAGTCTGTAACTGTCAGGAGAGAGAAAGTAACCAGGTATATAAGAGTTCTCAACGAACTTTCTGAGGTACGCGCGTTCAGATTATACTCTTTACGCTTGCGAGTTATAGAGCACACTGTGAGAGAGAATTTGCACGGTTCCTGTTCTCTTAGTATTTGGTGATTCGGTCACTGACTTGGGCGTTGGAGTGCGATCGGCCGCAGCGGCGCCGCTCTGTTCCTTTGCAGGTTCTTGAGGTGGATCTCGAAGAAGAACGGAAGTTTGAAGCGGTGCGCACGACGATCCTTTGACGAGGCAGTTTCCAGCGTTCCGGTCAACAGGCAGGATCAGGATGGGATCAAGTAATAGCATGTCTAATATGGTATTCTATATGTGATTTTCAAGGTTGAAGTTGAAACTCCAAGTTCTAGCTTCATCATAAACTCATTTCATGAAAAAAAAAGTTATAAAGTGGTCCTAAACAATGGTTTCTACAAATCTACGAGTCTCATTTTAGATTTTAAATTTAAAATAAAAGTATTTAATAATATAATTACGTGTTATAAAAAGTAATCAAGATTATACATATGATGATTGGACTCACCTAATAATTTATCCACTTAACATGACTTTTCTAAGTTCCAAACATGTGTTAATCCACTTTTTTTTTAAACATTCTTTCCAGTTGAATGCATCGTTAATAAATTATTCAAATTTAGTTCTGTACAGAAGTTTTATATTTTATGTGCATATCTATCACATTCTTTTATTTACATTATAAAATAGTCGAAAATTAACTACAACTTGTAAATTTAAATAACACCTAACTGAAATAGTTCGTCAAATTATAATTATTGAATCAAAATATCTATTAATAAATGTAAAGTTAAATAACTAAATATTAAAAGTCTTATTGTATCCTGATTATTAATTTAATTATATCTTAAAAGTAATTATTTTATTCAATATTTTAACAAAATTAAGATATGAGATAAAATTATATATATATATATTTTTATTTTTATTTTTTTTCTTTCTTATTTTGGAAAGAAACATGTGTTTTATTTAATTACAATCTTTATTTTCTTTATCTTGTTACTTTATTTATATAATTTACACTACAATAAATTTATTAAATAACAACTAAATTTAGAGACAAAAATAATTAATTATTATTAATAAAAATTTATAAAATGATTTCTAAGTTGGTATCTAAATTTGTTACTAAGGTTTTAGCTACTAAAATATTAATAGATAAAACTTGGTAGTTAATGGTTAGATACCAATTTAAAAACTGCTTATAAAGTTGTATGAGTAATAAAAACTATTTTAGATACCAATGATTTTTTTAGTTCTCTAACATAGTCTTAAATTTAATTCAATAGTAACTAATTATTTTGATCTCTAAAATTAGTTGCAATGTGTGATGATTTTTTTTGTAGTGTTATAACAAAATATTGATTGAATTGGTGTAAATTTGGAATGTATGTAAAAAATAATATTACTTGTTCTTTCAAAATGACTCATGCCTCTTACAAATGTTAATGTTCATAATCATCTCTTCTTAAAAATAATTAAAATTGACATTTTTGAAAAAAAATTTGTGATAATTGCAGAAAATTATTTTGAAAGATTTAGTGCTTATATATTTAAATTGATATTTTCCATTTTTATCATGTATAAAAAAATTGAACATTAATAAAAATAATATATATATTATCTTTACAATTTTATCAATATATTATATTTTATTTTATATTAAAAATATTTGATTATAATTTTATAGTGACTAATAGCTTTAATGAGTCTAGTCATGGTTAATAAAAAAATAGGTTAAATCTCCAACAATAATTTTAAAAAATCCTTATTTTTTTAATAGTATTATTATTATTATTATTTTATATATGACTGTATAAAATTAAAAAAAATTAGAAGAAAAAATATTTATTTATAATCAAATAAAATTAATAAATATTAACATTATGAAATACATATATATATATATATATTAAATAACAAGAAAAGGTTAACTAGGAAATACTCCATAATTAATGATAATCATTAAATAAGATTCAATGAGGTTAGAAACGCATGAGAAATATAATTTTAAAATCATAAAATAATCAAATAAATAAATAAATAAAATGAAGTTATAAGTATATTAATAAACAAATATAATTATAAAAGTATCAAATAAATAACTAAGATAGTGTCACGAACGTGACTCAGCAGAAATGGTTGTAAATAAATAAGTATATAAATACAATAAAACTAAATAGCATAAATAATAAAAATATTTATAAATTAAAAAAATAAGTAAATAGAATTGTACCTGTATAGGTTGAGGGGTGACTAGGCGTACAATTGCTGGCGTGTCAGTGATCTTCAGATTCCTTTAAGTCTCATTCCTTCAATGTTGATGCTCGGTTGGTCAGGAGTTACCTGCAAATTGCACTTTGACTATCAAGTAAGTATTCTATTTTAAGTGTGTTCTGGTAGAATATGAAAAACGTACCTTACTCATTCA
Source organism: Phaseolus vulgaris (assembly GCF_000499845.2). Classification (NCBI taxonomy): domain Eukaryota; kingdom Viridiplantae; phylum Streptophyta; class Magnoliopsida; order Fabales; family Fabaceae; genus Phaseolus; species Phaseolus vulgaris. The sequence goes on along the minus strand of NC_023758.2, from coordinate 40,140,241 downwards.
CAAATGGCTCTACTTATAGCATAACTTTATGGGTCTTGACCTTGATGGACCGAACATCAATTATTAACTTATATGTACATTGGTTCCTTGATATCAGGAATGTGTATCTTTCAGTTATTTAGTTATTTCCGCATATTTCGGGATGCACATTGACTCATTCAACGCTACTTGTAATTGTCGCTACTTATGGTATTTCCTATGTTCTTTGACTCAGACGGTCGGTAAACGAGACCGAGATTGACTTGTTCGGTACCAACCAATACACTTGTCCCCTAGGCTTGAAGAAGTTAATTTCTGAAGAGCCGAAGATGACTGTTGGAGTTCCTGATGTCAGATGTGATGGTTGGACGCATTAAATGTGTATTAGTGATTTGACGTTTGCCTTTTGGAATTAAGCTGCCTATTTGATGGACACCGTTTAATCTAAGAAATCCAACGGTTAGGATGAAGTGTCGTTTCATAGGCCGAATGACCTGAGCCATTGGATGAAGATGAATCTAACGGTATCGAGTGATGTATGTGATAACCTCTCTCCTCGACAATTTTCTATAAATAGCACTCCATTTGAACTAAGTGAGGTTTACTTCTTCCTTATTGCTATAGGGTTTACCTAGTGTTCTTCAACTTTGTCCTTCAAGGCTTAACATCCTTCCGTCGTATGGCCGTAGTTGCGATGGTACTAACAATGCTTGGACGTATCGGCATTTCGCAGGGTTTGTGACTGTTTTAAGGTCAGGATGAGTTTGGCTTGTAACGCTTCGTCTAAAATTCTTCCCGTAGGAACTGTGAAGGGTGTATAGTTATGGAGTCGGGGGTTGCGAATTTCTCTAAATCGGTCGGATCGTTTTGGTCCGGGTCGATTACCTTTATCTTTTTCTTTCTCGCTTTCCTTATCGGTGGTTTCAGTTTGGTGTGCCTTTGGTAATGGACATGTTCTTCAATCTGCATGAACTTCGTGGCTCAGGTTCTTAGTTCGTTCATGTCTTTGGCCGATCTCTTGATAAGCTTTCTGTAAATCGAACGGATGACCCCAACTAGGTGATGAATGGCTATTTCAGGCATCAAGTTTTTGATACCCATACATACCTTGCTAAATCTGTTCATAAACGTCTGTAGGAATTCACCTTTTTCTTGCTTCACATTGAGGAGGGATAAGGACGATGTGTGATGCGATCAGTTGGTGGCATATTGTGTGATGAATTTCATTGTCAGGTCTTTGAAATTCTCCACGGAATTGGTAGAAATTTTGGTGAACCAATCGAGTGGTCCTTCTTGGAGAGAGGTAGGGAACACTTTACATCACAGTGCTTTGTCAGTTGTGTATAAGGTCATCTGTGTTTTAAAGACATTCAGGTGCTCATCTGGGTCGGTGGAACCATCATAAGGTTTGATGGTTAACCCTTTCCACATTGGAGGGAGTAGAGCATTGATTATCTCATCTGTGAATGGGTGTCCTCTCTGGTCTTCCTCCTCGGTTGGGGCAAAATTGTTTTTAGAGCTCTGGTGAGTCTGGGGATTTGGGTGAGTTGACAGACCTAGTGATATGGCTCTGGGTTGATTGGTTTTAGGGTGAGGTGTCCGGGATTGCTCTTCCTGCTCGGGACTTCCGATTCATAGTAACAAGTTCTCATTTTTCCTTTTCAGCAGGAGTATTTCTTCGTCTTGTCGGCATCGATCTTCCTCATGTCGACGTCGATCCTCTTTGTTCTTCTGTTGGTCAGCAATACTTTTCTACCGCAACTCCTCCATTTGTGCTTGGAGGGCATGGATCAGGGCCATTTGTTCTTCTGCCATCCGGTCAAGGTTGACGTTGTTCCTTGTCGGCACCATTGTTGTTTGCGACGTGCTGCTGGAAATTGCACTGTCTTGACCCCACAGTGGGAGCCAATTATACCTGTGAGGACTGTGAGGGACCCAGACAATACTTATGCTTGTTGATGAGTGGTTGATGTAATCTTCTTGTCTCCTTCCTTTAATGTTGGCACTCGGTCGACTGGGGAGAGCATCTGCGATTGTACTTCAACGCTCAAGTCAGTGCTCTATCTAGGGTGTCTTATAGTGGGATCTAAAAACGTACCTTACTCCTTTGTCCTGTCCCCCTTTTATACAAATGTCTCCTTTTTTCCCATTTGTTCCGTTGGGAATTTTTCTCATATCTTTTGGGCTGCATCTTGACTCATTCAATGCTAATGATTACTACTAATGATACTCGTTAACTATTTAGTGCTAATGATAGCTACTAATGATAACCGTTATTTATTCAATGCTAGTGGTACTACTAATGATAACCGTTATTTATTGTGTTCTTTATGATGTTATTTACCTTAGACGATCGTTACTAGCTCGTCCAATACCGACCGATACACTTGCCTCTAAGCTCGAAAAGATTAATTTCTAAATAGTCGAAAACAATTGATGGAGTTTCCGAGATGAGATGTAACCGTTGAAAGCGTTTAATTCTTAGCAGAACGTGACTTTTGAAGAAAAAACCGCCATTCTGGTATACATTCGAATAACAATACACTACTCGACTAATACTTAATCTCAAAGCAACCTCAAACCATAAACTTGACATTTCTGAAAGTTTCTAAAGATTTTAAGTATTTCTTTTCGATATTCATCAACCATGCTATTTTAAATTTATAACAACAAATATACAATTACAAATTCACCAACTCTTTTTTGCAATAATCTCTTAGAAAATCATCTCCAACAACTCCACTAAATCAGGCAAGCTTCCAAAAGTTCAATCCTATACTGGTAAAACTTTCCCTTAACAAATACCCAAAAGAAAAGAAGAAGAAAGGACTAAAACTTATATAGGATTGAGTACACTCACCAAAACCAAATTTTGATTGTTTCAAAATACTCTACACTAGTGAATAAACATGTGTATCAATTATCTTGAAATATAACATTAAAATTATAAATAATGTAATAGTTAAAACCCACGGGTAATATAAAAGATGCAAAGATAAAATTAATCTTTTTTTTTCTTACATAAAATATGATAAAATTCTACTTTATGAATGGATGAAGAGAAATAAAAGAATACAATAAAATCTTATTTTATGTTAAAAGTTAATAAATATTTCAAGATAGATGATAAATAAATATATAAAATTAGAATTAAAAAATATTACAAATTATTCCAAATTCCAGTTAGTAAAAAAAGTTTAGAAAAGTTTTTTCTTTCCATTTTACATTTGTAAAGATATAATCATATGCTCGTTTATATTCGAAGATATGTAACTTTTTTTGCTTAATAAAGTAATTACAAAGATTTGAATTTAGAACACCTTTCTATAATAATAAAAAGAATATTTTTTCTATTTTAAAAGTATACATTTCTGCTATCAATCAAGTAAATTATAAGACTCTTATATTGAAGTACAAATTAAAAAAACTTAGAGAAAATTTAAAATAATTCATAAAAATTAAATTAAGATATTATAAAATAACTTTTACAACAAAGATGCTTTCAAATTTAAAAATATTCTTCCATTATATTTGATGTCTGTCCTAAGATTTATAGGTAAAAACTAATACATATAATAATTTTTTTGATCCTAATAAAATAATTATAAAATTTCGTATTTTACTCTTATATGACAAATTGAAAGTAAATTTAATAAAGATTAGGTAGTAATTAATATTATATTAAACTTAAAAAAAAACTACAAATAGAAGAAACTGATAGAATAATTGTTAACACATTTATTATTTGTTAAAATTTATAAAACTGAGTGTGTATTTCTAACTTTTCATGAGTTATTGACTACCAAGAAAACAGTAGAAAGGAAAAGAAGCATAAAATTATGTTGCTTACGTAAACTTAACTTTGATTCATTGATGCCAACAAAACACTGCTTAAATGATAGTTATAATTAAATGCAAGAACACTCTGCAACTACTTTTGGGTCACTAGTGGCATCTTCATCCTCTGTATTAACAAACAAACAATGAAAATGATCATGAGAACCCTGAGAACAAGTTGCCAAAGAGCCCAAAAACTACTCACTCTTGTCCTATTTGGAACAGAAAAAACCCAATGAAAGAGAATCCAGTTTCAAAAAGAAGCTATATATCACGGGGTCTACTGCAATAACGTTTCAATAATTTATAACGTGATAATGCTTATCCTTGCAAATGCATGGCCACCTAACCGAGGGCATAGGTCACCAAAAACATTGCATTTTGACAAAACAAAAGATTAGTCGAATTACATCAGCAACATCAAATTTTAATATACAACTAGCATGCTTGCTTAGTCACACTGCTACATGCTCCTAAACAAACAAACAAACGTAGCCTTTCTTTACCTAACAATTGTCATACTCATTTGAAGGCCTTAGCATAGCCAACTGATCCAATAGAATTTAGCTAGTCACATGCAATCCTTCAGATTCATTGAACATACTTAAGTCCTGTGTAGTAAAAGTGCTAAAAGCTATAATTTGACAACACAAACATAAACCTCATCCTACAGTGTGTCATTTATGGGTAAAGTGTTGTGAATGTGACTCATTTACGTCCTCAACAAACAGCAACCAAATAATAAAGTTTATGATATTTAAGCTTTCAATGAGGAATAACATATTGTACAAGTATTTAGTTAGTTAGTTGAAGCCACAGGTAGTCGAAGGTAGAATATATTGCATAAACCCCAAAAGCAAACAGTTTTATCGTCACATGCATTCCAAAACGTACTACCTGTGCATTAAGTCACTGAATGAATAATGAGACGTTTTTAGATGGGAAAAAGTGATCATCAATAAAAAGTGTTGATCCATATCAGCTACTTAAAACCCTGTTACTTACTTTAATACCCTTGAATCTCAACAAATATCTTGTATGACTGTTTGATACACCATCATGTCTTGCATCCATGTCATTACTTTTTCTCATGTTCACCCTTTTCCATTAGCAATTGAATGTTGCTACAGTTCCAGAGTTTTGCCATTTCACATCATTAAGTTGAATGGTAGCCTACTTTAGATTCAATTTTATGACCCAGAAGAGTAAAACAGAATTACAAAGAAAGCAAAATAAGTAATTATGAGCTACACTCTCACCAGTTGAGTGTGCAAGGTTCATTGCATTAGTCAAGAAAATGACACAAAAATATAGAATTAAAACTTTCACATTACAGAAACTAAAAATACAGTACCTTTTATAACAAATATAGAAGAAATTGTGCCCCCACTCCCCAAAAAAGAAAACTTTTAACCTATTGCAATTACTTAATTGTAATTGGTGGTATACACAACAATAAAAATAGAAGATGTCTCCACTTCAATGTACAAGCCTACAAATCAATTTACTCTCACATGAACACCATAAGAGGACTACAGCTAGAGAACCTAAAAAACAAACCTTTGGTTTTTCTTTTGGGTATAGCAAACCATTCAATATTAATTACAATGAACCCGGTATACTACAAAAAGACATAGCCCACTTCGGAGACTCATGTAAATTTGGGTTTAGGCACAGGACCATTGTTTTGATGCACAGGACCAAGCTTTTGAATCCAATGGAGAAGCCCTTTCTTATGATCTTGACAACAAGGGTTTTGCACCAGAGTCAGGGTTCCTTCACGAGCAAGCGAAGATTCAAATTGTTCTAATACCTTAGCAACCTGCCAGAACTCAGGCCTCTTGTCCGGATTCAAAGACCAACATTGCTCGATTAAAGCTCGCATTGCAGCTGGACAGTCTGAAGGAATAACTGGCCTTGAATTCTGAATACAAAATCACAAAAAGTATTACAAATTACAATTTCATTGTAAACCGTGTCATTAGAGTTTTCACTAGCAAATATTTCCCACAATTAACCTATATATGATGATCCTAAGAATTCAACAAGCCCCATTCTTGGAAATCTTATCAACTACTGTGCCACATCACTTGATGAAACAGATATATCATATAACGATTTCATATAAACTAATGCATGCCATGCCACATCTTTTTTCCTCTCATTTAGCAAGCAATACAGTCAAGAATGGATGAAAATAATTTCTATTACTTTAGCCATTGTTTTCAAAGCAAAGGAGGTACCTAAGCAACATATCAAAAATACATTTGGTTTAGCTATAAATTACAGAGTACTACTCATCAGACGGGTTATGTGTGAACAATTTATACAGTAGCAATATGATTGATTTCCTCGGCCAGGAGAATGATGCCTCCTTTGGCAATCATCACTCAACATTGAAATAAAAACTAAAATAAAGCAAGTAAATATGAGAAAAAAATGGCTGAAAATCGAAAGAGTGGATAAATCATGATATAAGTAAAGTGGAGGAAGCTTTGAAAAAAAGAAAATTGTCCTTTTCCTCACAATCAGAAACTTCGAAAGCACCAACGTTTCCCTGGCGAACAAGGCAAAAAATGCCTGCTACATGTGAGAGGTCAGTCACTTTCATAAAATACACTCAAAGATTGCAAAACATAGTATGCATTGTCTATCTGTAAGCAATGTGTGTCATTAATTGAACACAATTATAGTTGGCATTACTCTTATGTGCCAGTGGCCTTGAGCAACCAACAACACCGAAAGATAAGAAACCATAGAAGAAGTGCGATTTAGTAGGATAAATGAGGCTTTGGAACTTTTTCTACCATTGACAGGATTTCAATGCATAGAGCACAAAAGCAATACAAAACTTTACAAGGAATAAAGTTACTGGCAATGAAGAATGATGTTACAAGTATTAGTAGATTGTTATATCTGCATTACAGATCCATATGACTTAACTGCAAAGGAACATACCTTGTTTACTACTGCAAAAGCAGCCTGGATGGGAGTCATATCCTCATATGGGATAGTTCCAGTAACCATTTCCCACAAGATAAGCCCGAAACTATATACATCAACCTTTCTCCCATAGGATTTTCGTTTGATCATCTCAGGTGCCATCCAGCGGTAGGTACCAGGGTCATCAGCAAACAAGTCACAGTAAGCTTCCTCACAAGCAATGCCAAAATCAGCAATTTTGAGGTGAAAGTCTTCATTAATAAGGACATTCTCTGGCTTAAGGTCTCGGTGAATGACACCTTGAGAGTGTATGTATTCCATCCCACGAGCAATATCCAGAGCAAAAGCAATTAGCTTCTCCAGAGGAATAGTTTTTGTCTCCAACTTATGCAAATATGACCTCAAGGAACCTTCTGATAGATATTCTGTGATAACACAATACACAGGCGGCTTTCTGCATGCTGCTACGAACTGTGTAATCAGATCAAGATAAATGAGATAAGTGTATAAGTACCAGACTCTAATCACATTAAATTCTCTCAACATTGTATGAGTTTGCAATCAGACTAAAGGATTTATAATTTATAATGCAGTATTCTTACTTTCACGGGTGATTATTTAAACATAACTAAAAGGTCTAGTCCAGTAATTAGCAGCACAAAATAAGGGCTATGTCCGCTTTGTATTCAACAAGAAAAACAGACCGCATCAGAACAAAAGCAAGGACAAAACTTAGAAAAAGTTAATCAGGTGCGTGCAGTGCTGTTCTTCACTAAAAGTATGATGTATGCTGCGCTTCTTGTTCCACCTTATCCTCCTTTTAAAAGGTTTTAAAGTTGAGGTGTAAAAAATAATACACATGCATATCTTCTTTTCATCAGAAAACAACAACAGAACCACAAGCTTTTAAAATGAAGTAAATAAAAGTTTGTAAACAAAACAAGGTAAAGGATTGGATTATAGATTACCTTTATAACATTTCGATGGTGGAGACGAGATAAAAGTGTCACTTCTCTAATGAATTGTTTCTCTAATCGATCAGCTAATATTCCATTTTCGTCATCATCTGGTACCCTGATAATTTTTACAGCCACAGCTTCATCCTCATACATGCCATGGTAAAGCCTGCTGTGAGCCCCATGAGCAAACCTAACACCAACAAAGAGCTTAGAGAGATCAACATTCCATTCCTCAGCTGTTTCCACAGCAGTCACCTTTCCTCCTCCATGTTCAAAATACTTTGTCCATCCTGAATCCTTGCGCTGTTTGGACTTGTCGCTTAATTTCATTGAAGCAAGGTGTCTAATTGGACTGCTGTAAGGGGATTTGGTCATTGGACTGTTGTAAGGGGATTTAATCATTGGACTGCTGTAAGGGGATTTAGAACTGGATACATGAGAATCCTTGTTCAGTAACTTCCCCATGATTCTCTTATCATGCTCCTTCCTCCTTGGACCAGGTGTGGAGAACCTCTTCCGCTCATGTCTAGCTTCCTTGAAGGTTTCAGAGAGAGAGGTTTCAGGCAAAGGGGACAAAGATCTCTGCTTGCTCATTATGGGCTTTTTCAGAACCTGCGAGGAGGGTTTGGAAACAAAAGTTACATCTGGCCTTGATTTCGCACTGGAACTGTGCTGTGACCTTGGCTGAATGCTGAAAGACCCTAATCTGGAACTGGAATAATCCAACCGGTGACATACTGTGTGGGAGAATTTCGTCCTCCTTAGCCAAGAATTGCTGCCATCATCATCCATCTTATCCCAACCCCTTCTTCAAAAAAAAAAAACTAGAAACACCTTCAAGTTACTAAATCACACTTTATCCACAACTGAGAACAAGTCTCAAAGCCAAAAGGGTGGTCCCTTAAACAACCTTCTCAGACTAACTAGATTTACTCAAACTCGTCAACAACATCTGAGGGATTGAACCATGAAAAATTAAAAGCTTCCCACATGGAATGAGAAAACCACTCAAAGGAATCAGAACCCAGGAACAATGAGTTGATCTGAGATGAAAGATCCAATTCCATTCGGTGATGGAAGCCCCCCCAAGAGAAAAAAATCTCAATTAAAAGCCAACAAACATGCAGTGCTGTAGGGGTAACAGAAACTCCAATGAATAAAAAACTTGACCTTCCGTAACCTCCACAGCTGACACCTTTAACCTGCAAAGTCAAACCCCACCTTCCGTAAATGCCTGCAAATCCCACATAGATACCAGAATAAACTAATCAACCCAAAAAAAAACTCACTTTAATTCAAATCAGCAGAAACCATGAGTTAAAGATTGTTAATACTGTTTCTGCTGCTGCTTATTATTTTTTTACGTTGATAATGCAGAAACAACCATCATTATACGTCCCCATTGACTACACTAATCAATAACAATAATACTCATTATTTTAAGGAGTGACAAGCCAATTAAACTATTATTATATTTAGAAGACCCGGATACAGAAACAAAAGAAATTACATCACGGCAAGCCAAATGGTAGAAAAGAAATAAAAGTTTAATTTTTTCTTTTAAAAGAAGCATCCCCAAATACCAAGAAGGAAAGGGTGTGAGTAGAATGCTAAAATTGCATTACCTCAAGAACAGAAAAAATTAAATCAGCGTGCTGCAAAGGGTGTGCTTGTTTTTGCTATAAGAACTCGTTGAGCTTATAATATGGTGGGAAAGACAGAAAAATCCTGCACCTAATAAATACCACTTTCCACGGAGAGAGAGAGAGAGAGAGAGAGAGAGAGAGAAATGGAGAGAAGAAGAAAAGTGTTGTTGTATTTTTTTGTAATTAGCTTGAGAATACAATTTTAGAATGGTCAAGTCAATAGGAATGTGAAACACTTCGTATCACATACGCAGGAAATAGAGACCGTGGATTGTCCAATTTGGAACATGATGTTTTGGACTAGAAACGGTTATGATGAGTTTTGCTCCTCTGGTGGGGTGAATGGAAACCGTGTAGGGTAGAGACGGGGATGGGTGTGCTCATCGTTACTTGCAAGACAGTTATTACGCCCACTTTATGTTTTATATTCCTTCCTTTCTGCGTATTAAATATTTATTATCACTCATTATATTTCCCAACATTCAAATAATAATAATAATCAAAATCACTCTTTTCCATAATTTTCTTTTAACTTTTTTTATTTTTACAATAATTATAATAATAAATACTTAAATTAAAAGTTAAATATATTTTTTTTTATTTTTTAATCCAATTTTTAAAGATCATAATACTTGTTTACCAAACAATAAATAAATGTTTGACCATTTTTAATAATTTTAGTTATTGGTAAAATATACGCTCACCGTAATTAATGATTTACCTAAGTTGCATTTGCACCTTTTCTTTTCTTAGAAGAACAAGAACTTGCGTACGCATTAGTTTATGTAATAATTTTAGTTTTTTAAGAATAATTTTTCTTAATACTTGTATGTAAGGAATATATTATGTGAATAATTGTTACAATTTAATCATAAACTGTGCTCTATATTTATTAATTTTGTAAAAATTATTTTGAAAAGTTATATAAATAGTAATATTTTATTGGCTGATATTATAACAAATTATACTGTCGGTGTGCACAAAATGAAATTCGTATGCTAATTGCTAAAAAAATTAAAAGCTAATCAATCAGATAAAAGCGAGGAAAGGAAGAAAATAAAAGTCACAAGAGAGAACAAATAGGAAGTTTGGGTTTTTTTTTTTGCTAATATAGTTTTAAAGTTTTTGCTTGGTAATGTAACTGTTATAAACTCTCTTGTTTACTAAAATAAAATAAAATACATCTACAGTATATTCAATTTTGTTTTTCTAAAGTAGATTACATAGTTTTTAATTAGAATTGTCAAAAAAACCAACAATTTAATCTAACTTAGAGTAGCTATTATAAAGTAACTAGTAAAATTCTGTCAATTTATTTCCAAATGAATTTTAGGATCCGTTTTTTTTAAAAAAAAAATAGATATAAAAATTTAATTATTTTAAATTTGTAAATATTGTTATTTGGTCAGTTTTAAAATTTTCCGAACTCGTCCATAATACTAAATATAATTTCTACATGTAAACATTATTTCATAATTTTTCTTCGTTTTTTGTCATTTATCATATGTTTCTTTCTCTCACTTCTTTTCTTCCACGATTCTACGTAAAATCTACTCCAAAATTGATGAAAGTTTATATTTTTCCAAAAATATAATAATAAGTGCAGCACTGCTTTATCAATATTTTAAAATTTGTTATTTGTTTCACACAAAAAAAAAAAAAGTGAGTGAATGGAGGAATCCATGTGTCACTATCGGGAAGAATAAGGTACGGATTCCAATTTTATTTATGTTTATTTATTATTCTTATTAATATATTATTATTATTTCCCAAATGAATACTTGAACGCAACTACACCACTCGGCTTAGGTACGGTTCCTTTCGTGGTACGATACGGTTCCTAAAGTTAACCATTTGGCCTTTACACTAAAGTTTCGCACCTAAAGTACGAACCAACACCACTTGTTGTACCTTGTTTACCCCAAAAACAACAAATGGAAAACAACTTGTTTTTTTTTCACCCTTACCCATTTGTTTCATTGTTAATGGCCTCTCATGTTCCTTAGCTATTAGCAAAAAAACAAAATAAAAATCCAATTATAAATTGTATTATTGACTTAAGCTAGAAAAGACAAATACATGGGGACATGGGGTGACCATGCTTTCACTTATTGTCAATGAAAAATTTAAAAACCATGCAATATTCAAATATTATTTCACACTGACCAAACAAAACATCCTTATAGTACGGTCTTTGAATGATTAATATTAAATTTTTGAGTTACAATGATAAAATTGTAATTGAAAATAAAAAGGCAAGGAGACATGAAAGAACTTAGAACTAAGATTTTTATCTCTGGGTCTAACATTTTTCTCGTGACATGGATAAGAAGGATTGCTATTTTTGCATTTTGTTTGAAGAATATGAAGAATTTGACTATGAATGATAGGAGAGAGAAAGATTGAAATTCTATGGCCAACAATTGAAGGACGAAGACTCACGCCTCACATCAAACAAACACAAGATGGGAACGGAATGTGAATTTCGCATTTGACTCCCTTTTATTCTTCATCTTTTACCAAATATACCTTCTTTTTCACAACATTTCTCTTATAATCTTCTTAAACATTTACGAATTAAATTGTATATACATAAGCTAATTTTAATTTATTAAAAGTTAAAAAAAATCATCCAAATACATACCTTATATATAAGAAATACTCACTGTTCAATCGAAAATAGATAACAAAAAAATCAACACTGTACTTGTGCCTTCTTTCCGTCAGTAGTGACGCATTATGACGTAGTCTAATTTTGTATAAAGTCTACCAACTCATTAAAGTTGGTATATTTTATGCTATTTTTTATAACTTGGAAAACAGTCAATAAACGTTTTTAATTTAATTTATTTTAAAAAATATAAAATTAAGATAATCAAGCAAAAAATAAAAAATTGCACCAGCCGGGAATCGAACCCGGGTCTGTACCGTGGCAGGGTACTATTCTACCACTAGACCACTGGTGCTTGATGCTTCTCATGATATAAATAACTATATAGTACCAAATAACGTTCTTTTGCTTCACTTTTTCTTAAGTCACCTAATTAAGCAAAAGACTCAAAGAACAAGATGCATACAAAACAACTATTCACATTATTGTGGGGTCCACATTATTCTTTGACTTATCTAGCCGGTACATAATGTGCCTCTTGGTTTGATGAAAGGGAAGCAAAAATCTTTTAAAGGAAAGTTTAAGCATGTATTTTAAAGTGTGTAAACAAACAGATCTTAAATTAGTACATTATTGTTATGAATTATTAATAATTGACTAAATTATATTTAATCTTTCAAATGTTGTTTTGAATTGAAGTAATACTGTAGTATTTTTAAAATTCTATACATTTGTTTTGTTTATTTAAGAAAATTACATTAACTCGCTTTTTTTTATACTACGCAAACATTTTATTAAGAACATTACATTTAAATTTACTACACAGATATTTTATTAAGAGCATCTAACTTGAATTTCTAAAAGTATAAGAAGTGTACATAATATAAATAAAATTATTATCCTCATAGTTTATTTACAAGTGAAAAAAAATAATAATATTCCAAACACTTCTCACAAATATCGTATTTGATATCCATTATTGTTAAGGTTCATAAAATATATTGTAATCTTATAATCAAATTCAAAATTAGATGTTTTGATGTTGTTCAACCATCATTGTCTAGTAACTTCACATAAAATTAACTTAGTGTCTTGATAAATCTCATGAAACTATAGGATCTCGCTTAAGGGTTCTTAATATTCCAAATGGACGTATGATTCTAGTAAGAAGTGTTTCAATACAAGTAGATATGGATCTTGTAAGTGGAGTCGTTCATGCTATCTGCAAAGGTAACTAAGGAGAACATGTCTATATATGTGTTGTTATTTTCAAAAAAATAAGGAATAAAAGAAGTAAAGCAAGAAAGGTTTTAATATGTTTTACATAAACAACAAAGGAATTAACACACTAGCGTAAAAGCCTAAAACGTTAAAACACTCTTATTCGAAGAGGATGAGAAATAATATGTCTAGTTCAACAAGTTTTACCACTAAATGGCTCAATCATACTCAAAAGAAGAGTTTCATAATGGTTCAAAAAGAAACACTAACTATATATTTAACACATGTAAATTGAATATTGTTTTTGAGGAGTTAAGTAAAAGGAAAATATATCTTAAGTCTTAAAATTACTTGTGAAACAAAGTTGATCAAATTTGATTTAATCCTAACTAAAGTTAAAAGTGTTATTTGACATTGGTTAAATAAAGATTATCTTCAAATAATTCAATTACAGTTACATTATAAAATACTAATATAAATAAAATTAGTCTTTCTAAAAAAAATCAAATAAGTTATAATGCAAGTGTAGGTTTTTAAACTAAAGCTAATATCTTTAAAAATAACTTTAATTTCATAAATTCAAATAAAAACCATCTATATATAAATCCACTCTAAAAAAATCTTTCATGGTTAATGATTTTATCATTAATAATTTTATTTTAGTTTAATTTAAACATATCTAAAGAATCATTACTATAAAAATATTATTAATTAAAATAAAACATTAAATAAATACAATTTTAAAAGTTAATATAAAATGTAAGTTATGCATATATATAATAATACTTTTACTTTAAAATACATATTTATTTTGTGTTTATTGTAGATTTGATTCACTTATTTCCAGGGACTATGTATGGATCTATAATAGGCATAGGATTGAGATTAATTAGGCTACGGTTGAACTAACCTATTTAATGTCCTTCCCAAAACATGCACCAAAAACCAACAAAGACCAATCCTCTATGTCAAAGTTTATTCATTATAATTTCTAAAGACATGCTTTATTCACTAATCTTAATCACCAACCCTTATCAGCTCATAAGTGCTCATTAAAGTTAGGTATTGATAGACATAATTATGTGCACTCACTAATGAATCAATAAATTATGTATTCATTCATCCATTTAAGTCATGATATATCACTTTTGTCTATATCTAAGACATTTTTTTTTCTTAACTTGTTTGTTTCTTTCAATACTTTTTTCTTTCTTTATCAAAATACCCTTAATTCCTTTTACCTAAATAAATGAATAAAATTAGTTTTCAATTAATTAAAGTACATTAGAGGATGTTGATTAAGGATAACAAGAGGATGTGTGAGTTTGACTAGTTTTTATTTACAAAATAAAAACTTATATTTATTTGTCCTATTATACATTAAATTATTTTTTATAAAAAAAACATAATATTGTTAAAGATTTAAAATGTCATACATTAAGGAATAAAATTATATAAATCTTAAAATAAAGTATCAAATAACAATAGTATAAATGTCAAGTAATTATAGAAAACAGTAAAAAAATTACATATAATTGAAATTTGATTATAACTACTACGTCTATTGTACTATTGTACCTTTTCACATGCTGATAAAGAAAGGGCCTTAGATATCTGAGTAGTTTTGGTTGAGATATAATGAGTTGAACGGTTGAGAAAGAATGAATTTATTGACTTTAGAATTTTGGTGTCATCTGACTCTTTTATAATTATAGTTGGACGAATAGGTAACTGTCAAATAAGGAAAGTTATCTTAAATTATAATGAATTTATTGATTTGTGTATGATTGTAATTGTTGTTGAATCATTGGATTGAGTATTGAAATTGAATTTGATTGATTTTAGTTTGAACATTCTTAATGGTTATGAGAGTTAAAATGAGGTGTGATGCTTAAAGTGAGTAAAATGATGTGTTTACTGAGTTCAATTATGTGTTTTAAACTTGTTAGGATAATTAAATAGGGAAATTTTAGATTTGGATACATTTTGAACTTTGTTAAAAAAAATATTTTTGCATATCTTGCTTAAGCACTTAAATGAGAGTTATCAACTTGAACATCTTGAACGCAAAACAATATCACTTGGGTAGGGATGATAAAGCGAGACGGATAGTGCGGGCTAGCCTACGACCCATTGCGGAAAACGTGGGGTGAGTTATCTATTCCAACCTGTTGAGATGCTAAGGCCCGCCCCCACTTAACTCGCAGCCTGCGCGGGCCAATTGCAGGGCAAGACAAGCTGGCCTACATGACCCACGTAACTTTAAAATCTATAAATTTCTTTTTGCACCCCCATATTTTGTTCATGCAACCTTATATTTCACATTTCATAATTTTTACTCACATCTTATTATGTATGTGTCGTGAGAATAATATTATGAGACCATTTACCTAATGCATTTAAATAAAAACAATCTAAATTTCTATTTAAAAAATTATTTTTTATTAATTTTTTAAACAAATATTTCTTATACAGACTGGTCCGCGAGCCAACCCTTATGTGAGGCGGACTAGTAAAATCAACCCACATATTCTATGCAGGATGGGTCAAATGCGGGGTGGGCCAATCTACATTGTCATCCCTACACTTGGGTGACTAGATAATAACCACTTAAGCAATATCACTAATTGCTCAAGCTAAAAGCCAAAACTTGATAGAGAGAGACTGTAATGATCATTTCCTCTCTATGAAGCTCATCAGTCTAGTGTAACTAGTCGCATATGCAATGGATCTTTGAGATATTTGGTGAGTTTTTGTTTTGATTTCTAAGTCTTATAGAGCTATATCGCTTAATTGATATCTATGTTGCTCAAGTGACGTGCTTTATTATTCAAACACAACTGATTCTTGGTTTAAGCGAAGAACACAACAAATTGATTTTCTCTCTTTTAGAGGTATATCGCTCAATTATTAAACACTAAAGTTATGACACCTATCACTTAAGCAATACATTATAGCTTGAACGAGGGAGATTTTGTGATCTCTTTTGTTCTAAAATATTGGGAGTTGCTCAAACAACATAGTTTAATTGAAGTGACATTATTAAAAGTCTAATAATTTGTTATGTTCAATTAACTAATGTAAGAATGTGATGTTATGAGTTGGGGCAACATTGTAATGATTGGACTAGCATTGTCATGTTGTGTGAATTCGCATTATATGATATATATTCACTTGAAGTTACTAACATATGTAAAATGATATGCTAATTAATTTATGATTATATCTATTAAGTATACAAATATGTGACTAACTTAAATCTTCATGCTTTCTTGATGATCTAAATCATGTAAATTAAGACATCAAATGATGACAAATTGAAGAAAATTTCTTGCACACTATAACATTTGTAAGTGCATAGACTTTGAATGCAATTAACTTACATTCATAATTTATTTTACAATCTACTTGTAAATCAAAATCTTATTTTAAGTGGTAGTGTCTAACATAACATACCTAAAACGAGTCTTTCAAAACTCACATTTAAAGATATTATAAACAAATTGAATACCACAAAACTTGTGATATATTGAATTTAGATATATTGAGTAATTTTTACAAAATCATATAGTATTCATTTTGTATACATTAATTTTTTGTAAATCCTTATTACATTAGTTTCTTTGTAAATCCTTTTATATATATATATATATATTATAAATATATATAATTAAGTAATTAAGAAATAAGAGATATATCTGAAAATGCACGTAAAAATGACTTAATCCTTATGTCATGGAGTGTTACAATAATAAAATATTTTTCTTCCAAACATATATTTATTATTTATAAATTTGTATCATATTAGATTCGGATGAACGTTCTTATAAAATCCTATGCAAGGGCAGTCAATGAATCAACGTTCCACAAACTTTAGATTAAAAAAACGTACAAAATTGGCTAAATGCATTTTGTTTTTGTGTTTTTTAATGCAAATTGGATTGTGAATTCAATGTCAATAATGTCATGCTGAGTCAACCCGGTCAAACCTATTGAAGTATTTATCATTTTATTGATTGCAAAAAAACCATTGGGTTAGGTTGGTGACAACTTGACATAAATATGCTTAATTATGATAAAGTATATAATTAACAATTAGTATGAAGAATTGACTAATCAAAATGGTTGATTTTTCTTGTTAAAAGAAATAGTTCAATTTTAAAATACCAAAAGTCAGTCAATACGTATACGTGAGGTTATTAACTACGGATCTCTTCCTTTTTTATTTATTAAGTTTTTTTTATTTCTTATTTTTAATATGAATAATTTATTTTTAAGTATACTTTTAATTTAATTAACGTTGAGAAAAAATAGTTGTAATGATAGAAAAATATAATAGTACACATATTTATTATACAACTATTTATGAAAAACCAATTAATATTTTAAAGAATTAAAATTTAGATTAATAATAAAATAAACATTGTATTGTTAAAAAAAAAATTAAAATATAAATAAATATTAGAGTTGCTATAACATTATATTAAATTTTCATATTTAATTATTGTAACTTATATAAATTATAATGTGAATATTATAACAAGTTACATTCAAATATGTCTAATTATAATAATATTATAATTAAATTTTAAAATAATTATAATGAAACTATATTTAATATATATATTATAAAGTAAAGTAAGATCTTGAAAATGAACTTTTTTTAATGAGTGAAACTCTCACTAAAACAATTTTTCATAATATATATTAATGAAGAGGAGAGGTTATTGCAATAATATTCATGTGAGGCACATATGAGATATTAATAATTCTTTAAAAGGAAATTAAGTGCATTTATTATTTATTTAATCTGAACAATTAATTTATAATAAAATAAAAATTAAAACTAAGAGCAAGTGATTCCGGTCATTCTTAATAAATATATATATATATATATATATCAATTTAAATTAATTTATCTCTTGTTTTTACTTGCGTAACTGCTATGATTATATTTTGGTATGCAAATACTCTTACACAGAATTATTAGGATCACATTAAGAGATATTTAAGAAAAGTTTTAATATAATGTGTATTATAAATATAATGGTTTTATAAAAATCCTATGCTGGATAAATCACACATTCATTTTGATACAAGTTTATTAAATGTATGGAAATACAATATAAGACTTTTTTTCAAATAAACATGTCTTTAAAATTAGAAAATAATCATATCGTCAATTTTTTTCTATTTTAAATCAACAAATATTTTATTTTTCATGATTAAAAAATATTACAGATTTTAAGACACACTATAAATTCTGAAAGTGTAAAATGTGAGATTATGATATAGATAGAGGGATTTGATTTTTTTATGGTATTTCGAGAAAAAAAAATTATGCTGAGTTAAGTAAACAAAAAATTATGTTTATTGAGAAAAAAAATTATGCTGAGTTAAGTAAACAAAAAAGAAGAATTGATCCAACTTGTAATTTTGTTGAACATGGAACGAAAATTTATTGATTTTAAGTAAACAAAAAAAAGTAGTAATAGGACTAAATTAATAATAAGACTGTTGGAGATCACACACATCGACTAGAGATTATGACATTTCATTATATATAAGTGGGTGCAATCCTCAATCCTATGAGTTGATTTTATGGCCTTGAGTCAGGCTTAAAGTCCACTTCGTAATAAAGACTAAAAAAATTTTGATTTCTAAATTTGTTAGAATTTTTTTTTTTAGCTAATTCAATTTAAAAACTATTTATCGATAATAGAAACTAATTTAAAAATCAATAATTTTTTTAGTCTTTAAAATAATATTTAATTTAGTCATTATAACAACTAATTTTTTTTTAAATTGATTTTTATTTAATAATATTTTTTAGTGAATACTTAAATAATTTTAAAAAACTTAAAATAAAATGACATTTGGGCGTAATTAAAAGAACAACAAATTACAACAAATGTTAATAACTTTCTATTTTAATTAAATTTTGTACTTTGAAAATAAAATATATACTTCGAGGCTTTTCAGTACACTCCAGTATACGTTTATGTACGTACAAGAAACATGGAAAAAGTGTAAAATATACTCTCTTTTTTTACCATAAATTATTTGAAAATGGATAGTTCTTATTAGTCAACATTTCCATACATACATTAGGGTCGGAAAATACTCAACTTCTACTGAACGGTCATAGCCAATGAACAAGGTATTTCGTTTTGTCTACGGTGAAATTATGTAAAAAATTACATTTAAGTTAAAATTCAATGTGAGAATAATAAATATTGTTTAATATATATTTTTGTTTTTAGTTGATGTGCATAACTATAAAGTTATATTAAATTTTTATACTCTATCTAAATTAAAAATTAAAGTATAATTTTATATCGTAGTTATATTAAACATGTTGTGTCTAGATACATTTATTAGATATTTTAATTTTATGTTGGTTATGTCACTTGAATGATCTCCTATCAATTATTTTGACCGATTATATATATATATATATATATATATATATATATTATTGCGTTCAAACCCTTAATTGATAGTTGTTTTGGAGAGAACATAAAGGAAAAATGAAACCAAATCTGCTTAAGGAAGCAAAATATGATGAAGAATACGTTTCACCAATTTGCAAAAGAAACAATGTAATGTTGAAAAAGCAGATAAATATGATGCAACTTGCACAGAAAAGGAATGAAAGGATGATGCACTAACTTAAACCAACCTTTTGGATGATAGATCTTGAAGAGAAAGCCTCATCTCAAAACTACACCCTAATCATTTTATATGCTAACAAGTTTCAAGGAAACCCAAACCCTAAGAGGAAAGATCTCAAAATTGGGAAAATTTTTTTTTTTTCCTTTTCAGCTTAATACTAACAAATTACTCAATGCTGCTGTTTCATCTCTAGATTTTGGATGCTGACAATCACAATATGTTTAGTATCTCCTACAATTATTAATTAATATATTATTTTTTTACCTTTACAAATAATTTCTTCAGAATTATAACAAATTATTAGCGTAATATTTTTAAATGATGTAATATTAATCTTTGTTGAACTCACTAATTATTTCGTTTAGTCTTAATTTGATACCCGCCACTATTCACAATCACATAAAAACAAATCCCTCCAACACCTTAGCAATTGTGACCTGCACTTATCTACTTTTAAAATTTCAAAATTATACTTTATTATGAAATTCAAAAAATACTTTCTGAAAAAATAAATCTATAGTAGATTATTGTGTTTCATAAATTAAATTTTGTAATAAAATTCACAAATCAAAATTTTATTAAAAAAATAAATCTAAAATTCAAAACATATGTTTTGAAAAAAAATAATTAGGAAACAAAATGTGGAAAGACATTTAAAAAGGATTTTTCAGAAGAATTGAAAAAAGTATTTCAGAAATCCAAATCTAAAAACGAATTTCAAAAAATAATTTCTGAAAGTATTTTTATCTTCGCCTTTTATTATTTTAGAACATTTTTATCATTATATCATATGGTGCAAGTTCATATTTACTCAGGTGCATGAACTAATTGCCTCACATAAAAATCTTATGACATAAAATTATTGCACCATACAACAAAGAAAAATATTTATGTCTCAAATTAAAGACAATTACATATTAATGATGTACATTTGATCGTGCCTATTACAATGTAAATGAAGAATAATTATATGGAATACAATTATGTCTTTGAGATAAACCTCTAACAAAACTCACATTTATCAACACTCATAAATAGAAGGACTTTACCTCTCTTTTAAAACATTTTCTTTTAATTTTATTATCAATTTATTAAAAGAAACATTACTTTAACAACTATTGAGATATGTATGATTTATCAATACAATTTTAAGATATGTATGATTTATGAATACAATTTTAAAATAACTCTATTTTAATATATTTTTTAATTATAATCTAATGTAAAATTCTCAATATTTAAAAAAATTCTAATTTTTTTTATTAATAGTAAGTATTTTTTTTAAATCACCTTCTCCAGCCATTGAAAGAACTACTATTTCATTTCATCACAGTCCTTGAAAAAAAATGTCATAAAAATTGCTTAAAAACAATCACTAGGAAGAAAAAGTGTGGTTTAAAAAAAATGAAGAAAGAGTAATAACCCTAAAATAAAGAGGGAGAGAGGAATAAAAAGAAGAAAGGATGAAAACGAAAAATACTTAATAAAGTAAACGATGAAATAACTAATAAAAGCTTTAATTAAAAAAGAAATATTACACTTAAAGTGAAAACTTTCACGAGTTAAATGTCTTAATGCAAATTTCAAAAACACATGTTATCCTTAATAAAAAAATATAATAAGAGGACAGAAACACATAGTTATTGATCACCTTGTAAAAGTTTATGGCCATCCTTAACTTTTGAAACAAAAACAACAATTCATATAGAAACTATAATTCGTGAATTAAAAAAATTGTTTATGAATCATACACTCACTCATCCACTTATAATTACCACAATGCAACACTTCAAAATGAAAGACAAATGATCTTAACAACTTTTTTTTATAGACATCTATTATTACAAAGTGTATTTTAAGTCTAACTCAACCTCATAAAACTGGTTCATTAGGTGAAATTTGCACCTATTTATATACTATAAAATACTCTAATTTTTAGTCAATGTGAGATATCCGACACAACCCTCATGCCGAGACTGTCAACTCGTGTGTGAAACTATATATTGATGATCAACATTTGTCGCACTTCAAATTTTTGTGAAAAATTTAAAACCAAAATCACCCACTAAAATTCTATGAACAAGATAAACTTTTTCATACTTGAAAAATGGTTTCTGTCATGCCTATTATGAAGGTGTTCAAACATGTCTACAATGATGATAAAATAATCATATGCAGTGATTAAGAAAGGCTATCAGGATCCATATCCATCAATATCTATAACAAGAGTGGAGATAATCTCTCTGCAATGGTCTTCTCTGCATTATCATCAATCTTCCAAATTGTAGGCACAGAATATTTTCTGAAAACACCATAAAGTTCCTTGTATTAATACAAACATCAATGAGTTGATGAATCACCATGTTAATAGGGAGAGGCAGAGCATCATGACTGTCCAGAAATTGGACAAATGGAATACCGACAAACAAATTAAAAAAATATTATTAAGTTGAGATTTCAGATGCATTTTTGTTTAGTTAATCGAACTATAATAGCATTGAGTTAATGATAATAATTAAGAATAATAGCACTGTGGAGTTAACGACAATAATTGATTATAGTTAGCAGATGTCAAAATATGAGGAGGGATAGTGCCAGTTTTGCATTCCACGTCATAATTTGTGAGGCACGAGTGTCTGAAAGAGGCAAATATTGTGCAGACCAGCTTTCAGAGTTCACAATTTTTCAGGTTTCTATTTTTTTAAAAAAGATTATTCCCCAATAAGGTAATTTTCTCTCTTATAAATAATATTCAATGGAAATTTTCTCCGACTCTGAGATCATCTTCCTTACTTTCGGATCAGCGGAAAAATAAACAATAATTTCTTTTACAGTTTGAACTTTGCGATCCCGGATTTCTTCCTAGTGTCGGATTTCAGAAAACCCTACAGGACCAATCAGAAACCCTAGATTCGTCTCCATTTTTGGAAGATTTTTTCAGTGTAATATGAACGTATTTCAGTTGATTTTTCAGGAGGCGCGAGTTTCATTTGGCTCTGTTCTTTGTGTTATTTCGGGATCTTGAATACCCACAAAGGGAAATCAATTTTGATTTATTGTTATTGTTTATTTGTTTTTCCCATTGTTGAGTTGGAAGTGAGAGTGGGATTGGTGTGAGTGCATTGGGAATTGGTGACGTTGGGTTTTGTTATGTTGATGAATGCGTGATCTGGGTGGAGAGAAAGAGAAGGGTGAGGAATGAGTGGGGCATAAATGTCTGCTCCATTGGGAATTGGAATTCGTTCTGGAAGTTATGGGTCTTTGGATAAACAGGTACAGAACGGCTCTGCACGCAAGGCTTCAAAGATGCTCAAGGAGAAGGAGAAGGAGAGGTTATTCCTTTGGATCTGCAAGTTCGCTGGTCGCAAGAAGGTCGGAATGCTCTTCCTCTGTCTCATCTCTGCCGCAGTTTTCATCTGGGTTTTGTATGTTGGAAAAGGTTCTCTCACTCTCTCCTTTTTCCTTCCATTTATTTATTTATGGTTGCTGTGGTAAATTGTAATTATGTGTTTATTACTATTTAAGCACCTAGTTGTTGGTCTAGTGGAAGGTAATAGTTTCCGCAATGCAACGAAGCTTAGTTCGATCACCTGCTGAAAAAAATGTCCGTATTTAGTATCTGATACTATCTTGAACAGAATTACTGGTCGGATACCTGTGGGGAGGGGGATTTCAATTTTATCATTAATGTTTTATGTGGTGATATGCCATTGTTACCTAGTTCTTTTGTTTGGCTCAACTGGGTATACTAGAATGTGCTGTGAGTTGTGATTTCATATGTCGTTTGAATTTGACCTTATTCAGAACATAGCATGATGGTGGTCGTGTGGCTTGCTTTCAGGTGAAGATTCTCAGGAAGGAAACACAGTACCAAGCATTAGTGATAATGCAAGCATGTCTACAAGTGATTCTACATCTGAGATCTCTACGACAAAGGCAATGGGCTTAACTACAAAATTGAGCTCTCCACCCCCTGGCTATTTTTTGGGCTACTATCTTCCTCCAGGGCATCCGTGTAATAGCTTTACACTTCCTCCCCCGCCTGCGGATAAAAAGCGTACTGGGCCACGTCGTAAGTTCCAGTTTACTAATTTGATGCCTAAATATTTTTGTACACCTTTTGACACTTAATAATTTGATAGTTCTTCCCATCATCCCTGTATAGATAAATTAGTTGTTCGAAAATTTGTGATTGATATATTTTTGACTGCTTATCTTTTATGGTATTTCTCCTGAATATCCGGGCTTGATTTATGTTTTAGCATGCCCGGTGTGTTACCTTCCTGTGGAAGAAGCCATTGGACTGATGCCAAAATTTCCCTCACCATCACCGGTCCTTAGGAATTTAACATATGTCTATGAGGAAAATTTAAGTAGAGATGGAGAATTTGGTGGTTCTGAATTTGGTGGATATCCTACTTTGAAGCAGAGAAATGATTCTTTTGATATACGAGAGTCAATGAGTGTACACTGTGGGTATGTTTTACTTTTTGTTGAATTTTTCCCTTATAATTTACATCTATACCTACCAAAGAATGTTCTTTTGTGGTTATAGTTTTTTGTGCTAGTAATAAAACATTCTTGTTCCTTTTCACTGACATGGATCCACTCTCCATCTTCTATGATGAATGTGTATACCAATCAGATTTTTAAGAGGAATTAAACCTGGCCACAAAACAGGATTTGACATTGATGAAGCTGACCTTTCTGAAATGGAGCAGTGTAACGGAGTGGTTGTTGCATCAGCCATATTTGGTCTGTATTACGTGATTTCTGAATTTATTCACTTGTTTATAAGCTTATAATTGATTGTAAATGAAATTTATTGTTCAGGAAACTTTGACGAGATAAACGAGCCAAAAAATGTCAGTGACTATTCAAGGAAGACCGTGTGCTTCCTTATGTTCGTAGATGAAGAAACAGAAAAATATCTGGGCAGTTCTGGCAGGCTGGGAAGCAGCAAGAAGATTGGTTTATGGAGAATTATTGTTGCTCGGAATCTTCCTTACGCAGATGCAAGACGGACAGGAAAGGTCAGAATTACATTTTACTAGTACCATCATGTGTGAAATAGAAATTAGTACATGGGTTGTTAACCATTATTGTTTCTGATTTTTTTTTTTAAATAGCTATGTGGTTCAGTATGATCTGGTCATTGCTGTTGGAAAGTAATATTGTTTGGCTGTGGTTTCACCTCTGGTTAATCTACCTTCTGAGGCTTAATACTGCCATACTTATTTGCATACACACAAAGGGAAGGGTAGATGCATAGATCAATAGACCTCCTAGTATAGGCTAGATCTTGTGTATGAATTGAATAAAACCAAAATTTTGCATAGGCATTTATGTTTCTCGTCCCTAAATTTTATTACTTTTTCCACAGATTCCAAAGCTTCTGTTGCATAGAATGGTTCCAAATGCTCGCTATTCTATATGGCTTGATGGGAAGCTTGAGCTTGTTGTGGATCCATATCAAATTCTTGAAAGGTATAGTCCGGGGAGTCTCTTTGATATTGTATATAATATACCACTATGCCTATTCATTGTATATGTGAAAGTGATGTAAGTATCCCTCCTATGATTAATTTTATAAATAGTTTAGCATGTAGGTTTCTGTTCTGTTCAATTCTCTTTTAGATATGTATCCCTCCTATTTTATCTTTTAATGCTTATAACCTGTTTTCAAACCAGACCACCGTGGGACTAGGTGATATGAGTTTGATCAGTATGCATCTCTTGCTTTTAACTAGAGTGCTACCCATAGTTTTGCTGTGGTCACAATTTATCTCTCTAAGTCCATAGACAGACATTCTCTTCACAATCCAGTATGGTTTGTCCTCAAAGATGTAAGGTGCAACTCACATATATCTCCTTATTATGTACTTGTTGCTCCAAAAATACGTTTCTTGGATTTTATAGCTTAACACGAAAATCCTGGAAATCCAAGCAGGGAATTTCTTTCCTGCCCAAGGTAACATCTTAATCTATGTAGACAGAAAGTTCCTTCAGATTGTCCATAGATGACGTGTAATGGTTGCCAATACTCAAGCTGTAGATTTTTTACTATTGTATGTTGCTTGCCAATAATAAAATAGTGTTTTTCAGAGCATAGCAGTGGAAACTAAGGTTAACTTAATCATCAACTAGATTAAATTCTATTCTAGTCGCACTTTCAATTCCCCTATGGACTGCTTGTGTAACTTTCTATACCCAACACAAGCCCTACACAGTATGTTCATTGTACTTGGGACTCAACATTTTCAGCAGCATGGGTCCAGTCCAGACACACCTGATGCACCAATCCAACCTATGTGCCCTTTCTTTTTATTGAGAAAGTCGGGAAAAAAATGGAGAATACGAAGTTCTTTAAGAATAACCTAAAGAGAAACAAAATAAAAGAAACAGAAGCTTGATACTACACATGAGCCAGAAGTCCTTTAAGAATAACCCTAAAGAGAAACAAAATAAAAGAAACAGAAGCTTGATACTACACATGAGCCATTTTCCTTCTTCACAAACTTCTCATGTAGTCTGCATGATATACCTGCTAGCAGATCCCAAAATACCATCCATGACTGCTCAGTGTAAAATTGTTTGTTTTGGGGTGACAGAGGTACGGTAACAGATACTAGAATCCCATGATTACTGGCTATAAAATCAATACATGTTTCCTGTACATAATTTTGGATCAGAAGTCTTGATCTCTGCCTTTGCATTGTATAAATTAGGATAATTATTGTCATGTGGCGTAGGTATTTCTTCAAATTGATATTTCTGACATTAGTGCTCATAGATAGCTGGCGTAAAAGGAGTTGTCAGTTATGGAAATTATCCTTTAAATTGAATTTGTCTCTGAAGTATACGAGTAAGGGTATATCCACTCTGCACAAAATTGTTGGTTTTGCAATTGGTTTTGTATAATTCTTCTCTTACCACAGCTCCGTGCCGAGTTTAGATTCCATTTTGAGTTGCTAGCCAAGGTGTTATAATATGTTTCTGGATGAACAAAATACTGATATATACTGTATTTGTTCTATGAAAATCAAGCCTGAGCTTTTACTAGATTTATATGTATGTTAATGTGGAGTGTTGACCAAAATGTAATTAATTTGGGGTCATATTTCATACTTATATTATATTCTTTCTGACTTTTTACAACCTATATTTAGCTTTTCTTTTTCCATCATACATTTTTTGACACCTAAACTACCCTTCACCCTTGTTTAGGTTTTTGTGGAGAAAGAATGCTACTTTTGCAATATCAAAGCATTATAGACGTTTTGATGTATTGGTTGAGGCTGAGGCAAATAAAGCTGCTGGAAAGTATGAAAATGCCTCCATTGACTTTCAGATTGAGTTTTACAAGAAAGAGGGATTGACCCCATATACAGAGGCCAAGCTTCCTCTTATAAGTGGTGGGTTAAACTGCCTTTCCTGTATTTATCTGGGATGAGATGCTCCTATTTCATTGTTTTTGTTTTAAACTTTTTACAAACTCCAAACATCATGTCTGAGTTGCAGATGTTCCTGAAGGATGTGTGATAGTACGAGAACATGTTCCTATAAGCAACCTCTTTACTTGTCTTTGGTTCAATGAAGTTGACCGATTTACTTCAAGGGACCAGATTAGTTTCTCAACAGTCAGGGACAAAATTTTGTCGAG
The DNA here is from genome assembly GCF_000499845.2 of Phaseolus vulgaris. Taxonomy (NCBI): domain Eukaryota; kingdom Viridiplantae; phylum Streptophyta; class Magnoliopsida; order Fabales; family Fabaceae; genus Phaseolus; species Phaseolus vulgaris. Next base: position 40,112,707 of record NC_023758.2, on the reverse strand, counting down.
GGTAGATTTTCATTTTCACATGTTTTTGGATTGTGAACGACGCAACTTTGTAGTTCAGGTAATTATTCTATCTTGCCAGGATTTCAATATCTTTCTATTGCATTGATTTCCAGAAGGTACATACTGATTCTGATCAGACGAACATTTAGTAATGCAATAAAGATTAACACATGCATGTGCGCGATGCTGAACAGTTAAACCATTTACTGAATGCAATAAAGATGTGCACATGCATGTGCGCAACCTTTAAAAAGCAAATGTATCAAATGATAACATTTTCCATATTGATGATTACTCACAGATGAAATCTTTTTATTTCATTGTTTTTCTTTGTTTCTTTTAATGTTTTCACACCTAGATAAGAAAAAAAGTACTTGATTCATTTATTACATTGCTTGTGATGGATCTGACATATTCCAGCATTAGTTTTTATAATAATAGCAGTGTTTTACTCCACCAAATTTAGTTGTGTTATGAAAATGTACTGCAACCACCTTTTTACAGAAATATCACAGAGATCTATTACTGCGCCTGGCTCCACCTGATACCTTTGGTCACAGTTCACCCCCTCTACCATATCCTCCTCCATTGCCTGTGCTTGAAACATCACCTGAAAAGGGTGCGAACTCACCCATTAGAAGAGGCCCTGGAAGGCGTGGAAGAGAACGAAGAGCTGGTCAGCGGCGCCACCGCAAAGTTGTAGCTGGAAGTAGAGAGATGGAACCAAGTTGACAGTTTTGTTTGGGTGATTATATCATCATTATTATTATTTTATTTTTAAATTCCACTTTCAAAATGTCATTCGTTGCAGTAGTGGAGGGAAAAATGTGCAAGATGAGTGTTGTATTGTTTCCACACAGATGCTCTCATTCTTTTTACTATCCGCAATTGCCCATTTTTTGTTAATTTTTTACTGTATATATGGTAAAATTTTCAATAATTATAGTATGTGTTGCCACTAAATTCCTCATGTGGTAACCCTGTTATTCTGCTACACAGGAAAATATGCTTCCTCTCTGTCATACTAGAAAGAAATATCCAAGACTTGTTCTTTCGTATTTCGTATTAATAGAAGGAAAGTTATGCAAGATACTGTTTCCTTAAGTTTTTGTTGGTCATTATATTCCTGAGTAAATTGTCGTTCCGTTACTTAGTCACTCAAAAATGATAATTTAGTTTCATCAAAGATTAGGTGAATTGTATAGCATTATTTTATACAGCATACTATTCTAATTAGGTTAGCAATAAAACTTTTATCAATTATATGTGCAAAATTGATAAAATTGGGAAATACAAAAGAAAGGGAAGTGCAAAATTGGGAGACTAAATCAAATTCTCTAAAACCTAATATATGGAAGACCTCATCTATCTCTATATAATAATGATAAGAGAAGCTAAACTCATGATAACATAACTAAACTAACAATATTGTCTTCTCTAAAAAAATTATAAACTTAATTCCTTTTATTAAATTCATGATATCTTATCTGTTCCTTAATTGTTCACCATATTTGGATGACTTTTATATCTTCCTTGGTTTACAAGAAACAGTAAAATATTTTAGAATATTAAATTCTGATGTAACAGAAACCATACAACAAGTACACAAGTAACCAAAGGTATTAACAATAGAAAAAAATGATGCTTTTGATGTGTTAATATGTCGTGACAATATTTTTAAATTTGATCTTTTTCCTGGTGTTGAAAATCCCAACTATAAAATGAGTTATGGAAGAAACACATCATAATGATCCAAGTCACTCCAATTAAGTTGCAAGAATGTAAGAATGAATGATGTGTTATTGTGCTAATGCTAATCAGCCACTTTAAGAAGCTCACTGCAAAATGACAGTGAAAAAAAATAAGTGATAAGTAGTTTAATAAAAGTTGTACCAATGGAGCAAAAGGAAATAATTGTGGTTCCACAAATTTTAATAAAGTCTTCTGTAGATATTCTCTTATGCAAGAGTGTTTAAAAAATTGAAGGTTTTAGAAGATAGAATGACCTTATTCCAAAATAGTTTCCCCAAGTAAGTAAAAGCTAAGATCTTTGTTAAAAATCAAGTATACTCCTAAATCCGTTAGTCTATTAGTATAAAACTTTGACTTTGTACACCTAAGGAAGCAAAAGGTAAACATTCTTTGTTAAAAATCAAACATGCTCTTGAATATATCAATCTTGTTTCTAAAAATGTTTTTACTAGTATAAAACTTTGACTTTTCACATTTCACCATCTAGTTTGAAGTTAAGCCATATTCATACAATCTTGATATTGACCAGATTCCTTGTAATATCTGCAAAAGGTCATATTGTTATCAACATAACATGTGAGTGAGAAAAAAATAAATGATTTAAATCCTACCATCTAAGAAGATTCCTTCATTAACAAGTTTTGCGATGCTCCTACTCAATACCTCTTAAACCATCAATAAAAGAAAGGGATAGAAAATTTCCTTGCCTCACCCCTTGAACAAGAAAGAACTATGAGGCCAACTATTTATTAAAACAAGTAGTTTAGAATGTTTAAGTAATAAATGAAATTCAATCAGAGAAATTATGATTAAAGTAAAAAAAACTCCAAATAAATCAAAAAGTGTACCAAGTACCTAGTTTAATTCTTTGTTCAACTTGAATTCTTCACATAATGCTTCCTATAAATAAAACAATCTCTTGTATGTTCTCACCCCATCTCTCCATCATGTATACTTTTATATCCTCTAATGTTGCTATAATTGGTATACTCCTTGCACTTAAGTTGTAAATGCTTCACTCATATTATTAAGTGTGTCACACTTAAGATTAAACATGAATCTAGATTTAAACCAACACTTATTTCAATTACACAAAATGTTAATAACTTACTAATATTGTAAACCTATTTGGACAAATGTGTATATCTTGAAACAACTTGAATAAAATGTTTTCAAAGTGTCTACATTCACTTCTTTAATCTATCTTATTTCTCCCTATATGAGAATAAACTTTGTCAAAGAGAAATATTGTTGTTTATCAACTAATGAAATAAATCACATTAACTACAATAAAATAAAATAATTAATAAAATAAAGGACATGCCTTCAAGTGATCATGTATGGATGTGTATGTAACACCCAAGATCTTCCATTAACAATGGCAAAAACCATAACCATGAATCTTTTTTCTCTCCAGTATAATAACATCAGCAATTGAGTGAGACTATGTGTTGAAGTGTTTGTCAGCTTCTATATGCAACATAAAAAAGACCCAATAGCAATTAACATTTTTATTCAATCTTACCTAAAAAAAATCTCCTTTTTCAATCATTACTTGAAAAACATGGTAAAACTTATTCAACACATATATTTCACATCTTATTGGCACAGTGTAGCGATAGTTAAGCGATGATAACAGTGGTGAGAAGTGGAATGCTGAGGTTCTTCTCACCTTCTCTCTCGCACACTCTCTCTTTCTCTTCTTCTTCCCTCTCCATTCCCAACCCTCCAAAACCCTCTTTCCGAAACCCTATTTCCCGTTCAATTTCAACCAACGCTTCCTTCGAAACGCAGCTATTCATTCCTCCGGGCATTCTACCCCACGAGGTTGACGACTCCGCCGTCCTACCGGGCTCCAACATCGCCGTCGGACCCTACGCCGGCGACTCCCGAATCAAGGACGTAGAGTTCGTCAAGAGCAGCAGTCGCGCCAAGGATTGCCCCAGAGATGACCGACCCGAATTCGCCGTTCTCGGTCGATCCAACGTTGGCAAGTCCTCCCTCGTCAATTCCCTCGTTCGCAAGAAAGAAATTGCACTCACTTCCAAGAAACCAGGTTAAGCTTCTTTTTTTTTTTTTTTTTTTTATCCCCCTTTTTAAAAGGAATTCTTGTTCTGCTTCGAGTTTTTTGCGTAATAACGTGTGGTTGATGCTTGCAGGGAAGACGCAGCTCATTAATCACTTCTTGGTGAACAAAAGCTGGTACCTTGTCGACTTGCCTGGTTATGGGTCAGTCGATGTGTTCTGTTTCCTCTTTTTATGCTTCTTTTGGGCGGTTACGGTCACCATGTAAAAAAATTATAACTACTCATGTGGCTTTTTCATTTTAAGTGATGTGATCATGGATAGGAAGATTTCACTTCAAGAAGAACATGGAATAAGGTTGACTAAATGTGGAGAATGAGGAGAATCTCTTCATCTTTTCAAGAGAAAAGAAAATAAAATTTCATGCAATAGATCTTTGTTTGGATACATGGATGGCCTATGATATGCTTGGCTATTCTTTTGGTAGTTTAGCCTTTAGATTTGTTTGGACATATAAGGGCGGGAAGGAGAGTGTTTGACCACTTCTTCCACACTCTCCTCTCTCCTTCTAAATAAGGAGAGCTTGGGCCATATTGTACATAACTTCGATCATAATAAAATCTAGAATGATTTGTGAAGAGTGTGATTTTTCTTCTTTCTTAGATGGTTCTTATCCTGAGTTGAGACTCGAGTGATGATCCTTCTTCCTTTTTATGGCGAATCACCATTTGTGACCTAATTCACAAGATAAGAGACCCTAAGAGAGAAAATTGTCTGCTGCCTTGCACTTTGATTAGATACCAATGCGCCACTCATGAGATAAGATAAAGAGCCCCGCTCAAGGATAAGCCATGGAGATGGAAGATCATCAGTTGAGGTATCACATACTCAAGATGAGAATTCTTCAAGAAAGAAGAACCACACTCTTCTCCAAACTTTATAATTCTCATTCAATCAAAATTATCTTGAGTATGAGTAATACTCAAGGTAATAACTCTTCAAGAAAGTAGAAGAACCACACCCTTCTCAAAACTTTCTAATTCTCAGTCAATAAAAATTCTAGAAATGTGTACGTCTATATAAGCAGAGTGTGATGAAAAGGGATTAGGCAAAAGCTTTCTTTCCCTAGTCCTATATCCAAACAAAACATGGAATAGACTAAGACTAGGGATTGCTAGTTTATTCTTTCTAGGTTTAAAACAAAAAGAAATGAACTTATATTTTTATTTTTAGGATCACATTAGATTCAAAGTTCATTGTTGGAGGAGGTAGAAAGCTTCTATCTTTAGGATTCTTATTTTGAGAGCTAGCTTTCATGTGGCAAATCACCATACTTGCTTATATCATATGTGACACTACGTTCTTTCTAATTCCTTGCCCTTTCTTGAGTGATAATCGTGGTTAGCTTCTAAAAGAAGTTAACTTCAACAATGATTGCCTTTACACCATCAAGATCTCGAAACCTTTTCTACTTTATAGCTTCCGCCAAACCTGAATAACGAACCATCCAAGTAACCTTCCAAGACTTATCCAAGAGCCAACCAAGAAACATCCTACAAGCCTAACCAAGCATGCCCAAGCCATTAGTTACTTTTAATTCTATGTAGCAGTATGGTTGTATAATTTAGTTTCAAAAACTAGAAGGATTATTCTTTTAGAATGGAGGGAGTATGATGTTTTCAAGTCAACATAAAAGTTATTTTTTTCACTTCTAGTCAAACATGCTTTCAGTATCCAAGTTAAGTGCATGTTTCAATTCACATTTTCATGCTTGCTGAGGAATTGATTTTGACTTTATAATTAACTTTTAAGTAGATTTTACATTGGGTACAAAAATTTATAGTTTATATAGAGTTTACTACTACGTTGCCTTTGGAATGAAATTATACAGGGAAACATACAACATTCCTTATATATGGGCATTACCCTGTATTTCCACCGCCCTCCTAGATTGGAAAGGATTTAGGGCAAGTGGTTGGTCTTATTGCTGGTAACTAATCATATGAAATACTGTTTTTTATGCAGCTTTGCTAAAGCATCTGAAACTGCTAAAACGGATTGGTCCTCTTTCACAAAAGGGTACTTTTTGAACAGAAATACTCTGGTGGCTGTTTTGCTTCTTATTGATGCCAGTGTTCCACCTCAAAAAATTGACTTGGATTGTGCAAATTGGCTTGGACGAAATAATGTATGGTGCTTCCTTTTTGTATTTTTTTGGCTGCAGTACGTATGATGCCTCTTGTGTATTCAGTCCCTAAAGTAATGTTGTCGAGGTACTGAAACAAGTCTGAATTCCATTGAAAACTTTTGTGAATTGCAGATACCAATCACTTTTGTGTTCACGAAATGTGACAAAATGAAAGTGGCAAAGGGGAAACGGCCTGACGAGAACATAAGGGATTTTCAAGAGTTAATCAAACAAAACTATAAGCAACATCCCCCATGGATTATGACCAGCAGTGTCACTGGACTGGGTAGAGATGAACTCCTCTTGCACATGTCTCAGCTAAGAAACTACTGGGATCAGTAGGAGGAAAGCTCAAAATTAAGAAGTGACTTTCTACAAGAAAACTGGCTTGCAGAAGCAAAGTTGAAACTACAAAAGATGCCACTGTAAAGAAGAATTATATGAAAAAGCAATGGGTTGGGTTGTTTCTTGTAATATTTCAGCTGGATCTTTGTTCTTCTTGAGCTGCAACCAGATATATAAGTTGCATCAGAATCAAGTTTAAGTTGTTTCTGGATACTGAATTTCCATATACGGACTGTGAGTATTTGGGTTAATGGGGTCATGTTTTATGCAAAAGCGGGGCCGTTTATAAAAAGCACAGGAAATGTTGTATGCTTTCAACTGGGATATGGTTGTAGTTGCCTGAATACATATTTTGGCATACTATTCGTTTGGCTTTTGTTCAAGATTTTGTGGAGCAAATAAGCACCTTTTCCAACATGTAAACATTATAGATGCTTTGATTATATTGAGGCTGAGACAAATAGTGCTGCTGCAAGTGTCATTTCCTCTATTCTCTTTCAGATTAAGTTTTATATGCCTGCATGTTTGTTGCAATTCCCCTTCCCTGGATTATTAACTTTTCAGTTCATCAGAGTTTGAACTGTTACTTGTGGAGGAATTGTCCTCAAGTGTTACGTCTATTTCCACCTCAATATGCCACATTTTTGAAACACCTGGTTTCTTACATGAGAAATGGTTATTACTTAGGGCACATTACACGTGCTGGGTTTCGCAGGAACTGAATAAATTTCTTACTACATTCGAATATATTTATAGGAATGCCCTTGTTTTTAATACACGGTTCCAAACATTTTGAATGCCTTTTTATGATTTATTTGTCAAAAACCCTAGATGCTATTCTTCCCTGCAAGGCTCCTACATGCCTTTGCTCACAGGACTCTCTTGACGTCTCCACTGTAACTCACTCACTCCGGTGACACACTCTCACTCGAAGGTACACAACTTTCTTTAGCTGTAAACTGAATTTCTTTTCTCGTTAACCAACAATGACAACTCTTGAGAGTTATATATAACCCTAGAGTATGTCAAGGTTCTGTTTTATTTTTAAAACATACTTTACAAAATACAAACCACTTTACAAAACACGAACCTTAACTGACAAAAACAAAAAACCCTAACTCTGTTAAAAGAGTTATGAAAAATTTCCCTCCCATAAAAAAGGGACTTGTCCACAAGGCTTTAAGTTGATTGCTGCGAATCGAAGTCAAGAAATTGTCGTTGCATCACCGGTAACTCGTGCCACAGAGTCCTCCGGATTTGTTTTTTTTCCACTGCTTGAAACTAGTGATGGGTTTGTTACGTTTTTTCTTCATCCTTCGTGTCAAGGCTGCTAAAGGTTGGGGAAGAAATTGTCCTTCCTCATCTAGAAAAGGAAGGTGGGTGGATATTGAGTAATCCTCGTGCTGTTTCTTTAATAGCGAAACATGAAAACATCATGGACTTTTGAATCTGCTAGCAGCTCTAACTGACAAGCCATTGCTCCCCATTTTGTGCAAAATCTTAAATGGACTGTAACACTGTGCTGCTAATGAGTTCTGCTTGTAAGGTTGTAACCGTAGACAAACCATATCTCCAATAACATATTGTTTGTCTTTGCGCTTCAAGTTCGTGTACCACTTCATTCGAATTTGTGCGAAGAGTTTTGAGATTTCCTCCCATGTCCTCATAGTACAGTTGACTACTTCAACCAAAGACTCATCCTTCTGAACCACAACTGGAATGGAAGGCAGATACCCTTAAAGAGCTTTGAAAGGAGTTACATTTATAGATGTATGAATTTGAAGTTGTACCAAAATTCTGCTAGAGATAATGAACTCAACCCACTTGTGGGGCATATCTTCACTAACACACCTTAAGTATACCACCATTGACTTGTTCACAACTTTTGTTTGACCATCCATTTGTCATTCGTTTAATGAACCGTCTTGTTTCATTCGTCTCATTAGACAGTATAAATACATATCGTCTAGTCCTCCAGGGTCTCAACAACTCCTTCCTTGAGATCTCCTATGACAACACAAGGAGGATGATACTTCAGAAACATTGAGTTCCTGCAAGAAAGTTGTTTTATTTTTTTTTTCTGTTGGGGGATTAGACAAACTGTTTGATGTATTTTTCTAATTGTCTCGAGCACTTCTTTGACCGTCTTGTGCACTTGTTTAACCGTCTAATGCATTATTCTTGGGTTCTTGCAAGACAAAAAAATTCATTTGTTTATGATAACTTCTTAACAGGCTTAAAGTCATTGAATCTTACTTTTGTTTATGATAACTTCTAAAAATGATAGGATTAAATGTTTGTGTTACGCTAGTGTTTTTTAACTTTTCATGTGTAATGAATTTTGTACGTTTTCATTCCACTCTTTGGATCTGGTAACCACTTAAGCTACTGACTATTTGCAGCAATTTTTATAAATAGTTTAGCATGTAGGTTTCTGTTCTGTTCAATTCTGTTTTAGATATGTATCCCTCCTATTTTATCTTTAATTCTTATAACCTGTTTTCAAACCAGACCACCGTGGGACTAGGTGATATGAGTTTGATGAAAAAGGAAGTTTGGAATGTTGATGTTTTTCTCTCTTGTTTTTGCAGTCCCTTGTCAGGGTGCTTAAATCTTCTGCTGCCAACACTCTGTTACTCTTTGATTTTATTTCAAAACCTGCTAGTGTCCGCAACCCTATCTCCTCTATGGTTTATTAGTACAATTTTTTTTACTGAACTTGATTGGACAGAATGATTGGTCATTCATTAAGTTATTTAATTATCCTTGACTATGTTATCAGGATGACACCATAAATTTATTTGCATATGCAGTGCTAAGGTTGACTCCCCATGCTCTATCTTCTGGATTTCCTGGTCCTACTTAAGGAAAGGAAGTACTGCATCCAATGTTGCTACTGAGTCTAACATGATCCATCCAAATTCTATGTCTGAAAGCTTTTATGGCTCGTCTGATATATGTCTGGTGAAGATGACCAATATCATGTTGCAAGGCCCCTAAAGAGTAACAAATGGTATAAAGGAAAAGATGGTTGTCTTGTCACTGATTTATGGGGTGCCTAAGTTCGTACGTGGGTGTTTGCCACTCCAACAGTTTGGCTTTAACAGAAAGGAAAGAAAATGTATCTCTGTGTTTAGCAGCATAGAAGCCTTACTTTAATACTTATGATTTCTGTATCATCTGTACCTAATGGGGAGAAAGGTGTGTCGGACATCAGGCAACAAATTGTTGAAAATGTCAGTCTTCTGATATGGTAAATTTTTTGTTTCCTAATGATTCTGTTAAGCTTTTGCACATAATATGAACTGACACTTAGCATTCCAGTGTTTTCTATTATATTATTTAGGGTTCAAGTTCAACTCCATACACGGTACAATTCATTGGCAGTACCTCTTTTTCCTGCACGTGTCCCATGCAACTACTGTTTACTAATTCTTTTCCCTTTAACTGAAAAGAATTCCAAACATAGGAGAGTGGACAAACTTACTTTTCATTTCCTTTCGAACACGATCCTCTCAATCCAAGCATAACCATTAATACCAAGAATTCTCTTCCTAGCTTATTTACAAGTTTTGTATGTGTTTGGTGATTCCAACATGAAAGAACATTTCACTGAGAGGGATTATAGATTATTCTGCTAGTTTCTTCTAGCCGCATTTTGTTGTTTTCTCTGTTTCACTTTTCTATTGCTTTCTGTGAAAATCATATATTACATATGAAGACATGTAATTGAGGAAAGTTGTTAATAATTGCTAGTCTTTTTTTTGGATTAATGAAACATGTTATAAGGGCTTTCATGTGACAAGACAAAGCTATGAAGAACATGAAGATATATAAATGAAGTTGATATTGGTGACTAAGCATATTGCTGAATACGTCAGGCATCACTTAAGATATTGAAAGTTGAGGAGAAGCTATCAAAAGGATGGGGTGATGAGAATGCATATCACGTTAGTGGGTACCGCTACTTACTAGTTGATGATGGTGATAGAAATGTATCCAGGGCTTCCCCAGCAACAAAAGTTACAACTTTAACAAAGGTGTTCGTTGGCGTCTAACTGCGTTTCCTATTTATGTCTACTTGAGTAACCCAGAATTAGAGGTATGATTTAAAATATTTGATTGTAAGTCATAATTGTTAGCATGTGAAAGGTGGTCTCCGTGGGATAATTGCTGCTCTGTGGCAATGGTGAAGTTGCTGTATCGAATGGTTTCCTTTGACTATGTGCTACCTGACTGGTGCTAATTATTATGATTTTCTCTTGAGGCAAATTTTCTTGCGGGAAAAAAACTTCTTTTACGATTCATAATAACATTTGATTTACGATTAAAAAAAATTAACTATTCACGTTTTGAATCTCGGTTCTATAATCATGTTTTCAATAACTTGTTGCTCACCATTATGCCCTGTTAACTGATACCAATTGTCAATAACCAGACGCTATCCTCTTTCCCCACACGGCTCCTACACACCTCTACTCAAAGAACTCTCTCGGCATATCCATATGTTACATATAAAGTTGGTTTTTAGATTTATGTGAGTCATCGCCCTGCACCCCGCTTCATTACCTATAAATAGTCATATTGTACTTGAATAATGATGAACAATAATACAACATGTTTCCTTTTACCTTTAGCCATTCCTTCCTTATTTTCTCTATATTCTGTTTTCTCTATTTTTTCTGTTCAGAAATCTCGATTGGTTTCCCTCCTTCAACATTGATCTTCGATGTCCTTAGGAAAGGGACCCTAGACCCTGCTCTACTTCTATCAATTGATATCAACTTTTTTTGGAGAACTTGTGCTTATGGCTTATGCTACACGTTCTGCTCAAGCCATGAAAGAACGTTTGTTAACACACATGGATTTTCAATTTATTGAATTAGCTACGCCTTTGAAAGAGGTCATCCAAGATTTGGTGAAACAAAATACTGATGCCAAAAGCCTCAATCCGAGACAATTGTGCACACAAAACGTCATTCTTCTTCTTCATACGTTTGCAGTACTCACTTGGCCAGAATTGACTTTCCTCAGATTTAATGGAGATAACGTCATTCCTTGGATCCATCAATGCGACAATTAATCGATAATACCCCAGATGAAATTAAAGTGAAACTGGCTATTGTTCATTTAGAAAGTAAAGCTTTATAGTGACACACGACTTTAACCAAAACTTTTCCCCATTCATCTTTACGGTTGTGGTTTGATTTTACTAAAAAACTAGCTAAAGATACTGAAACCACATAGTTGATGTAATGGCTTCCTTGACAGATGTAGCAGCAATTGGTATAGAACCCATAGTAGTATATGTCTTAGGTTTGAAAGTACCTACTTTGGCACGAGTGATCATAGGATGAGAATTTACAAGTTGAATCTCAAAGACAATAGAGTCAGTACTATTAGGCATAACAATGTTGTTATCAATTAGAAGAACAACAGAAGAACTATGAACATGCATAACAATATCAGTATTAGAATAAATAATAGTAAGACTAGGGTGTGGATTCGAAGGTGAAGACATTGAAATAGGTGAAATAGGAAAAGAAATTAATTGTTCATGATATGGAAACTCAGTTTCATTAAAGTGCACATGTTTGAAACAATTGTCTTACCAAATGGAGTTAGACATATATAATCTTTGTTGTTGAAACTATACCCGAGAAACAAACACTATTGTGAACGAAAGTCAAATTTATTCCTGTTATAAGGTCTTAATAAAGGAAAACAAGCACATCCAAAAACTTTGAAAATAGTGTAATCAGGATTTTTGTTAAACAACATCGTTCAGTGATGTGAGTTCTTGAGAAAACTTTTGCTTGAGGAGCATTAGTGCCAACATGTGAATGATCAACAACTCATCACCAGGATTCCGAATATGAATCGTGGAGGGAGAGGTAGGGAGGGGGAGAACTACTGGAGGAGATCGGTGGAACGCAAACATCATTTCTCAACCGACTCGTCTACAACGTTCTTTTTTTTAAACTTTCCAAATAGTCATGGTGAATATGAGATGCTCAAGTTGTTCCAGAGATGGGCGAGGGTTAAAGAAGTGTTCATATCAAGGCGTTTGAATCGGTGGGGTAGAAGATTTGGTTTTGTTAGGTTCTTCTATGTCGAAAACGCGGTGAGGTTGGAGAGGGACCTAGACAGCCTCTACATTGGTAACAGGAAGTTGTATGTTAATCTGCCAAGGTATCAGAGAGATAGGTATGTACGTAAATCAAAAAGTCTATAATACACGTGCCACATTTCTAGAATCTGTGGCTGTTTTAGAAGAGGAAGTGGAGGTGTCTAGTAATTTGAATACCATACCCGTTTCAATTGAGGCCCACTCCAAGCAAAGTTGCCAACAAGCCCATTTGGGAAAGAAGGGCGTATGCGAAGCGGTGGGTCAACCTTGGAACACGGAGGCGGGTGGTAGACATATGGTGTGTGTAATCGCAAATGTAGGCAAGAAACACAATGCTAGCATCTCCAGGGGGGATAGCGAATGTAAGGACGTGCGAGGAGAGATTAAAGAAGCTTTGGGTCAAGAAGGGAAAGAGGAACAACAAGAAGGATCGGGGGAATTCCCTGGTTTGGATGACTCGCAAAAGAGATTGAACATGCTACAAACCCACGCTCATGTCCTAGATAGAAGGGTTGCAGGTCAAGACGAAGGTAGAGGCGGCAGAGCGATGGTGTTGTGTAACGGTGTGTTAGAAGGAAGCGTTCAAGGAATTCAATCTTTTTTCAGAACAAGTTCATGAGGCTTCTAAGGATTTAAAGAAGACATTGGGTCTGAACTTGCCATGTTCGTTGGCTGTAGAGGAGTTGCTCTTCGGAACAATTGGCGAAACACCTCTTCGTCGGCGAAAGTTGAAAGGGCTCTGCGACGTGGTGGAGCCAAGCACCCACCCTAGGAGATCTGTAAGGCTGAGTGAAAAGGCATCGCAAGCAAGGAAGGCTGCTCTAGTCAGAAAAGGTTCTTTGTCGATCTCTATATCTGATGGGGATATTGGGAATTTCAATTATCGTATTCGGAAAAATGAAACCAGGGAGAATCCGACCAAGTTGTGGGATCAAGGAAAGCAGATTGGGCTAGTTTGTCGTGGTGATGAAAAGGAGGTGATTCAAGAATATCAGAGCATGGAAGACAGTGATCTGGAGTTTATGAAGAACATAACAAGAGGTAATCTGAATGGTTTTTTATGAAGATTTATAATTTGAATATAAGAGGTCTGGGGGGAGGAACAAAAGGAAGGTATCTGAGGAGGTGCTTTTCTGTAGATGAAGTAGAACTTGTATGCCTTCAAGAAACAAAAATAGCAGAAGTCACGGATACCAAGATTTTTTCGCTATGGGGGGATAACAATGTGGGATGGATTCATAATGGAGGGATTAATGGCAGTGGTAGTCTTCTTTCGATGTGGCGCAGAGAGGCTTTTACGTTCGAGAGTCACTCCATGGGTAGAGGATACATAGCTGTTGTAGGTATCCATGTCAGATCGGCTCAAAGGTGTTGTGTGGTAAACGTTTATGCAGCTTGCAACCTAAAGGAAAAGAAAATTTTGTGGGAGGAGCTAGCAAGCTATAAAGCGACATCACAAATTGAAGTTTGGTGCTTCTGTGGGGATTTTAATGCAATCAGAAGTAGGAGTGAAAGGAAAGGGGTGGACCAGGGGGCTTTTTCCAGTGAGATAAGAGGCTTTAATGATTTTATAGAGTCAAATCTGTTATTTGATTTGCCTATTATGGAAAAGAAATATACGTGGTTTAAAGCAAATGGTACGGCGAAGAGCAGGATTGACAGAGTACTAGTTTCTAAGGAATGGTTGTAGAAATGGCCTATGTGTAAGCAATATGTCCAACGGAGGGAAGCCTCGGATCACTGCGCTTTGATGACGCTTTGATGATTAAGTGTGTAGATAAGGATTGGAGACACAAGCCTTAAATTCTTGTTCCCTAGATTGTATTCTCTGTCGGCAAATAAGGAGCAAAAAGTTGAAGAGGTTGGGAGGTGGGAAGGCTTGGATTGGAAGTGGGGGTTAGGATGGAGACGTGAAAGATTTAAATGGGAATCGGAGATGGAAGAAATTTTGTCTCAACACCTATTGGGGGCTGATGTAAAGCAAAACAAGGATGATGTTAGAGTTTGGGGGGAAGAGAATCTGGAGAAGTACTCAGTCAATGCAGCCTATAAATGTTTATCTGTTGGACGTGGGGTACCTATAATGCAGCTTTTGAATACCTTTGGAAAGCTAAAGCGTTTCCCAATGTCCTATCAACATCTTGGAGGGCTTTAGTAAATAGGATTCCAACTAGGGAGGGGCTAAGTAGAAGAGGAGTACAACTGAGTTCTCTAGCTTGTGTGCTATGTGAAGTGAAGGAGGAATCTTGTCAGCATTTGTTCCTAGAATGTACTTATGCACAACAGGTCTGGTCCTTATGTCTTAAATGGCTAGGAATCACGCTAGTTCAGCAAAATAGCCTCAAAGATCACTTTCTGAGTTTCCACATACCTCAAGCTAGCTTCAACCAAAATTTTGTCTTAAAAGGTATTTGGGCTGCCATTGTGAGGTGTATTTGGGACCAAAGAAATGCAATTATTTTCAAACAAGATGTAGTTGATGCCGAAGAGATTCTGCAAATGGCACAGCTTAAGTCGTGGTTGTGGATGAAGTATAGAGCTTTTTATAACTCTCATTCATTTACGAATTGGTTACTTAATCCGTTTGTCTGCTTAAAAAGCTTTAATTAGTGGGGTTTTACTCAGGAGGCAGAGGGTGGTAAGGGAATCTAAAAAAGAAGGGGAGGCATTTAAGTATGGGCTAGCAAGAAGGAGTAATGAGGTTGCGGACAAGTGCAGTTGGTTTTGGTTTATGCAGAAGGTTATTCTTAAACACAAGCAACGTCAGGCTGTTTTTGAGCCGTTGGTGTGAAGCTGGTGAGGAATTTTTGTGGAGGTTTTGGGATGTCATAGGATTCCCTTAAGGCCGTATGGAGTGCAGTTTTTAATGCTCTGGGGAGGGAGCGTGAATCACATACGCTTTTGCTTTGTTCAATGTTGCATGCTATAGTTTGGCAGGAACAACAGGAGCTGGTTCTGGCCTACCTTGGAGGACCAGGTTTTCACGGGAGGAGGGTACTGGCAGGAGTTTAAACACTCCTATGCTGTGATTGGATTTGTTGATTTGCTCTTTGCCTTAATTACAGGAACAACAGCCTGGGTTGCCATCTGGATAATTGGGAAAGGAATTTACAGGGTAAAAGTATTGCATATGGAGCAAAAGGGTGACTTTGGAACTTCAATACACGTGAGAGATTTACCTGAAGCACAACGCCACCTGATTGTTAAATCGAAGGAGCTCTCTGATGTGGTGGTATGGTGCTGCTCTTTGATCTGCTACCAACAATGCACGGTTTGAGGTGGAGATCAATTTTATTTTTAGTTGTGTCTGAAGCAAAGAGGAGTAGTGTTGCTGTTTTTCACCCAGCAGTCACAAGGTGCAGATTCAAGGGTTTCTAGGGCTGCAAAGAATAAAGCACTGATGTGTTATAGGTGTTCCTTTTAATTAAAATTTCCCTTGGTGAATCCAAAATAGTTGTTGACAGGTTAAAACAAGTGGAACCTTAACTGGCCTAGTGAAATTTTAAGGTAGTTAGAGTGAAGCTTTAATAGGTGGTTGCTAGTCTCTTTTGTTGGTGTTTCGGTGCTGCTGGTTTTATGCAGGATTTTTACAAGATTGAACAATTATAAATTTGGTTGTTGTGTTATTAAGGTAGTTAGAACGAAGTTATAGTCGATGGTTGCTAAATGTATTTGGTGGAGTTGGGTAATTGCTGGTTTTATGCAGGATAATCTACAAGTTTGGAGCAACCTAGTCCATGCTCCACTATCAGGTGTTGCTGCAATTTAGGTGCAAATGCTGTCAAAGAGTTGTTGTAGTGTATGGTATTCTTCTTTGGGGTGTGTAATGATGTAGATAAGCCATCTAATGGTTATCTTATTCCAAGTCATATGGAGGATTATTTTTTTGTAAACGGGTTGGAATACCCCTGAAGTATTCTTTTTAATTTAATTTATTCATTGCTGATAAAAAAAAATAAGGATTAGAATTATGCAAAACTGAAATGGGAAGTACATTGATAATATGAGTTGAGGTAAGAAAAGCTTAAGCCAGAAACGTCTAGGCAACGAAGCAGTGGCCAAGAGAGTTAATCTCATGTAAACTATGTACATGTGCTTACGCTCAACAACACCATTTTGCTCATGAGTATGAGGACAAATGAGCCTGTGTTGTATACCATGTTGGTCAAGAACCTATTTAAGAAAAAGAAATTCACGGGCATTGTTGGTTTGTAAAGACACAACTTAGAACTTGTTTGATTTTCAACCAAAGATTTAAATTTTTGAAAAGCAGCAGGAACCTGTGACTTAGTATGAAGAAAATATATCCATGTATACTTACTATAAGCAATCAACAAAAGAAATGTAATAACAAGCACCAATGGTGGAAGCTGGTACAGGAGATTGTCCCCACACATCAACAAACACAAGTTCTAAAGGTTTAATGTAAACAGTAGCAGAAGAATGAAAAGGCAATTGCAAACGTTTACCAAGAAGACAACTAAAACAAAAACTAATATTATTGGAACAATGGATATCATTATTGTGAAAAATATTTTTGAGAGTATCCATATTACAATGACACGGTCTTTGATGCCAAACATTATCAGTCAATGTATTACGAGTAAAAGAAATATGGTGAACCGAAGATGAAGGAAGATGATTGTGTAACATTGGGAAACTGTATAAACCATCTTTAAGAGTTCCCTGAAGAAGAATCTTTTTTGTAACCTGATCAACAACATAACAATGATTAGTAATGAAAGTAAACAGAACAATGATTAGTAATGAAAGTAAACAGAACATTGTTATCATGAGCAAAAGAAGATACACTTAATAATTCTTTGTAAATAAAGGAACATGTAAAAGATTTTTCAAAACCACATTTTTATGAGTTGAAGGAGAAGAAAAATATGTGGAACCAATATTGGCAGTGGACAAACCTGATCCTTTACCCATTTTGACAGTTTTCGTGCCATGATAAGGTTGTTTGGAAGAATACACAATAGGGTCCTTTGTTACGTGATGAGTTGCACCGCTATCAGGGTACCAGAAAGGATCGTCCACAGTGGATGGAATGCCCAACAAAGATGCCTCAGTCAATGCATAATCAGAATCTGAAAAATGAGAGACATTGGCATGGAGGAGGTTGTGGTTGATAATCATACCAATGCCAGCAACGAAGGGCAGTATGACCGGGTTTGCCACACACTTGACAGAATATCTTAGAGGTATTCCAAGCACCACGATTGGAAGAGCGAGCCATACGAGCACCACGACTAAAATTATTGCTTCTGCCCGAGCCACGGATACCACGAGAACCAAGAAAATTGTTCTTGTATTTGTCTTGAGACGGATTTGTAGGATGCCAAGATGTGTATGTAGCAGTGGCAGGTAGGGTTAACGGATCGACTTGATTGTGACGCTCAAGACGCTCTTCTTGAACTAGAAGAAGAGTTTTGATCTCAACAACAATATATAGATCACATCTTGACAAAACAGAGGCAACAAAGGGGTAATAATTGGACAAAAGCCATCTTACCATCCAAGATGACTTTGATATGATCTTCCACTAATATGGGTGCACCAATTGACGCAAGAGCATCCACGATTGTTTTAATTCTGAGAACATACGTTGAGACAAATTAATCTTTCTTGGGTTGTTTAAGATTGAGATTGAGTTTCTTGATTTGAGATCGAGTATGAGACGAGAAATACGTGTGCAGCGTGGTCCAAATCTGGGCAACAGAATGAAGGCCAACCATTTGCATTAACAATGGTGTTGTCATTGACGCCAAAAGCCAAGCCACCAACAAATTGTCATGTTGTTTGTAGAGAAGATAAACGGGAGTTTTCGTGATAGTGCCATCCTTGGAGGTTGAAGACGATTTAGGGATGCAAGAACCATCAAGAAAGTGCGAGAGCATGAGACCATCAAGCGTGGCCAATACCTGTTGTTTCCATAGAAGAAATTTTTCTTCATCAAGCTTGAGAAGAATCGGTGTACGAAAATGATGTAAAGAAACAAAGGAGGAAGAGGTGGACGCAGGGGTTGCAGAAGCCATGGGCACTCAAACGAGAGAAAATAAGTGAAAAAAGGCTGATGGCTCTAGATACCATATTAGACATAAGAGAGAGTCAAAGAGAGATAAAAGAGAGAAAAGTATAGAATGAGAAAAGTATAATATTAGATGTGTGAGGCAGCCTTTATATACAAAGTTAAAGAGAAGATATGACAATATGGTTAACAGAGACTGAGGCAAAGGCATTCCCTTAATGAGTATCGTGAAGAATTTGATTCAATTATTACAAGATTGAATCTTTCTCATACTTATCTTTTAAGTTTTTTTCTTGGTGGCCTCAAGAAAGGTGTTCAGATGATAGTTAGAATGTTTCAGCATCCAACTGTGAGTCGGGCTTTTGTATGAGGCTGTTAATCATGACTTTAATTCTAATAAGAATCAAAAAGGAGTATTGGGTCCTGCATCGACGTCTCCAATGGGGTCTCAACCAAATTCACATACCAAGCCCAAATTCCAAAGAAACCTTACACCTGCATACATGTTAGAGAGGAGAGCGAAAGGACTATTTATTTTTGTGATGAGCCTTATTCCATGGAACATAGTTTGGTTCATAAGAAATTGCAGATTCATGTGATAGAGATGGACGATGATAAGTGCCAATGTGTAATTTTTATGATTGAGAAAATTGAACACTCTGAAACTTAATTGTTGCTTAATGTAAGAAAATTACCCTAATCTGAGAATTATTGAATCTGATTATACATTTTGAACCAAGAAACAAATGAAAAAATTTAATCTTAATTTTTGTGTAAATTGTAGATGAACATGAAGCATTGAAAGAAAGAAAACAAAAACTTCATTGGATCACAAGAGGATTTAGCTCAAGCTAAATTTGTCCAGAGTTGATTAAAGGTGCAGTACTGATCTAACCCTGGCTAGAATTGCTAGCTCAAGCTAAAACTCTCCAAAGTTTATTAAAGGTGCAGTACTGATCTAGCCCAGGCTAGAATCGCTAGCTCAAGCTAAAAATGCACCGAAAGATCTAGCTTAAGCTAAATTGGCTAGCTTGAGTTAAAGTTGATTATATAAATTTTGAAACACAACTCAAAAGGAAGCGGTGGGAGAAAGATTGAATTTTTATATAGAGAGATTAGTGAGAGAAGAAGGAGAAGCCTTTGTTCTTAGGAGAAGAACCTGCTCAGATCAGCCCTTCTTATGCAATCCAAATCAAGAATGAAGATTAGAGGAGCTATCATGAGTGGCTAAGTTCTTTCTAACTTGGGATTGAATGTAATTTACCTTGATCAAATGTATTCTTGGTGATATATATATATATATATATATATATACATATATATATATATAAAATTCTCTTTTCTACTTGTTCTTGGTATTTTTGTTTTATGCTTATTGCTTGATTCTGTTTGATCAATAGAGTTTTGATTTTGATCCTTAAATTTAACTGGAAAGTACCTTTAAGGATCTGAAATAGACGAAAATACTTGATAACTTGTAATGCTAGGAATAGATTCCAGGTTATTGATTGCATTATAATTTTGTTCCTAAAGCTGGATGATTTGTTAAATATCTAAGGAATCAGTGTTTGAGAAATTATCTTATGAATTTCATCTGTAAGGAATCAAGGTGAATGACTTTAAATTAAGCATCAAGAATAAGTAGTTTTGAGTATTATGTATTATATTATTCCAAAATACAGATGATTGAGATAGACGCAATTCAATCTCAAGTATCTTTCTCTATATTTGATAAGTTGGTTTTGTTTTTGGTTGAATCAAACCCTAAACCTTTGAGTTACTTCTTGTGAAATATTTAATTTGGTTATGAACAAGTTCTCAACATTATTTTCTATACTTAATGAGTTTTATAACAAAACATCTTAATTAGGATTGTTCCCTGTGGGTTCGACATTCGTACTTTAAAGAGTACTATATTACAGTTGATTCGGTACACTTGTCGAGAAATATCAACAGACGACGATGATGTTACCATCGAGGACACTACCAGTGAGGAGGGGGAGCAGACACAATCGGTTGAACCACAAATCTCTTTTAATGCATTAACAAGGGTAGTAGGATTTCGAACCATGTGGATTACGGGATATTACCAAAAAAAATCAATTCACATTTTGATTGACAGTGGCACTACCCACAATTTCTTAGATGTTTAAGTTGCTAAAACCTATGGGAGTACAATTGAACAAATGCAACCTTTCAATGTTGTTGTTGCGGATGGATCTAAAATATCAATTTCTTCTATGGTCAAGAATTTTAAGTGGATTATTCATCATACAACTTTTACAGCAGATATGTTGTTACTTCCCTCGGGGTGTTGCGATTTGGTCTTGGGCATAGAATGACTGATACAGCTAGGAGATATCATCTGAAACTTTGATAAACTTACTATGAAGTTTAAAGTCCAAGAAAGGAGACATG
This sequence comes from Phaseolus vulgaris, assembly GCF_000499845.2. Lineage (NCBI taxonomy): Eukaryota > Viridiplantae > Streptophyta > Magnoliopsida > Fabales > Fabaceae > Phaseolus > Phaseolus vulgaris. The sequence continues at coordinate 40,091,812 of NC_023758.2, read as the reverse complement.
TGTTAAGAGGAGCGACAACAAATAAGGTAAAAATTGTTAAGAAGCAACAGTTTTGTAAAATATTAACGGATGGAGTGCACCTATCGTTGATGCAAGTAGGGGATGAAACAAGAACTTTATTACAGTCTTTAACCACCCGTGCCCACGCCCATGTGGACCAATCAAGATTACCTCTTAAAGTAGAAGGGTTACTGGAAGAGTTTCAGGATGTGTTTCAAGAACCCACTCAATTACCTCCATTCAGGTCAGGACATGATCACCAAATACCCTTGAGTCAAGGTGTAGACCCGATAAATATGAGACCATATATGTATGCCAAAAATTAAAAAGACATTATTGAAAAACATATACAAGAATATCTGAAGTCTAAAATCATTCAGAACAACAATAACCTCTCTGGTAGTTCTTGTGGGAAAGAAAGATGGACCATGGCAGTTATGCGTGGACTACAGGGAGTTAAACAAGGGCACAGTGAAAAACAAGTTTCATATTCCCTTAGTTGATGACATGTTAGATGAGCTTAATGGCTCCACAATCTTTTCGAAATTTGACTTGAGAGCAGAGTACAATCAAGTCAGAATGGACCCTACAGATATATGAAAAATGACATTTAGAACACATTCAAGGCATCATGAATACTTGGTGATGCCCTTCAGCCTCACTAATGCACCTACTACTTTTCAGGGCCTCATGAACACAAAATTTCAACAGTTTTTGAGGAAATTTTTATTGGTTTTCTTCGATAATATCCTCATTTACAATAGGAATTTGATAGAACATCTACAACAACTGTGACAATTTTGTATTGTTATTTTTCACGTTGAACATTGAGATGTTATTTAATATTAAGGTTTTCATGGTACTTATTTAGATAATGATATTGTTTTGAATGCAATTTTTTTAACATTTAATTTATATTATGCATAAATCAAATTTAGACTCCATTACCTTTATTAGAGAATCGAGAGCATTACTTTTATATATATATATAATTTAAAAAATTATAAATAATATTAAAATTATCTAAATACATTAATTTAACTAACATAATTAAAATAAATTTATAAATTGAAAAATAATATAATTATATTTAAATTTTATATTTTATTTATTTATTTGAATTCTATTTTTTTATTTTTTTTATTTATAATTAAAATTTTAAATTATTTTAATTAACTAAAGTGTGCACAAAATTAATTATTATTTATTTACTTTTTTTATATATGTAATGGTAAATGTGTAATCATACTATTTTCACAATTCAAAATAATTCAAAATATTCTTACAACCATCATCACTCACATATTTCAATAAATTTTTTTCACACATTCAGTCTAACATATCCTATCCAAACTTCTTCAACTTTCTTCATACTTTTTTCACAAATCTTCGTACTTTCACTTTCCCTCACCTTCAACTTTTCACTTCTCAATCATTTATAAAATCTATATATGAAATCTGTTTGACGGACAAAACACAATTCCTGCAGAGTCTGTGGAGTTAATGAATCTGTTATTTAAGTCCGCACCTTTTTGTTTTACATTTATAAAAAAGAGAAGCATTGCATTGCAGTATCAAAGAAGTAAGAAAATTGAGAGAAAGATTATCTGGAGAAAAGCAATGATTCGGAGCCTATATGGAGAGATGATGCGTTAAGAAAAGGTTCTCAAGGAAATTCACTCTCTTTATGTAATGTTTCATGGATCTATTAGAGCAATGTTGGAGAAAGAACCCGGTTGAGGACTAGCAATGTTGGAGATGATGCATATTACTTTATTTTTATCAGTTGAATATAACATTTTATTATTAAAAGGGGTTGTAAAGAGAAATAAGAGAAAAAGGTGACTGTCAAACAATTATTATTGAAACAGAGAACCCTGACTCTGTTAAAAAGAGTTGACATTAATTCAGTTTATTCAGTTGATACAGTTGCAGCATTGTCCGCATAACCATTAGGCTGTAACACTATTTGGCACCCCTCGTCCTGTTGCCCCACATTCTGAGCTTGGTACAAGCAGTTCATATGCACATCTGTTTCTAAGTTCTGGATCAGCGTTTCTTCTCTTGATCTCAATCTCAATACTTTTCATCTCAATTGAAAACTCATTGAATGCATCAATGATCTCAGGTTCTCCTAACCAAGAGGACAAATCGTTTCTCTCTCCTATATATTCTTCGTCTGGTGAGTGTGCAGAACCAATGTTGATCACAGCCATGAACTTTGATGCCTGAAATAAACTTGGCACTGATGATATGAAGTATCTCTCAGGATCCCTGACAAAATCTGAGTACTCGGGATCCTCCTCCTTGGGAATTAGTTTTCGCATTATTGGTGGACGGATTGGAACATATCCACCATATGGATATTGACCGAAGTTCAAGACAGCATGTTGTGCTGTTACAAGCCAAATAACAGTCGTGAGTACGGAGGTGAGATCCTCAGGGTTGGCAAGATTTGGCCACCAACTAGCATTTTTATGATCAGGGTGTCCAAGATTGATGAATTCTGCGTACCAAGATTGGAGTTCAATGTCAGAAGAAACGGCATTGGAATTTTTATAGTAATAGTTCACGTAAGTCTGGACCAACTTCTTTATGCTGGACCATATCAGAAGTCCATCAGCTGCATATGGGTAGTCTTCAATTAGTAGTCTAATGCCGTGAGGTTGGGTTGCATCTGGAACTGCTAAACCTCTATTCAAGGAAAAAGAATCTATTAGATATCTTCATCATCATCATCATCAATGTCTAGGTACCCAGCAGAGGATAATGTTAAATAAAGAGCTGCGTATCATCCGAATTGAAGAATAATGTTATTACCTTCTTATGAGATCGTCAGGAAAACCTTCCATGTCAAACCGCCACCAATCTTCATATGCAGCAGAGGACATTTGCATACAGTATCTCCCCGGAGTGTGGTCTGTTTCAATGGTACCTTCAGCATTGATGAGTGTCTGACGTGCTATCGCATTTGTTTTGAGTGTGTACCGCATATGTGGATGCAAAAGCTTGAATATAGGATGCATCACACTCAATTGCCGATGAGCAGCAATTATTAGTGGTTCCATGCAAGCATGTATACGTAGCCTGTTCAATTATTAGAGGTCAATGTCATCAATGTTCAATGTTCATTACAATGTTCATCAATGTAATCAACACGAAAGATATCTGATACATCATGATACGCAAGTCTGTTTTCTTTTGTGACTGTGTTAATACTTTTTGGTTCGGTCTAGTATGAGCCAAATAATCCCCACCAAATTGCACTGGGGTGGGAGGAATAAGATTGTAATGGCATCACATTTTTCTAAAACAGATTACATGTAAGTATTTTTCAGAAGTTCTTTAGAAGGAAATAAAATGGTTAAAATTTAGGTATAGTTCTTTAGGTGTCTTCGATATTATTCTACTATCAAAGTTGAAATTTCACTTGTGTATTCAAAGTCAAGTTAAAATGTGGACATTTATTGTGAAACTGCAATTTTAATTAGAAAAAAAGGCACTCAAAACACTCAAGAAACTGTCCAATAAAATTCCATACCAGTGGTGCACGAGTGTATGAACGCCGGCATCATTGGAGCAAACATGTGCTTTGCCAAGTTGCCATAGCCAGTTAGTGGTGGCATCTGTTGGAGGGGTAAGAACTTTCTTGGATGAAGTATTTGGATTCCCCGTTGGAAGAGCAAGCTGGATGACAATAGGCTTCAGAGTTCCCATTTTGGTGAGGAACAAAATTGTGGTAGTTGCATAAGCCTTTCTATCTTCAAGACCATTAATCCGATCCAGGAATGGAAGGTAAAAATCGTGATAGTCCAATGTGAACAACTTATTCTCTTCCAATGCCTAAATTTTAAAAGCAGAGTAGAACATTAAACATTTTATGATCTGTCATTTCCACACAGCTTAGCCTCTGGAAAGAGGACCAATTTTTTGTACCTGTTGAATAGACATCCCTTCAATCTGCCCTATAATGTGTTCTTCTTTCAATGCTGACTCCACTGAACCATATTTAGAGGGATCCAATTTGCTCACGGGTGGGAAAACCTATAGGAAAATTGATAAAATGAAATATCATAAAGCTGGTTTAGAACCATTGTTCAGTGTTCCTATTTCCCTCTCTTCTGAAGGTGTATTATTGTTTGAATTTTATTCAAGACCTAAAACCATGATAAAGGACATGTAATAAGAGTTACAAAAAAAAATGATTTCCAATGAATTCTGGTCAATAATAAAGAGTATGCATTAACATTCCTCTTTTCGTGATTACCTTTAGCCTTTCGATACTTAGAGGGAACTCAGCAAGCACTTGGCGTCCAAATTCATCATCTTGCAAGAAATGTGATCTTTTCCCTGAAAACCATTCCACTTCATTTGAATAACTTATGTGCTAAAATGAAACCATGTAGACTCACAAATACAAACTTGGCCAGTGAGAGTGTTTAAGTTGACTCACTTGAAAATACTTTTGGAGGGTCGAATTTAAAAAAATCTTGTGCAGCACCTCCCAAATTGAAGAGAATAGATTGGCCTGACTCTTTAATAAAGTAATCAATGTTGAAAAGTGCTTGACTGTCCATGATTTTATCTGTTAACGCAGGCACAATATTCTGAAGCACTGCCATAAACTTTCCTTTATCCATAGCTTCTTGCTTTATGTCGTTCAATTCTTCATCTCTAGGAACGTATATTAGCTCTGATTCACTCGGTCGTGATTCCACTTTGGCATCTGTCCATGTTTGCATGTAAAAAGCAAAACAATCGCAAAGAAAAAAAAAGTTACTTTGACAATTCAGTTGTAATCTTATACATGATTATCAACATATCACACTCAAAGAAAAAAGATGCATGCATAAAATGGTGTGTATTTAAAGTAAATATGTAATGAGTGAAAGTGACCATTGGTGGTGGTGAGTGGGCGTCCAGTGCGGCAGCGTGTGGGATATGGGTTGAGTGTTGGTCTGTGAGAGTTGGAATCTCCCAAATCATTGTACAAATCATAGTCATAGATTCTGTCACATGGCATCCTACGTCCCTTCCCATCACCCCTTAGCTCCATCAACTCCTTTTCTCTCATCTCTTTCACCCCAATTGGTGTTTCACTTGGTAGATACGCCTGTTCATTTTTACATACACCTTATGTGCATTTTCATTAATAATAACAAATACAGGCTACAATTATAAAGGGAAAAACATTAATGTACGTCATTTTTCTTAATCTTTATTTTTATTGAAACGTTTATAAATATATTATATGATAGTTAAGTTGCAGTGACACTTTATTTGGTAAACACCAAAATCTGATACTCAACCCACTTGAAATAAGTTTGATTAATTTGGGTTGAGTTTAACTCAACACTAAAAATATCTAAGTCAAAGTGTTTTGGATTTAGGGGCAGTTATATATGTGAGCATCTCAATCAATTCAGACATTTTAGTTGCTAAAACGTTTTATACTAAAAAAGGAGGGTAAAATAAAGATGAGTTTGTTTGTTTTTATTTTTTCAGACAAAAATGTATTTTTCATAAAATAAATAAATTATTTTTTGATGTATTAGCCTAATCTACATAATTTAAAAGTAAAAAATTTTCTAATATTTTTAATCAGAAAATATTATTTACTTCTTAATAAAGTGATTATTTTTTAATTGCTTAATTCCAAAAATTTAACTAAAGTGGCACTCACACAATTCATCTCTCTACAATGATTTCATACTTCTCTAAAAAATATATTTTTGCTCTTCTAATTTAATTTTTTTTATCCTTTAATTAATTATATTTTACATTTAACACGATTTTAAACCCACAAAAAAAAATGATGATTGAAGGTGAAATGTTTTAATTTAGGGGAATAAGACTCAATTTTGGGAGGATTATAATCGATTTTTAAAGTTTTTAGAGAAATAATATTATAATTTATTTTAAAATAAATAACACAAGCAATATCAATATAAAAAATAATCCAGATAGTTGTTATTCAATAGTAGATAGTTATGTATGGTCAAATTATTTATTTTATAATAATAATTTTAAAAGTCTTATAAATATTATTTAAATGGCTTGCAAATAAATATTTTTTTTATACTGAAAATATATATCCATTAAACACATCAAAAGAAGAGACACGGAGAAAGAAAGTGTATGATAAAATAAGTCATATAATAAAAAATATTTTATCAATAGAATAACTCTTTTATTTCATTGTTTTAAAAAAATGAACCTTGGCTTTATTTTGACAATTCAGATCACATGTCAAACTTTCATTGAGAGCATTTTTAGTCGTTTATAACTTTTACATTTTTTTATCCAAACCATGCAACATGTTAATGATATAATTTTGAAATATTCATAAAAAATGTTGCAATATCTTAATTCATTATTGAGTGCACATGAATCTCGTTTTCTTACAAAGTATTCTATAGTCTTTCTTTCAAATCAGGATTATTTTATTTTAATCAAGAAAGTGGTTCTTATCCATATGACAACATGATGCAAATAATATACTTTGTTTGATAAGTTGACTATATTAATAGTTTAAAACTACTTTAATTAACTTAATCAAGTTGCATTAAATCATAATCATAAACATGGTGGGCCCGTTGAGTAGAAGGTGACTCTTACATTAATGCAATTTCAAACTTACTTGAATTGAATCAGTTCACAACTAAATATATCCTTCCATTTGTGGCTATAAATATATAAATAACTATAATTTTAAAATCTTATGTAGTATTTTTACAATAAAAAAGTAATTATGCAAAATAAATAATTTTATATGATTTAAGTAATTTTATTTTTTTTCAATTCCATAGTTTGTAAAAAATATGAATTAAAATCTAAATTTTAGAAAATTATATATGATTTTAACAAAAAAATAATAATAGAAAATGATAATTTAACCACTCTTGTAATTATATATAATTAGTTTAAATATATATATATATATATATAATAAAAGGTAAATTTGTAATTAAATTATATAAAAAATATTAAAATAATAATATGAAGAGTTTTGTAATATGTAATTATATAAAAGATTGAGGTTATGAATTTATCATTATAAAAATAATTTTTGAACATAATTCATATCATATAATATTATTATTTAGCGTCCAATCTTATGTGTATTAAATACTAAAAAAATAATATTTGTAATTTAAACTAATTGTTAGAGAAAGAAAATGGTTATTACCTTGTCGAGAAAGAAAATTCTCTTGTGATTTGGTTGAAGCCAAGATTTGGAAGCAAAATGAAGATTTTGTGCAATGGTTATGTTTTCCAAGAACAACTCATTGTCATAACCATTAACAACTGTAACAGCTCCAGGAGTTCCAAAATCAGAATCCACAATGAACTCCACTTCGTACCTCTCATCTCCAAATTTTTGCTCTTTACTCAATTTTAAAACCGTTTCCTTGCTCAACTTTGCCTCCATTCTCCCTTTCATTCAATTTACACCACAATAATTAACAATTAATATATATGTATTAGTCTTTAAATAAACTTTTTAACTCATTTTAGATTTTTTTAAAAATATTTTTAATCTTTATTTATGATACAGTAATGACATTGGTATTGTAATAACACCATTGATAGAGAGGCTTATATTTTGTTATAGGTTAACCATTTTAATTTCTTAAAAGTATTTCATAAGCAAAGTCAAACATAAAAGTAGAAACAAAGTATAAATAATTTTTTAAGAACCAAATACACAGAATCGATAAATATTTCATTCGAGAAAAAATATATTTAAAGAGAAAAAGCCTATTTAAATAAGAAAAAAATATTATGACTAAGAGTGGTAAAAGAATTAATAAGTGAGACAAACAAAAAAATGAAAAAGATGAAGTGATCGAAGAAGTTAGAAAAAAAGTGGAAGATAAAAATGATGAAGAGTTGAAGGTGGGCATGTACCAGGAAGAAGCTTTGTGCTAACAAGTTGAAGAACAAGAGTTTTGGTGTCGTTTTGAGGGTAGAAAATGGTGAGAAGGTTATTCACCATTTCATTTCCTCCCAATACCTTATTACTTCTGACAGACACCAGAGCAGAGAGCTTGACGGTGGTGGAGTTCTGAGCGTCGGTGGTAGCTACCATTTTTGCAGAACTTTGCTTCCCCTTCTTCCTCATTCCAAGTTTCACTACTGATCCAAATCTTTGTTCCTCAACGGAATGCCTGAAACTACCAACTTGGCGATTCAAATTAAGTTTCTTCTGCATTATGATGGCATTGCCACCAATATTGGTCACCATCACCGTCTTCATGCAAGCCATTTTCCCCTCTCCTTCCTCACCCTACAACAACCATCTCCTTATATAACAAAACAAGATCACCCTGTTCCACTCAATTCACCACTATCACAACTATAATAATATAATATAACCAAACACGTTCTCTGTATGTGTTTGAAAATGTTGTTTCTACAAGAAAAATGATTGATTGAATATCCTACATTCTACAAAATATTAATATTTTAATTATTTTTTATATTTTTAATTTTAAAAATTATTTTAATATTTTACATTTTATCTATATTTTCATTAAAAACATCTTTTTATTTTTTTAATTTATTTTATTATAAATAATAATATTTTATTATGGGTGTAAATTGGGCCAGTATCAAAATATCATATTTTTTATAATTGTGAATCAATATAATATTATTTAATTATAAAATTATTTCTTATTATATTTTTTATCTATATCCATTTACAATTTTCTTACTCTTTATTATATTACTTTTGTTAAAACTCTTACATCACAATTGAGAGTCAAAGAGTGTATATAATATATTTATTGCTTACATTTTTTATGTAAAGTAAGTTTGGTTCATGTCCATGATACATGTGACAGATTTCATCCAAACAACCAGTACGTAGTGCTAAGTTTGGTATCCTTCGTTTCTTTTGGAAAAGTTTTTTTTTTTACACATTTAACCGTTAAAAAATACATCTAACAACTGTTTATAATAATATAATAATATTTTTAATTAAAAAACAAATAAAATATTAATTTATTGATATGTCTCACAGTATTAATATATCACTACCCTTCGGTTTTTTTTGTACACTTTTTTTCTTATTTCGTTTCAAACATGACAACTTCTCACAGTGAAAACTCTTTCAGAATTTGGTTGAATTATGGAGAAACTTTGTTTTATATATTTTGTGCAGTGGTGGAGAGGAGTGGAAGGAGAAAATTCCGTGTTTTGTTTTTTGAATTTTAGCATCTGAAACTTTACCGACATTATTCAAATGATTGGAAAGAGACTTCGTCTTGTTTTTTTTATAGGGTGTGTGGAGAAGAAAAAAGGAAAATAAAATAAATTTAAAAAGCTTTTTATAGGTAATGGTAGAATCAAAAACATTATCAACATGAAAATATATTTGATCACTTTTTTATTTTTAACATTGTAAATATGAATATGACACGTGAAAATATTAGACAAATTAAATGTGTCACAAAACACTATTAGACAAATTAAATGTGTCAGAAAACACATGCACAAAACATTAATTAATGTGATAAGTAATCTTGACCTTATGTAGATATTAATGATAAAGATTAAATTTCTTGCATCACATTTTGTGTGTATCATTTGGAAGTATAATTTAAATAAAAAGGTAACAAAATATATTTTTATTTAATAAGAATATAATAATATTTTATTGTTTCTTTAAACAAACGTTGTGTAATTTTTTTATTTCAAAAAATTCACTCAAAAATATTTTAGTATCATATAATGAATACATGATTATAGAAAATTTAATTTTGGAAGTATTCTGTAAGAAATACTGTTCTTAATGAAATAATATAATCTGTAAGTTTTATTTTGTTTTTTATTTTATAAATTTATTTTATTAAAATAAAGTTACTCAGTCAAATAAAAAAAACATACACTAAATTGATTATATTAAAAAGCCTCCCACTAACTCTCTTAATTAAAAGGAAAAATAAAATAAAACTTGAATTTTCAACTAAGTTTTTGTTGTTGTTTATCTACTGTACTTTTAAAATATATTAAATTTAATATTTTAAGATATATTATAAAATAAATTAATATATCAAAATCAGTTTAATTTGAAGACAAATTAAAAAAATAACACACAAAATCTATGAGAAAATTTGAATTCATGTTACCAATAACCAAAAGCGATCTAAAAGCACATGAATAAACATATTTTTAATAGTAGAGTGATTGATCATTCGAAAATGTTCACTTTGGTTCAACTAAATTTGGTTTTGGGTAACATTTAAATATGTTTTCTGCTCGCTTTTCTTATTTTAAGTAATGCATTGATCCTCTGACCTGTATGTTTTCAATTAAGTGACTTAGATTCTCTTGGCCTCTCATTCTTGTAGAAGGGTTTGAGGTGTTTGATGGTTTCTGTAAGGTTTCTTCTTTGGTTGGGTTGTTTGTTTTTTCGTAGTAATGTAGGATTTTGGTAATCTGGAAGGATTCAGTGGGTCTAGTTGTGTTATATTTTGTATAATGATTGAATCATTCCTGAAGTAGTTCATATTTATTCAGTTTTTATTTGTTGATAAAAAAATAACCAAAATGATAAAAAGATTACTGTGAAACAAAATACTTAGGATGAGTTTGTAAAATATTTTATCTAGATTATAAATGAAATTTTGATCAATTATTTTATATGTATTTGGTGAAATAGTTTTTTTTTTAGTATATTTGAATAAGTTACTCGTACTAGTGTTTGATGGCGTTTACATTTTATTATTTTACTTTTTAAAATAATAATATAAAACATTAATGTCCAATTTTGTTTATAGTTATCCTGTATGGATTATTGTATAGTTTTTTTTTTTTTTGTACTGATTTCATGTTACCCTTGTTTATTATTGTTTAAATTATTTTTTCTTTTGTTGGAAGATGATGAATAATTCAAATTATAATGAAGAATAAACTTTTACACAAATGTTATTTTAAGTTTAATTTATATAAAAAAAATATATTATAGAAATTTAAATTTATTGAAAATATATAATTACCTTGTATTAAGATTTGATTAAATAATTATGTTACTATATGTCATTTTACAACTTTCATCTTATTTAGTTTCATTAAACACTTCAAGTCTTGTTATTTTTTATAAAAACTTTCATGTTAGGCATCACTATGCAACTTGACATATCAGTTAAGCTGACACCTTAAGTAACAACAATCATCTGTCATCACTTGAAAAAATATTATTAAAAAAATACAAAAATATGGGGAGACTAGAACAAAATCCATATGTTAACAAAAACGGTACATAGATAGACTATACCTATTCATAAATAATTATAAGAACAAACTAGATGGAAACCTATTATACCAATAAAATGATTCTTTATGAGTAAATCTTAAATTAGTCAACTTATCCACACACGTATTCCTTGTGCGATAAATATAAGAAACCCTAAATTTGATTTTTTTTCACAGTAATTAAAACAAGTATTCCATCGATTACGAAACATCCATGAAACATTAGTCCTAACATTAAACACAACACAAACAAGGCAAAATCACATTCAAGTCAGACATTAGTAAGCTCTATCTTTTGAGTTTCATCCATAACATGTATAACTTCATAAAACTCAACCACCATAACAGTCTAAATTTAAAAAAATACAGAGAAAACACCAATAAAATCTTATTTGAAACTCCATTTTCAAATAATTTTACCAAATATAATCTATATGTTTATTATCTTAATTAAATTATCAAAAACTAATACCATTCCATTATGTGTCTTAGAAAAATAAAGTATATTTGAATACAATTTGTTTTCAAAGTTATTATTTAAAATACATGACTTTTAGAAAAAAAAAATATTTTCTAATCTATATAGCTTCCACAATTTTTTTAAGAAATTGTTTTTGCCTTTTCTAATATTATACGAAATGGCATTCACACTCCATTAAATTTGAAAATAAATATTGACACCCCCCCTTACACTTTTAATTAAAAAATATTGACATAGCCCTTAGCTTCGAAATAAAAAATATTTTTCTTGTAGTTTAATAAAATATCATATTAACTACAATTTAAATAAAACTTATGAAAAAAAAATACAAACAGAAAAGAAGTGTTATAAACAATTTTTTTAAAATGTATTACTTTTGATATATAAATAAAAAAATATAAAAAAAAATCACCTAAAATTGATCGTGTCCAAAGGCAGAACTGTTGCATTTTGTTTTGGGCAGTGATGAGGTGATGATGGTACTGGATACGAGGTCAGGGATTCCCTACCTACCTAGTTTATTCTTTATATCAATGTGGAAGTATATTATTTTTATTATTATACATTATCATACTTATAATTAAATATTAGAAACAAATTGTAGCATATGAGACTGGGAGTCAAGTTCATTGATTAATCAAAGAAGCTTTATTATTATATTAAACAAATTTATTTTTTCATATTACATTTTTATTATATTTATTATTATTATTAATATTATTTATAATATAATTATTATTAATATTATTTATATTACTAATATTATTAATATCATTTATATTATTTGTATCATTAATATTATTATTATTATTAAAAATCATTTATATTATTAAAATTATTATTATTACTAAACTTATTATTATTATTATTAAAAATATTGTTAATATTTTTAATATTATTAATATTATTAATTATTGTTAATATTATTAAATACGATAAATATTATTAATATTATAGATATTAATAATAATATTATTATTAATAGTATTAATATTAATATTATAATTAATATCAATATTATTATTATTACAATTTTTAAAAATATTCTATATATAATACTTTATATACGGGTACAATTTGTATGTAATTATTCCTCCTTCATACAATTCATGTAACACTTAATTTTATTTTTAGTTTTTTAATGGGTTCAACACATATGACCAAATTAGAAAAAAAAAGTGTTATAATTCTAATATGATTTAGATAGAGACAATAATCTGAAATATTATTATTGATACTAATATTTTTATTTTTATTTTATTTTTTTTATTTTTTTTATAATTTAAATATTATAATTTTCTTTAATTAAATTAAAAAATAATTAAACTCAAATTACTTTTCTAATTTTAATTCCCATTAAGAATTATATGATTCCAAATTTGTATGTAAAAATCCGTATGTAATACTCACTTTACATATGCATCTGAATCCGTATGTAAAAATCGGTATGTAACACTTACTTTAATAGGAATCTAGATCCGTATGTTAAAATCCATATGTAATGCTCACTTTACATACGGATCTAGATCTGTATGTAAAAATCGGTATGTAACACTTACTTTACATACGGATCTAATGCTCAGTTTACATACGGATCTGGATCCATGTGTAAAAAACCGTATGTGATGCTCACTTTACATACGAATCTAGATTCGTATGTAAAAATTCGTATGTAATGCTCACTTTACATACATATTTGGATCCGTATGTAAAAATTAATATGCAATGCTCACCTTACATACGGATCTGGATCATATGTAAAAATCTGTATGTAACGCTCACTTTACATACGAATCGAAATTCTTATGTAAAATTCGTATTTAATGCTCACTTTACATACGGATCTGAATCCGTATGTAAATAGCAAATTTCTTGTAGTGTGGGCGGGCATGTGCAGGGTGGGTTAGCTCGCATTGCCATCCCTAGAGAAATTGTTCTTCAGTACTTTTCTTTCATCGATGTTAAAATATCAAAATTGTATTTTAAGCTTGTGATTACTACCATTGAAAGCGATTCTTGTAAGAACCTTAAGTTAGAGAACTATTGGTAAAAGGCGGTGTGATCATTTAAAAAAAGGCCTTGTTGTGTGAAACACGAGTGTGGAGTGTAAGAACGTGAGAAAGTGGTGTGAGGCCTAAACTTATTGTTATTTTTAATTTGTTTACTTGAGCATGGCAGGGGAAACGCCACATAGTAGACTTTCACAAGTACAAATGCAAGCTTTAACACAACATTTGGAGAGACTAATGAAACAAAAAAGTGATGGACTCTATGCGAGGTTGGATCAAATGGAGCAGGCACAACAAGAAAATCAAAAAAATAGAAAGGGAGATAGGAGGAGGAGAAGAGAGAATGGGGGAGAACAAAGACAACTAAGATTTGATGGGATAAGATTAAATATTCCCACATTCAAAGGGAAGAGTGATTTTGAAGCTTACTTGGAGTGATAGATTAAAGTAGAACATGTGTTTGCTTGAAAAAAGTAGAATGATGGGTAAAATATGAAGTTGGCAGCAACTGAATTTTCAAATTATGCCTCAACTTAGTGGAATAAATACCAAAGGGATAAAATTAACTATGAGGAACCCATGGTGGACTATTGGACTAAAATGAAAAGGATTATGAGAAAGGGATATATTCCAGCAAGCTATAATAGAGATTTGTAACTCAAACTTCAAAGAATGACTTAAGGAAATAAAAGTGTTGAAGAGTACTTTAAAGACATGAGATGACCATGATTATTGCTAGAATGAATGAAGAAAATGAAGCAACCATGACTAGGTTTTTGAATGGATTGAACCATGATATTAGGGATGTTGTGGAGCTGGAAGAGTATGTTGACATGGAGGATTTGTTGCACAAGACTTTGGTTGTTGACCATTCTAACCATATTAATTTTCTTCCTAATGTTGATTCTCTTTTGCAAGAGTTCAAGAATGTGTTTTCAAATGAAATTCCTATAGGACTCCCACCTCTAAGGGGAATTGAACACCACATTGACCTTCTTCCAAGAGCATCTTTGCCTAATAGGCCGGCTTATAGAAGCAACCCTCAAGAGACAAAGGAGATCCAAACTCAAGTTGAAGAATTGATGAACAAAGGATAGGTACAAGAGAGCATGAGCCAATGTGTTGTTTCAGTCATTTTGGTGCCTAAAAATGATGGTTCTTGGAGGATGTGCACAAATTGTAGAGTACTAAATAACAATACCATCAAGTATAGACACTTTATTCCCAAGTTAGATCATTTATTGGATGAATTGTATGTGCTTTGTCTAGAAAACATGTGTTTACTGTTACTCTTGAAACAAAATTGTTTGGTGTTGAATTTTAAAAAGTTTCTCCATTTCAAAAAATTCGTAAAAAAATTACACTAGGTTAGAAGAAAAACCGTTAATTATATATTCCAATTTTTGGATTTTTGTGAAACTAGTTTTTTACATATACTAAACGTTTCTTTCACTAGTACAAAATATGAAAACAACGACCATTTATTTAGTGCGGCTTTGCGCTTAAACGCATTTGTAAAAAACGCGGTGGCATTTTTGTAATTAAATTGATTTACAAATGCGGTTCTAGGGTAAGACCGCATTTGTAAATCATTTTAATTGATTTACAAATGCGGTCTTACCCTAGAACCGCATTTGTAAATCAATTTTACCCTAAAAATTGAAGCGCGCCACTAGTTTTCACTTTCACTTTCGTCTTCTCCGCTCTTCGTTTCAACGTTCTCAGTTTCAGTTCTCTCTGCATTGTAAGTTTCAGTTCTCTCCGCTCTTCGTTTCACTCATTTGTTTTCGTTTTCGTTTTTGCATCATTCATTATTCACTTCCTTGGCATTGTCATTTTCGTTTCCTAACTCGTTTGTGGCATATAGGTTACTGTTCTATTGGTGTTCGCTGGTTTTTTCTGCTCCGCCACCGCCACAGCTTCCGCCACCGCCACAACTTCCGCCACCACCTTCGCCTTCGTCTTGTGCCTCTGCCACTCCGATCACCATCAACCTAAAGGTTGGTGTTGTATTTAATATTTATTTAATATTTTGAATTTATATTTAATATTTTGAATTTTTATTTTTCTTTATTATAATATATATTTAATTAATAACTAATACAACTTGGAATTTATAACTAATAACTAATAATTTATATATTTGTGTGTATTTTGAATTTTTGTATTATATAATTTCTATTTTCTTAAATTTATATTATATATTTAGTTAGTTGTTAATTACATTTTAATAAAAGTTTTATGTTATGTTAGTTATTGTTGTTGAAGATGGTTGCTGCCCCTTCAAAATTGTGTTTGATGTTGACTTATGTGTAGTGTTTGATGAAGACTTATATGTACATTTCATTTGTTTTTTGCTTTGCTTTAAGTATGTCTTAGGTAGTGCTTAGAGGTTGTCTAAGAGTGGGCTTTTTGCTGAGTAACTCACCTCATAACCACTGGCCATGTGATAAGAACAAGCATAAGCTTTCTTAAATTGTTTTTCACATGTTTTACACAAAAACACGTTTACTGCATAAAAATAAATCTGTTCTTTTCTAAATAAACAGATTCATTTTTTTCACTGATGCCTTGGCTAAGTCTTGTAAAAATTAGATTTTGTGCATCAGGTATTTTGACTAAGTCTTCTTCTTTTCAAAACGACTGAGTTTTAAATAGTTAAACTTTCTCTGTTTTCGTTTTGAAAAATAAATTTGTTCATCTGTAAATGAACAGATTCTTTTTGTCTCTGGTGCCATGTCAAGCTTAAACGTTTTTCAGTTTTATCTCAACACCAGAATGGTTGACTAAGTCTCCTCACTTAACAAATTCTCTAACTGCTTTTGAAAAATAAATCAGTTCATTTTATTTTCAATCTGTTCATTTTATAACAGCTTTAACTGTTTTTCAAAAATCTGTTATAAGCTGGCTTTCTATAAAATGCAAACTTGTTTCTGAGTTTAATACCAATTCATACATTTGCAAAAACAAGTTTTTGACAGCAGAGAGTTAAGTGTTTACAAAGGATTAGCATTTGTTCTTCAAAGATTTCAAAAATCAAAAAGTGCTTGTTCTTGGTTTGGTTCCAAAAGCTTGGTGTGAGGTGCAGCTACTGTTCTAGCAATCTTGCCTACTGGTTTAAGGCAGATCTTTGTATCCTCAATCAGGTGTAGTCGTTTCACTTCTCATTTCTTGTAATAGTTTGGTTGAACACTCTTCTTGATAGGTTTTCTTGGAGAGTGTGTGTGTGTGAGCTGAAATAGGTTTTTTCAGCAAGAGTACCTAAGTTCTTGTAGGTTTCAAGAACAGTGGGAATTGTACTTGGTTGTACTGTGTTTTAGTGATTTCCACCTGTTGTTGGTGAAGACTGAATGTAGCTCAGTTGAGTGAACCAGTATAACTGCCTGTGTTCATTCTCTCTCACTCTCTGCAATTTCGTTTCTGCATAATTGATAAAACAGCAAAGAAATAAATCTGTTCAATTGAAAATAAATCTGTTCTTTCTGGGCACTGTGCATACTGTTCTTGATTTCTGAAAAAGTTGTTTGAATCTGATAAGAACATATATAATCTGCTAAAAGCCATTGGAACAAATTGACTGTGATAGGTTGCTCAAGAAACTGTCAAAGCTATTAATTGAACCTTAAACAATTGCTTAAAGTTGAAGCTTGCTGTTCTGTGATTCATTGTTCTTAATTTCTGGAAAATTGCTTGACATCAAGAAGAACACTCATAGTCTGTTAAAAGCCACTGGAACAGGTTGTTTGCAAAGGTCACTCAATTAATTAGCATGCTATCAATTGAACCTTAATCACTTGCTTGAAATTGAAGCTTGCTGTTTTGTGTTTCACTGTTTTTCAATCTGATATCTGTGTGTGTGCATCTGGAAAATCTATCAGCATAGTCTTGTGATTAACCTTGCTGTATTAAAAGCTTTTCAAACAAAAACAGTGCTGAAATAAATCTGTTCATTTTCACATAAATCGATTTATTTTCTGTAAAACTGTGTTAAACACTGTTTCTGCGAGAAAGTTTTAAAAGGTCAATCACCCCCCCTCTTGAACTTTGGCACTATTAAACCCAACAATTGTTACTTTTAGAATAGAAATATCGTGTTTGGATTGAGTCCGGGGGTGTTCGACCCTCGGCAAATGTGTGAAATTGAATAGAATACTAATTATTAGAAAATCCTAACTATATTCCAGAATATATAATGGATCGAAGTTGGATTAATGTTGTTCGTATAAGTGATGAGTACGAAAGGGGAGTAGAGGAATTTATACAATTTGCGCAGTGTAACGCGATTATTAGTGGTCATGATGGAGCAAAGATCAGGTGTCCGTGCGTTAACTGTTTGAATGGAAGGATACTGGATGTGAATATCATGAGGGAACACCTGCTATGTGATGGGTTTCTTCGATCTTATACAACTTGGACATGGCATGGTGAATTATTAAATTTACCACGTGTTTTCGTAACTGAAGAATATGTGGGTTCTACCATGGATGAAGCAGTACACGATGATGGAGATGATGATCGATTGGAGGACATGATTCGTGATGTGGGAGCTGAGTGTTTTGCAAAAGCGCATGGATATGAAAGTATGTCAAAAGATGCAGAGACTCCTTTGTATCCTGGATCAACTAACTTCACACGGTTGTCGGCGGTGTTAAGATTGATGAATTTGAAGGCAATAAACGGATGGACTGATAAAAGCTTCACGGAATTGCTCCAGCTGTTGAAGGATATGCTTCCAGAGGGAAATAGTCTACCTAATCGTAATTACGAGGCCAAAAAGATTCTTTGTCCAATGGGTATGGAGTACAAAAAGATACATGCATGTCCTAATGATTGTATATTATACCGGAAAGATTTTGAATTGTTGAAAAGTTGTCCGAGGTGTGGGTTATCACGTTATAAGTTGAAACAAAAAGATGATGATTCTATTGATGACATGGAAAAGCATGGACCCCCAATGAAGGTTATGTGGTATCTTCCCATCATTCCAAGGATGAAGCATTTGTTTGCAAACCCAGACGATGCTAAGAATCTTAGATGGCATGCAGATGAGAGGAAATGCGATGGCATGTACCGACATCCAGCTGATTCTATTCAATGGAAGAAATTTGATGATGACTTTCCAGAATTTGGTAAAGAATCAAGAAATATCCGACTTGGTTTAGCTACAGACGGAATGAATCCGTTTGGTAATATGAGTACAAATCACAGTTCATGGCCTGTATTACTAGTTATTTACAACTTACCTCCTGGATTGTGCATGGAGCGAAAATACATGATGTTGTCTATGATGATATCCGGTCCGAAACAACCAGGGAATGATATTGATGTTTATCTAAGTCCCCTAATTGAAGATTTGAAGTTAATGTGGGACCAGGGTGTCGAAGTATTTGACGGATTTGCTAATGAAACTTTCAAGCTTCATGCCATGTTATTTTGCACCATCAATGACTTTCCGGCATATGGTAACTTATCAGGTTATAGTGTTAAGGGTCACAAAGCGTGTCCAATATGCGAAGAAGACACTGCTTCTCAACAATTGAAACATGGAAGGAAAACAGTATATCTTCGGCATCGGAGGTTTCTTAGAAGTCATCATCCTTACCGGAGGTTGAAAAAAGCCTTTAATGGACACCAAGAGGGTAGTGGTCCACCAATTCCATTAACCGGTGTTGAGGTTTACGAAAAGGTAAATAACATAGACCACACCTTCGGTAAGTCCAAAAAAAAGTCATCTGTGACAAATATTTGGAAGAAGAAATCAATCTTCTTTGATCTTCTGTACTGGTCGAGGTTAGAAGTCAGACATTGTATAGATGTAATGCATGTTGAGAAGAATGTGTGTGATAGCTTAATTGGTACACTTTTTAACATTAACGGGAAGACGAAGGATGGTCTAAATGCTCGTTTAGATTTGATTGAGATGAACATACGCGGCGAGTTGGCACCCATAGAAATGGGTAAGCGTACATATTTGCCCCCAGCCTGTTACACAATGTCAAAAGATGAAAAAATTAGTTTTTGTCAATGTCTAAAGGGTGTGAAAGTGCCACAAGGACATTCCTCAAATGTGAAGAGCCTAGTGTCAATGCAAGATTTGAAGTTAATTGGGTTGAAGTCTCATGATTGTCACATCTTGATGCAACAGTTGTTGCCGGTAGCTATCCGTGGGATCTTACCAAAAAATGTTAGACATACCATAACCCGTTTGTGCTCATTCTTCTCTTCCATCTGTTGTAAAGTCATTGATCCCTCAAAACTAGATGAACTTCAAAATGAAATTGTTGTTATCTTGTGTGAATTGGAGATGTTTTTTCCTCCGTCTTTTTTTGACATCATGGTTCATCTAGTGGTGCATCTGGTAAGAGAGGTTAGATTGTGTGGACCAGTGTACTTAAGATGGATGTATCCTGGTGAGCGGTATATGAAAATTTTGAAAGGTTATGTGAAAAATCATTATCGTCCAGAGGCTTCAATGATTGAAAGGTACATAGCTGAAGAAAGTATTGAATTTTGTTCAGAGTACATGACAAAAGCAAATCCAATAGGTGTTCCAGCTAATTCATGGCACCACAGGCGTTCTACAACTAAATGTTTACGTGGTGTGAATATTGTAAGCAAATCTCGATCAGAAGTCTTGCAAGCACATTTGTACATATTGAATAACACAGATGAAGTTGTACCTTACATAGAAGCTCATAAAGCCATTGTGAAGGCAAATAACCCAAGACAAGCAGAGAAATGGGTCTTGATGGAACATAATAGAACTTTCATGCCTTTGTTTAAAGATGAGGTGTTCAAGGATTCAACGGCATCAGAGACCTTGACTTGGTTGGCTGCTGGATTGAAGTTTGATGTCATCTCATGTACAGCGTACGAAGTGAATAATTGTATATTTTACACGAAGTCCATGGATGAAAAGAGTACAGTTCAAAATTCTGGTGTTACTCTTGAAGCCGAGTCAATGCAGTTTTCGACTTCGAAAGATACAAATCCAGTACTTGGATCAATGGCATACTATGGGTTTATAGAAGAGATATGGGAGATTGACTACACTAAGTTTTCCGTTCCAGTTTTCAAGTGTAAATGGGTTGACAATAAAAGTGGGGTTAAAATTGATGAATCAGGATTCACACTAGTGGACTTTCGAAAGATAGGGTATCGAGATGAGCCATTTATAATGGTTCAACAAGCATCTCAGGTTTTCTATGTGAAAGATCCTACGTCAGAACATTGGTATGTCGTTTTACACGGGAAAAAACAAGGGGAAGCCATAGATGATATTGAAAATGGCGAAACTCGTTCATTCACACCAATGATAACTAATAAAGATGACGATGTACTTGATGATGTACATGCAACCCGTAAAGACCACAGTGAAGGAATTTACATATAAACATTCAACCCACATGCAACATGTAAATAAACATTTAGAATTTTTTGTATTATTTTTATATGATTTTAATTCGATGCACATTAACTAATGTTTGTTACCTAATTTTTTTAACAGAGACATGGATGACGACCAAACTCCAGACAGACCTCGATCTGGACGAGGCAGTAGAGGACCTACTAGATTGAAGCGTCTTGCATTGAGACGTGCTGCTGGTGAGAAGACACATGTTGACATTGACGTCAACATTGGAGTGGCTTTTGGTCCTAAGGCAAATGAGTTTATGAGCTATCTTGGAGTTGTTTCTCGTGAGAGGCTTTCCATTTTGATTAATTCATGGGATGAGGTTTCAGAGGTTGATCGGAACATGCTATGGGAGGATGTTCTGGTAAGCTTTACATTATTATTGTTATCATATAATGCTTTTTAATATTGATTAATTAATTTTAATTTGATGATGTTATTTTCCAGACAAACTTTGACATTCCTGATGTGGAACCGCTTCGATCAAAGATATTATCCAATATCGCACTTAAATTTCGTACCTTTAAGTCAAGACTGACTTCGAGATACATTTTTGGCGACCTTAAAGACGAAAATCCATGTTTAAAGTACCAACATATTGATGAAGAGACATGGCGTCTTTTTAGAGAAAGCCGTGAAAATGAGGCTTGGATGGTAAGTGAAGTAACTTTTTTGTTTATATAACATTAATAAGTTTATCATATTTACTTCAGTTTGTTTATTTCAATTATGACAGGATCGTCGGAAGAAAGCTCAAGAGATAGCTTTGAAGAATCTTACCCCGCACGTTATGTCTCGTTCGGGGTATAGAAAACTTGAGCAAACACTGATGGTGGAAAAGGAGAAATCTCAACAGGGGACGTTGTCTGAGAATGTGGAAACAGGGGTCACTTCTCCTCCATCACCACCTTTTCGCCATGTAAAATGGAAGAGGGTCTGAATTAAAAAGTCGGGTGCACCATGTTCTGAGCAATCCGGGGTTATAATCGAAAAAATTGTAAGTTATTTTTGTTATTTTCAATTTTTTTTAAAGCATTAATTATATTAATGATTGAAAATATGATTTTTGTGTACTCTTGCAGGATTCCTTGGAATCCGACGGTAAATTTGTTGCTGAAGGTCGTCACGATATCCTGGTTGAAGCAATTGGACGACCTGAACACTCTGGTCGTGTTCGTGCCGCTGGACAAGGGGTCGGAATTAAACTTTATTTTGGAGTTTCAGAACGACAGCCATCCTCCTCCTCCAAGAAGGAAACTCAAATGAAGAGTAAGTTACGTGAAGAAATAATGGAGGAGATGAGAAAGGAGACTGATTTGATGTGGCTGGAGATGAAAAAGGAGAATGATCGAATGCGACAAGAGTTTCTATCGCAACAAGTTTGTGCTGAGCCGATTGAACCCCTTGTTAGTCCCACTCCCAAGAGCACAAAGGGGAGTTGTGCGGCTCCTCCAACATCAGGG
Organism: Phaseolus vulgaris; assembly: GCF_000499845.2. Taxonomy (NCBI): domain Eukaryota; kingdom Viridiplantae; phylum Streptophyta; class Magnoliopsida; order Fabales; family Fabaceae; genus Phaseolus; species Phaseolus vulgaris. The sequence continues at coordinate 40,069,183 of NC_023758.2, read as the reverse complement.
GATGATATCAATGGGCAGACAGAGGATTGTGAGCTACTGGTAGTGGGCGGCAAACTTCCTCGAGTGGTGGCACTTGGAAAAGTCTATAAAAACGTCACCACCTTACATAACGTTCCTCTCTCCCCTGATGTGGCGAAGGTAACAGTTGAAAAAGTACGATTTCCTGATGCTCGTGTTCCACTACCTTCAGATGAGGTAACCACTGTGGCCGATGCATTTCAGACATTCGTTGCCTGGCCCAGAGAGCTCATTCGATCTATGCTCGAACCTCATGTAATAATTTCGTTTCATTATATTATTTTTTATTTATATTTATATATTACATATAATTTAATACAAATGTTGTTTATCTTGTAGAAACCTTTTCAGCCACCAAGTCCGAAAAAGAAGCGTGAGGTTCCAGTTGACAATCCTATGGCTTCCCTACGTCTCATTGCTAGTCAGATTGGCAATGATCCTTTTCCAATTCCGTGGGATAATACATTTTTTCAAATAAACACTGAACTGCCACTGATGATTTACAACACAGATTTATCAGAATTTATATCTGGGAAACAGGAGCTCAATATAAGTATAATTCAATTTTTTATGATGTAAGTATCTTTACCTATTATTCAATTTACTTTATGTTAAATTATTATTGATTATGCTTTAACTAAAAACTTGTAGGTTTTTGCATAGAGTCTGTATCACTGAGGGGAAGGAAAATATGTATGGATTCTTAGATCCTGCATATACTAATCCCGTTGGACCAAACTCAACTGAGACTCAAGCGTACATCACTAACATCCTGGAAAAAGAGGGAAAACAAATTTATTTATGCCCTTATATTAATGAGTAAGTTTAATTATATGTCATCAATTATTATTATTTCATGTTTTAAATATTTACTAACTCTTTTCATTGATCATATAGGCATCATTGGCAGTTATTTGTCTTATCAATGGTTGATAAGACTGCTGTGTGGTTCTGTTCCCTACACAAGAAGATGCCCACAAAATTTAAGGATATCATTGATACGTAAGTATAGTATAAACTTAACTTTGTATGTTACTAATTAACCATCTACTAACGAGGTTTTTTGTATTAACCAGTTCATGGCGTGGATATAACATCCTAAAAGGTCGATCCAGTTCAAATAATTTGAACTACATAAGAGTAAAGGTTTGTAATTTTTTTCTTTCTCTATTATCATTGTTTATCAATATACTAACATATTACTTTTTATTGAATTATAGTGTAATAAACAACCAGGAAGCTATGAGTGTGGCTATTACATTATGCAATGGATGATTACCATTATAAGACTAGGTGTTAAAACTGGTTGGAAAGAGGTACTATATATGTTAAATCATTTTTTTAATTCTTGAACATATATATATCTAAAAACTAATTTATGTCAACTTTGCAATGCAGTTATTCACAAAAGAAACACCAATGAATGAGGAAGGCATTTCATATGTTAGAGATTCTTGGTCCACATATTTCATTAATTTTTATAACTCTAGCATAGGTAAACAATAGTGGTTTTATTATATGTAATTTGATCACTTGTAAATGTACATTTTGATGATTTCAATTGATTACTATATTTCTGTATTTGTCTGGCTGGGTTTGATCATTATGCAGGTTATTAAAATATATGGTTTCTGCACAAAACAAAGTGAACTTTAAAAAAAAAGCACTATTTACAAATGCGGTCATTTACCAAGACCGCATTTGTAAATAGTGATTTATGAATGCGATTTTTACCAAGACCGCATTCATAAATCCTAAACCCCAAACCCACTCCCTAATTCAGAATAATATACAAATGCGGTTATTTTAGGTAACCGCATTTGTAAATGTGATTTATGAATGCGGTCATAGGACCGCATTTGTAAATGCCAGATTTACGAATGCGTGCTGATCAAATGCGGTTCTATGACCGCATTTGCAAATTTAAAATAGCCGCATTTGTTTTACATATCTGCACTAGTGTTTCGTTTGCAGACATATTCTTATAAGCTAAAATTTATCAAATTTAATTAAAGAATCATGATAAAATATTAAATACAAGTTAGTTAATTATATTTATATTGAAGTGTATCAATTTTTTATAAAAGTATAAATTATAATAAAATAAAATAAATTTTTACAGCCTTCAACTTTATGCTCCTCAAAACTAAGTTTCTATTTTATGGGCTTAAATTACTTGGGACAAATCACATGTCCAAATACAACAGAATTCGGGTTTCACCCCATACTTTCCTTTTTCACCTTATGAATATGAATATTCTTTGTTTTTTCTAGTTTAAAGTTTAAATTTTAGATTGTGTTACTTAGAAGTAATTTTTTTAAAAATTATATCATTTAGAAGTTATTTTTTTATAAAAGATTTTTTTATAATACTTTTCACTTTCAGATTAGAAAAGTTGAATTATGAATTGTATAATTTGAAAGTCAATTTTAATTTTAAAATGTACAATTCAAAATTCAAGTAATTTTTCTTCTAGATTCCACAATTTAGGAGTTATTTTTTTACATGAAAAAAGTTTTCAGAATAGGCAATTCAAAAATTATTTTTTTATAAAAAAAAATTAAATTATATAATTTGGAAGTGTTTTTGAGTTGTACAGTCAAAAAATTATTATTATTTTTACATAAAAAGGATTTTGAATTATAGAATTTGAAAATTATTATTAAGAATAAAAAAAGTTTCTAACATGATATATTGTCTTTTTTAAGTAAAGAAAACATGAGAAGTAAAAAGTGTAGAACTAGAGGAAAGTGTGCGAAAGGATAAAGGAAACGCTATAAGAAAATAGTAAAGACTAAGAGCATTTTCATCCTTTTTACAAGAAAGTCGGTCTTGAAATATGCATATATATATATATAATATTTTTTATTATAATTTTTTTTATATAATTTTTTTCTAATTTTATACTTATTTAATATATTTCATTTTATTAATACAATGAATTATTCTATCATTTCATATGAATTGCTTTAAATTAATATTAATGTACAGTTTTTATATGACTCACTCATTCTTTTTTTAATTTCTATTTTAAGGTAACAACAGGAAGAAAGAAATCACACATTTCTAGACCAAATCTCACTTAAACGAAATGAAAAATATTATATATAAATGAAATGAAGCGAAATTTACTAAAGTTTTATAGTACAAAGAAGAATTAGACGAATTTTATCAATATCCGAACTTTATTGTATTGTATATAAAAAAATACAAAAAAGTAGGTCTCCATTTCATCTTTTGTTTTTCAATTTCAACTTATCTAAATTTATTTATATATATATATATTTAATTTTTATCATCGTAAAAATTGAATTAAAAAAAATAAAAAATACTGATAAAAAACGTGGTTACACCTGAGTTTCGCTAGTATATATAATATAAATATAATGTCCGCCTGGAAGGTTTGCCGAATAGGTATTTCAGAACAATGTTATTTCTGAATTGATGAAATAGAATAATAAAAAATGTTAAGGATGTAGGTAGTAATTATAGGGTGCAGGAAGTAAAAGGCGTTGTAGGATCATGTTTGTTTAATGGGCCTAAATAGCCCATTTACGTGTAGGAGGAGGTGATTCCATTGTGAGATCGAAACAAAACCTAGTTTCAGACACTACAACACGAGCAACCATGGCGAGTAGGAGGTGTCTGCGAACGTTAACAAAAACGACACCGTTTCTCTTCAGAAACCCATCTTCTCTCCGCTCTCTCACTCTGCCCCCATTTCACCTCGCCAAAGCTTCTTCATCCGTTTTCACCAAGTCCGCCCATGTTTTTGCACAATGGCCTCACCTGCGCTATTTCTCTTCCGACAAACAAGACGATCACAGTGACGAAGAGGATTATAGTGAAGAAGAAGATTATGAAGACGATGACGACGACAACGATGTCCCAGTGTCAAGTCGAAAAAAGGTGTACACGGCGGAGGAGAAGGAGGCGGAAGCGGAGGCTATTGGTTACAGAGTGGTTGGTCCTCTTCCAAAGGACAATGATGCTTTTAAGCCCTACGAACCTGTTTTCGCTGTTGTTCAGGTTCAACTTTTCAAACATTCTGCCATTGTACTGTTTTGGAGCTTGTTCAATTCGATTACTCTTTTTAAAACTAGTTTTTAGTTTTATAAAAAAACTCGTTTGATTCTCTTCAATACACACCATTTGAAATTGCTCAAATTTGAAGTTTTATTTAGACTCTTTCGTTAGGCCTAGCCTTGTCATTAAATTTTAGGCATTTAAAAAAAAATAATTAAACAATATTAATAGTTCACCAGCTTCAATTGTCCCACTCGTTACTTGAACAGTAACACTGATACAAACATGGTACTATGTTGTAGAATCCCAACATTATTTTCGACTTTCTTTTGTCCTCGTACGCAACCATGTTTGAAAATCAAGGAAAGGAAGTAGTTTCGATTCATCCGAATGTTAAATGTAAGAAAATGAGAAAACATCTTTGAGTTGTTTCTGTTTTTTGCTTTTCTAGAGAACCTGCCAAGAAAACAATTTTCAAAACTTGATAGATTTTGAGTGACAAATTAATTGGTGAGTAGCATGAAATTGTAGTGGGAAACACTTATAAAACTGCAAAATGGATAGAGATTTCCTCTTAAGTGATTGTTTGTGTACTTTTATTGGTTCAGGTTGGATCGCACCAGTTTAAAGTAAGTAATCGAGACAGCATTTTCACTGAAAGGTTGAAGTTTTGTGAAGTGAATGACAAGGTGAGTTCTATTTTGCTAGAAGTTCCTAACTCTAGTATGTGTGTTAGTATGATTGAGCTTTAGGTAGACGGTTTTTTGCAAAATGGTATTCGTTTTTTGGGTGCTTGTGAGCCCGCTATTGAAAACATTATTGTTGAAATTGTTTCTTACGCCGTATGAAATGGCTTGTGTTATTATTGTTATGTGCAACTGCTTACCATTTTGATCGTTTACAAACTGATTTGATTGCCTCGTTGTTTGTGTATTGCAATATGTTTGTATAAGTGTGTCAGCAGGCTTATCAAGTAATCATCAACAGCTTATTTTTTCTGTACTATTTATTTTCTGTTTTTCTGTGGAATTTGTCATGCCAGTTATATGAATATTCCATTGCATTTTTTGTCCATTGCAGTTGATTTTGAACAAAGTTCTATTGCTTGGCTCTGCTAGTCAGACAATTATTGGCAGACCAATAGTACCAAATGCAGCTGTTCATGCTGTTGTAGAGGAGCATGTGAGTATAGACCTTCCATTTCAATTATGCGAATCAGGTTTTTTATGATGAGTAGGAATATAATAGGGTTGGATGTCATTAGTTGCACCAACATTGCATTCACTGTCTTTCTATTAAAACATATGCATTCATAATGATAATTAGAATTGGGAATTGTGTGTGGCTAAATAACATAATTTCCCATGTTTGATAAAATTAAATAAGAATTATATATTGCCCTTACAAACGTAAAGTTAATATGTTTTGTTGAAGTGTAAAAAATATTTTTAGAAAATGATGCTGGAAGTAGGCCCAAATCTAAAAAGAAAAAAGAAATAGTGGTCATCGTGTTTGGCATCTCAATGGCTTGAGTCTGAATCCTGCTGGTACCTCTCCACCTTTGTTGTTGCACCATTCTGTTTCTCCACTCACTATTTGCCCAAACTTGACAAATTCTCAACCAAACAAGGTTCAAGTCTCCCAACTTCAAAACCATCTATCATAATGCCATTTTGATCCTTCACACCCATCCTCTCCATGGATCACAGTGGTGCAAAGGGAAAATCTTGGTTCTGGGTGCCAATGGAAGAAGAGGATGTTACTTTGGCTAGGGACCAATGGAGAAATGGGAGAAGGTGAGTGAATAGTAGATGGCAGGAGAGTATATGCCTCAGTGCATGATCAAAACTCTTTCACATATTAAGCACCGTGACTTTTGGTAATAAAACTTATTGTATGATGGAAAAGATGTCGTTCAAAAGTTCATTCTGGCAGTTTGAAAAGGATTCAGGTCAAACTCTGGGTGAAAGGGCAGAAAGGTTGCCTGAATTCATAGTGTTCTATTTTAATTTTTTTAAATTTGTGAACTTTGGGGCTACAGACAAACTTATAAAAGAGAATTGAATCTTGGACTGAAGAATTTGACCCTGGAGATGAAATAGCTAGCAAACGGAATTCTTGCCAAACAATTTATTGGAAATGCATACATCAGTCTGAAAATAGGAGATAAAGTACCCAAACAAGTTTTCTGAATTTTAGAAAAATGATAATGAAAACTATTTTCCAGAAAATAAAAATGGATTATGAAAATGGAAATAATTTTCTACAAGCAAATGGGTATTTTTATCAGTTTCTCTGTCTTCATGATTTTTTTTATCCAAAACTGAAAGAATAAAAGTTGAGTTCCACTTTGGTTGGCTTGAGGATTGAATTGAAATGGAAGTGTGGAATTTATTAATGACGGTCAAATATCTCGTATTAATTTGGTTTTTAAAATGGTCGAACCATGTTTGTTCGATGTTTTTTATTGTGCTGTTTTTAGTAGCTTTTTGATTTCGATGTGATGCACTAGTGAAAATTTTATGTTTTCTCTAACCAATGTATTCTTGTTTTTCTTTCTATATATACACTTGTATTTTTGCTCATTTTTCCTTTGTAACAGGCACTAGATGCAAAGGTGATTATTTTCAAGAAAAAGAGAAGAAAGAATTACCGAAGAACCAAAGGACATCGACAGGTGTGTTGGACAGCAATTACTTAATCACGTGCTCTTTTAATGTAATATTACTTATACTGATTCTACTTGATGAATGGTTATCATCTTCAGGAGTTGACAAAGTTAAGGATAACTGATATTCAGGGAATTGAGAAACCTGAAGTTGTATTGACTGAAAAGCCTTCAAAACCTGCTAAGAAAAAACAGGAAAAGGTAGCAGTTTCTGCTTAAAAAGGACTACTACCCCGCTTAGCTGTTGACACTTATTGCTGCTATCTTTGTGTCAGTGAGTTTTGATAGTTGGATGGCATTTAGTGAGCATGAGTATTGCTGATAAGCTCCATTTGCATCTGCAAATTCCTTTTAGGCGGAAATAGTCAACCATCCACTTGGTAGTCAGGTTTTGTAGGATTTTACACAAATTTTCTTTTCCCTTTTGTAATGCTATAACTAGCGATGGATGTTTGAACATAGATACATTGATTCTTAAACTGGTTTCAAGGTCTCAAATTTAATAACGACTCCTGTATTTTATTGTTAGATAAAAACATGATATTGTAGAATGCATTTTACCAATCTCTGACTGTGAGGTGTTAAAGAAAGAAAGACAACAACACAATCTATTTGAGTTTTACGTTTTCAACTGTTTCAACATGAGGATTGAACATATCCACTGCAGACAGCCAGTTCCCTCTACTCAACTACTTGATTATGATTGCAAATGAAAAACAATGAACATTGGCGTCTACCCACCCCATGTTGTCATTGGGCTTGATTAGTACGAGAAATTACACCTACAACAACGTTCAGAAAACTATGCTGAGTGAAGAGGTTATAATACTTTTTCTTTTTTGAGTTCAATTTCCTAAATGAATTTCAATTTTGTGTGCATTTTGAATTTTAGTTAAAAATATTAAATTAAATTGAACTCAACTGAAGTTTAAAAAAAATTATTGTAGCTTTAAAGTTAACTAGAGTTTTCAACGAATTTTACTTCTAAATCTTATAAAAGCGTAAAACAGCTCTATAATGTTCTGTGAAAAGATGTGCTAACTAAATTCATACCATCCTTAAAAGTTGGTAAATCGTTTTTTTATGAGCAAAGTTACAAAGCACTTCAGCCGCTTCCACTTTGGTTTTGATTATGATTATTTTAATGAATTATTTGCTGCAACAGCTACTCCACTTCTCGCCACTGTGTTATATAAAATTGTTAAAAATTGCAAAAGATCTAAAAGTGGGCTGTTATCTGATTTACTAGTACAATTGGTTGTGGTTGCAAAGAACTTGCTGCTTCATGTGATCATTCTTTTGTTTTCACTGTGCACCATCTGCAGATATCTTTCCTTTTTTTTTAATTTCATGGGTTTGGATTAGACTTGCATCACTCAACCCTGTCCAAAATCTATATAAAGCAACCATCGGTCACCATCACAAAGTAGGGCTTCAGATGACAGATTGAATATTCATATATACATATGCATACATTATTTACATATACACACACTTAGGTTGGTAATTTTAATGTTTTAAAAGTGAATTTGAAATAAGAAGAGAAACACAAATCATCATGTATTATATAATGTATTCTCATTATTTGAAACCAATATGAGATTGGTTTGATTATCTCTGTAGAATATGCGATATAATGAGGATATATTTATCACCCCTAAATTGACATGCATGCTTTAGCTTCCAATCAAACATGTAACTATAGATATGTACATTACTAGCCTATATATTATTATTGTTCATGAATACTTGAAATATCATTTCACCCTCACATTTTTAACTTCTACCTTGGAACTCCTTTCAATTTTAAAATATTATATTTAACTAATAAAAATAAATATAAACAAAATTTTGAAATAAAATAGTTATATTTGTAGTTGTGAAATGGAAGTATAAAAAAATGGTGTCAAATTCCTAGTTGAAAAGCATTGGACTTGGTAACTATAGGTATGCTATTCTTGTCTTATCAAAGACATCGTAGTTCCTGTGAGTAATTACACTTTGACTAAAGATCTTCTTCGATGCTCAATCATCAAGTATCTTCTTAATTAACAAGTCTAATGTAATTATTACATATGGACAATAAACAGCCAAGGTACTAGTTTTTGCAGTGGTTGACACAGACCTTTCCTCTCTTCTCAACCTTGCATTTTCAGTGCTACACATGGTTTTGTTGCCCATTCCAGTGACCACCCTTAATTTCTTTGTTGTTTACAATTCAGCACCAAATCACAGATTCATTTTCACCACTATGGTAATTAACTTAAAGTTGGTATTATGGAAGGATGAGTCAAATGTTAATTGAGTAAATAGTTTGAGTTGATTTAGAAGTGGATTTTTATTTCTAATTTAATTTCATAAAATCTGTTTATAAGGTTAGATTTATAAGGTTAGATTTACATTTATTTGTATACTATAAAATATTTTAATTTTTAATTAATATGAAATTTTCAACACTTTTCACATCGAGATTATCAATTCATGCGTGAAACTATATATTATGAATGATTTATAACGATCCGATAACGGATAACCTGATAAATCCAACAAACAGTCATTAAAATAAATTGTAAATAACTTTATACCGTATTAAAAAGTGAACTTTAAGTTTAACTAAATATAATAAAACTAACTTATAAAATAAGAATTACACATATATATATATTATAAAATTTAATACACGTAGAATTTTCAACAAATCATAAATTAAAAGTATATAGCTTTTACAGGATTAATACACAAAAATTAAACTATTAAATAACTCCAATATTTTACTCTGCTTAACTGAAAAATCAGAGGACTGGTGAAGAGGTTGAGGATAAGCATGATTTGGGAAGCACTTTTAGGTGATGTTTTCCTGCAGAAGCATCAGTATTGTCAATTTAAAGCGTGTGGAAGCACTTTGTGACCTTTGATTATGCATTTCAGGTGTACACTATTGGGAAGAAGAATAATTCCATGTCACCTACATCTGTCAATATTATGAATTTATTACTTTTCAATAATTTTATTTACTATAAATATATTAATTGAATAAAAAAGAAAAAGTAATTTGAAACTTTTATATGCTGCTAAAACTTGAATTATTTTATAGTGGACTTAGTATGATTTTCCATGAGTGTCATGATCTAACAAAATGGACACATGAACACCCATTTCAAAAGTTCATAATTATATGCTGTACAGGTGGCTCAAACCCTACCAATTAGGATCTGTCACCTTATTCTGTGAAGATTTACATCATGCAAATTATATTGCATACACCCAAAACAATACATGACACATTATATATGTTGTTTTTACCTTTAATTCTCATATGAGTGATGATACGTTGGTAATCCTACAGAGAAATATTTTTTTTTATGAAATGAAAAATTTTAAAATTACATTTTGATCAAATCACACTTGCAAATTAGTGTCTTTTAATTTGTTATTATTAAGTAACATTTTCTTCTTTTAATTTGATATTGTAAAAAGTAACATCTTCCTTCGTACATTGGCCTGAATATTTGTTAATGGAAGCCATCCACTATGCAAATAATTTAATGTGGCAGAGCCAAAATGGAGAAAATAAAGAAAGCCTTAGCATCATCAGCAAATACTAAAGATCCATGAACATATTATAAATTTGCTTTATGACTAATGACATATGAATCGAAGTGGCTCAGATGAAAGTTGCAATTAACCATCCACTGTTCTGCCTAACGTGGCTGTGTCATATTTGGGTAGTTCAGTGTTGCCCAAAAAATCTACAGATACCCCACCATAATTATATCATCAAGGCTTTTCTAATTTTTCACCTTTGACTATTTATCATTGAGAGTAAGATAGTATGCATGCAGATAGCTTCTAAACATGTATAAAGAAGAAAATCAGAAGTAAATGAATCATGTTTATCCCTAAACTAAAATCAATTTATGAGCATCATTGTTTTGTTCTGATGCTCAAGAAACTTGTAAATAGAAACAAGAAGTTGTTGTGGTGCATTTCTTATTGGCCACTGGTTTAACGAAGAAGTTAGTGATTTTTGGCTTTCAACATGAAAAGTGTAGGAATTGAACCAGAAAAGGTGAGCACAAACAAATGGGCTATGGTAGTAAAATCAGAACTCCAAAACTGTAATACAATTGTTAGTTTTAAAATGCTTGACCAATATAAAAGAAGAACCTTCATATCTTTTCATGACATGGTCGCCTAGCAATCATCAAAGGTCATTTGGAATCAAATCTTGTGCATGCATATGCATATGCATAACATAACAAAGTACAAAAAGCACTATCAATCTGGAGTCCACTGAATGAAAAGAAAAAAGAGAAGGTTTAAAATTCCATATTAAGTTGTTAGGAGTTGGTCATTTTCAGTTAGTGGCATGTTCTACTTTTCCAACTAGACAGTGCCTTAGTGCATAAGTCACATTCTTTAAATATTGGCAACTAGAAAAAGAAAGTCTTCTAGTCTTGTGGTTCAGTTCATGTTACTACACAATATCCTTTTTGTTTCTGTCAGAGACATTATGCAGTATATTCTGTCTATTAATAGGAAAAAAAGATTGATTCACTAACTTGCCTTTCAAACATTCTTAACAGATTGTCCCTCTGTCTTTTAGATCATGCAAATGCTACATTTTTATGTAAAATCATTCCACTCAGTTTTGAAGCATCAAGGATATTCTTTGGTTTTGGCTACAAAAGTAACATGATAAGAATATGCAATAGAATAAACTTGAGATATCCTTGCTTAATGACAAGAAATTGCTATGTGTAATTGGCAAATTATTTATTAGTGCTTCTATCACAAAAGCATATAAAAGACTGAATAATGGCTCTATATTGGTTTTAAAATTGACAGGTGTTGTTAATATCGTTTGAACAAAAAGAAATTAAGTACTATACTCCAATGATTATAATATAGCAAGTTATTTAATGCTTCAATAAACAGAAATTGTTTCCATGAGGTATTTAATTTTTTTTCATGTCATTTGGATCTAATTTTGGTAGTTAACAAGGTGAACAATTTGAGCTTTTTTTGTTCTTCTAATATTTGCCATTGTGTGATCTTGAATTTGAATGAGATTCGTGTATTCTAAAATACAATTTTTAAAAAAACATCTAGTTTGAAAGATTTGTCCCACTTAAAAAATGGAATATAACATTTTAAAAAAATTATTTTGTTTAAAATTAATTTTCTCGGCAACAAATTTAACACATTATTACTTTTAAACACTTTTGTAATGCTAATCCAAATAAACATTATGCCATTGCTTCTTGTTAACTAAATTACTCATTCCTCAAATAATTCTTAAAATAATTAAAAAAATGCTCCTTATTAAAACGAAATTAGTGAAAAATAAACTAAAGAAAAAACTGCATAATTGATTATGAAGCTTCTGTTCTGGCTATACATCTAAAAATTAGAATGGAGCTTCTTTTACGAGATACACATCCACGCATAATATTCCCATATTTAATTTTAAATAGTATATATATTAGTCACGAGTTGTAACAGTTATGAGTAAAGTTTAATTTTTAACATCATAAAATTATCAACGCAATATTATTTTTAATTCGTTTAACATTAATTATATTATTGCATTAAAATTTCAAAACAACACCGTTTTTTTATTTATTTTAATTTTCTACATTTCTTATGAAGCATCCTTACTCTATTAGAAATTTAACATACTGATAAAAGCGTGAAGATTAAAAGATATAATAATAAAATACTAAAAAATATCAAAATAAAAGTCCACGGACACATTGGTTTGATGTGATTCAAAGTGAATTGTAACTTAGTGACATCAAATCTTGGGTTTAGTCAAATAGGTTTCAAATTTCAATAATTCATCTATGAAACAACATCACAAACAAACAATGGAAAAGAAGATTTCCAAAATTGCAGACACTTTCCTTGTGGATTCTGATCAGCTTCAAAGTCTTGACTTACATGTAGTGAGGGCAAACATGTAATTACAGGGTAGTTGTCTCTTTGAAGTATTTTGTGTTGGATTCTATCTGGTATATTCTTTTCAGTTGGTAGCTTCAATAGTCACAATATTTATATGTAACCAAAAGTCTCCATTTGTTACACTAACACACACAAGTTCCCATCTTCATCATAAGCCTTGCCATTCATTCCCCAGAGAGAAAGAGGGTCACTCTGCAATGGTTCCTAAGCTTGCTGATGACATGGAGGATGCTGAAACTGGGCCTGGAACCAGGCCTATCTGAAATTCTAAACAATACTCATCTCTTCCTTCTTCTAATAATGTTCAAATTCTTAGCTAAGAAGAAGGGAGTGTAAGACAGATTTTTTAAGATGAAAGCAAATTTTTTTGAAGTACCAAATACTTTCAATTTGTTTGGTTCTTCTGGGTGGAGTTCCTTCACTTCGTGTTTGTAGCATGGGCCATTTTTGGGTTCATACTTTTTATGGATCCAACTATCTCAAATGTGCAAAGGTACTTTCCCTTCTTCTTCTAATTTACTCACTTTCTTTTGATTTCCTTGTTTGTTGAGGTTAATAGATTATAACTTTCTTCTGTAAAGTCATTCTAATGTATGCAGAATTAAGTAAGGTTGATTTCTACGAAGCATATCTACGTTAGATGCTATTTCGAATGAATTCCTTGGTTCAATAAAATCTGAAGTTAAGGTTAATTTGACTATGACAAATTCTATTTGGTTTTAATGGATTATACAATATCATTGTTTTCTACGGATAGGTTATGCCACTTTTCCTTTTTCTGTCTTTTTCACAGCCAACTAGAGACTGTGGGCATTGGTTTTTTTATTATTATTTGAGGAGAAAAATGGCCATGAGTTGTGTGCAACTGTTTTTCTTTACAAAGTTTGGTAATTCTCTTTTTTGTAAACCTGCCTTTAGATTTTATTTATTTGATGCGCAACCAAACATATTTATTTAAAGAAAGCAGTTCTCTAGTTTATCTCAATCCTGGTTTTTTCTCTTGGCTCCTGAACTATGATGCTACAGTTTAAAATAGTCAGCTGAGCTATCTGCAATCTCAGTTTTTTGTTATTCTCACTTTCTTTTCATATTGTAAAAGGTTAGAATAAGTAATCACTAGCCATTTTGTTGCAGGTTCAAAAGAAATGATCTAGTAATAGAAGCACTCTTGCCAATGACATTTGTGTCCTGAATTTTCCCTTTTCCTGTGAATCAAGGAGCACAAAATGTTTGTGTTGAATGGCTAAATCCTCATTGCAACTCTGAAATATTATTGGTCCTGGGTATTAACCAATTTCTTTTGATACCAGACAGACCTGATAGAGTGTAAGGCATTATTGTTAGTGTAACCCTCACTCTTGGAACAGGAAACTCTCTTTAAGCAGTTATTTACAATTGAAGATTCAGCTGTACTAGGCAAATCTCCTTTGGCAAAAGTTTCTTAATTTCCTTTGGTTGAATTTCAAGTAGTAAAAATATATGAAAAACAGTTTTTGCCTTCTTAAAAGTATTTCCATTCAGCTTTCAAAAAACAAGTATTATCATTCAGAGGTAATTTCACTAGGAACTCCACCCTTTCTTGGGGGCAAATCTCCTTTGGCATCTTTTTGAATTATCTTGTTTGTTTCCTCCAATAGCTAGACTTTTCTCTTCCTGTAAACCACCCAAAATAAATCATCTGATAGTTTTGTTAGTAGACATTTTTGTTGTTGTAAGTCTCTTCCAAGGGTTTCTTCTGTGAAATTTCCATTCAAACCGGGCATATCTCCTTTGGCATTTTGGAGTCCTCGATTCCTGATCAAGATTATCCTTGGAAAATCTCCTTTGGCATCAGATCTTCAGTTTCAGTGTTCAGGATAATCATTTGGAGAAACTATTTGTGACTAAAATAACAGTGTCAATTAGAAATATTGTACTACAACAGTTATCCATTGAAATCAATATTGGCATAAGTTTTGTGATCACTACACACACTGGGGTTTGATGCTTCAATTTTCTTGAGAAGGTAAGGATCTTCTTGACTCCCTTTTTACTTGTTAATATTCATTTACTCATTGACGGATATGTTAAAATTTCAACAATTCTAAATAGTGAAAATGGATTACTAATTTGTTTATTTTCATGCATAGGTCTCATTCAAGATCACAAAATTATAGGATTGAAGTCTACATCTGAATTAACAGTTTGTGTCCTTTCTTCTCAAGATACCATTTAGCGCAGAATAATTCTGATTCTATCTAATTCATAATCTAGTAAGAATTCTCACACATGGACTAACAGTTTTTCTTCCCTGTTGCCATATTATCATGTTAATTTATTGTACTTTGAATAACTTAGTTGATCTTACTATCAAATATTATGACAGACATATAATCGATGGATCCTGTCATTAGTGATTCAGACTGGGAGATTTCCAGTGACAGCAACAGCAGTGAGGATCAAGAGGAAATAGATTTTCTATATGGTGGAAAAGCTCAGAGTATATTATCAAGTTTAGAGGAAACCATTGGAAGGATTGATGATTTTCTTTCATTTGAGAGAGCATTTGTTCATGGAGATGTGGTTTGCTCCTTGTCAGACCCGTCTGGACAAATGGGTAGGGTCACAAGTATTGATGTGTTTGTGGATTTGGAAAATGTTAAAGGAAAAGTAGTAAAAAATGTAAACTCGAGGAAGCTTTTGAGGATTCGCTCCATTTCAGAAGGGGATTATGTAATTAAGGGGCCATGGATTGGTCGGGTTCAAAGGGTGGTAGACAAAGTGAGTGTATTGTTTGATGATGGAGATAAATGTGATATCACTGCCTTGGAAAGAGATAAAATTTTACCACTGACTGGTAATTTTCCTGAAGATTCACAGTATCCATACTATCCGGGGCAGAGAGTAGAGGTTAAGTCCTCCAATGCTTCTAAATCAACTAGATGGCTATGTGATACTTGGAAGCACAACCGTGATGAAGGAACTGTTTGTGCAGTGGAAGCAGGAATGGTGTATGTTAATTGGATTTCCTCTGTTCTTGCGGGTTTCAATTTGAGTGTGAGCACTCCCCAATGCTGGCAAGCTTCTGAAAAATTGACTGTGCTATCTTGTTTTTCACATGCAAACTGGCACCTTGGAGATTGGTGTATGCTTTCAGTTGTAGACCAAGAGGAACAGGTTATTCAGCATGCACCTATATGTGATCTTACAATGGAGCAATGTGTGTCCAGAGAGTATAAGAGAAGTAACTTTAACTCTCACATTGGTGAGTTGTTTATAATTGGGAAGATAAAGACCAAAGTTGATGTTGTGTGGCAAAATGGTGAACATACTTTGGGATTGGATCCAGAGAATTTACTCCCGGTGAATGTTATAAACAATCATGAATTTTGGCCACACCAGTTCGTGCTGGAAAAAGGTGCTTCTGATTATTCTCTTAAAACTAGAAGTCAAAGATGGGGTGTTGTCCAATGTATGGATGCGAAGGAGCGTACTGTAAAGGTACATTGGAAAACTATTTCCGCATCCAACCCAGATATTTCGACTGGAGAAAAGTTGGAGGAAACTGTGAGTGCTTATGAAATTGTAGAGCACCCAGATTACTCCTGCTTTTTTGGTGATATTATGTTCAAAGCGGCTCAAAAACAGCTTGGCCACCAAGCTGATAAAGAAACAGCAAAATCAGTGACAGACTTAAATGCAGAGGCTGTTCCCAAAAATGGGAACCAAATGGGTTATCAGGATGAGTTCCCTGATAATTATTTCATGTCCTGTATTGGCAATGTTACTGGTTTCAAAGATGGCAATGTGGAGGTGACATGGGCAACTGGTTTCACAACTAAGGTATGATATACAATTTACTTTATTCATGTAGTTTATGCAGCTGCTAGATGAATGTGGTACCAAAAAACTCATGAAATGTATGCTTGCCATATCTAATTATCTAGAAGAATTCTTTGACAGATAATTAGTGGTCCTATCCTATCCAGATATATACTATGTATGTGGCTCTGTGTTCCGCAGCTGAAACATTGGTATACTACCAGATGTTAGTTATGTAGTTGATGTTAGTTTATAATGATTTTTTCTATAACTTTTGGGATTAAAGTGATAATTCTCCCATTCATAATCAAAATGTGGATTTGATGGTAATGCTAAATAACGTATAGCAACTAAACTTGGACCACAACTAAACTTGGACCACATTTAATGATCTTACGGAACTTGGACTGCACCAATATTGGCCACTCAAGAATGATAAAAATGGAATAATTGGCAGTATATTTTCTGTTTGACTTTTGAGAATTATCAACTAATCATCTGGAACTGGTAAATTATGTTGAAAGAATGATTCTTTTACCAGAAATATACAATGCAGGTTATCACATATTGACTAAAGTAACCATTCGAGTGGTTAATTAGTCCTAAAACAGAAATATTTCTTACCTGTAATTCTTACTTTTATAGTTTTCCCTAAATTATTTCTGTATTTTCTATTATAATTCACACATTTTGTCGTTTTTCATCTCATGGAAGTAATGTAAGAATTATTTTTGTTTTCCCAACAGGTTGCTCCATATGAAGTTCTTCGGATTGAGAAACATGAAGATTTAACTATAACCTCCACTCCTTATGAGACAAACGTTGAAGAGTTAACTCAAGAGATGATTGAACATGAGAGTTTGTCTTCTGACCAGAAGGAAAAGGTGAGGAGCACTTTTTCTAATTTTCTTTCTTACATGTTTCCAGCTCTTCGTGCATCCAAGTGTTTTGTGTTTATTCTTGTGCATACTAGCATTTCTGGAACGAATTATATAATTGGAATTTGGAACATTTAAGACAAAGAAGTCTCAACCTGGAAATTAGTGAAAAGACAGGTAGTTACAAAATAGGAACAGAAAACAATAAGGAAACTTCTATACTCTTTTTTAGTTTTTTCAAAAAAGTTTAAATTGGAAATTATAGATGTCAGTTATCATCCTAAATTACATTTTTCAACAGTTAATTATTGACTAGGAGTCAATGCAACTGCCTAATTTTAAACTGATGTATCACATTTGTATGATCAGGACCTATTGAATGGTGATGTTAGTAGAGAAAATTGTGAAGAGAACCTCGGGGAATGTAGTTCTTTTTCCCTTCCTCGAACTGCCTTAGAACTTTTCTCGAGCATTAAAGCCAGCATATTCCAAACACTCAGCGGAGCTCTACTCTCAGGAGCAGTTTCCACGTTACCTACATTTGAAAATGAGAATGGATATGATTTTCTAGATAAGAAAGATTTGGAAACTTGTGACCTCTTTGCTGAACAAGATCCAATGACTGAGCTGCAATCTACTGAAGACAAAAGTTCATATCCTGAAATTATCAAGACTCGTGAGAAGAATGATTTTCCATTTTCCTTAGACACCAATAGTCCAAACCAGTTCAAGCAGTTTGATGTGATAGAAAATTGCCCTGATCATCATTTTTTTGATGAGGGAAAAGGGTTGTCTATATCACAGGTTAGAAATTGCTGATCACTTGCATTACATAATATTAAAAATATGATTTGATTATATTAGATAGGAAAATATGATAAGATTAAATAATTACATGAAATAGGGAAAATGTTTTAGAAAATATTTCACATTATTACTTACAGTACTCATGTCACTTGTAGGCTAATTGTTTTCTTTCCTTTGTAGGTAAAAAGAGGTTGGGGGAAAAAGGTTCAGCAAGAATGGAGCATCCTCGAGAATAATCTTCCTGGTGCATACTATATCTCTATCTTAATTATTTTGATTGAACCACATTCTTTTATATACAGTGGTGTCTATATTGTTGTATAATGCTTCATTAAGTAATTTCATGTAGGCCATGTATTGAATACTTCATTTACTTGTGAAAATGAATGTTTGTAAAAGTAAATTGTAAACAGTCAATAGCAATTTCTGCAAATGCACTTACAATCTTTGTTGATCAAAACAGAAACTATTTATGTTCGTGTTTTTGAAGAAAGAATGGATCTCATGCGAGCAGCTATTGTCGGTGCATCTGGAACCCCTTATCAGGAGGGGTTGTTCTTTTTTGATATATGCTTCCCTTCGGAGTATCCCAATGAACCACCCGTAAGCTTTTAAATCTAGTTTTTATTTTTGTTTGTGATCCATGCATCCTTACCCTCCCTTGTAGAAGCATATTTTATTTTAACAGGTTCAAAGATCTCACACTCAATATGTATATCCGAACTAACTCATTTCCAACATGGTCTCTTGAAATCTCATGCAGATGGTGCACTACAATTCTGGAGGGCTCCGATTAAATCCTAATTTGTATGAGTCAGGAAGAATCTGTCTGAGTCTCCTTAACACTTGGACTGGCACTGGCACAGAAGTGTGGAACCCTGGAGCCTCCACAATTCTCCAAGTCCTTCTCTCTCTACAGGCACTTGTCCTTAATGAGAAGCCTTATTTCAACGAGGCTGGATATGACCAACAAATTGGCAGGGCTGAGGGAGAGAAAAACTCAATCAGTTACAATGAAAATGCTTTCCTTGTCACAACCAAATCGATGATGTATGTATTAAGAAAGCCACCAAAGGTAAAACTATTACTTAAATACTTTTGTTTTCATCAATTTTTTCTCTGCATTAAGTAATCATATGGGAAAACTAGACTACAATTTAGAGTGATATCTCCAATTAGTTATATGTTGACCATTCGTTTAAGTAACTAGTAGTGTACATCATTCCAGTAAGGTGTGTCTTGGAACACACACACAAAGGCATACCACTCTGCTGTATCACAAACTAGTGGTGCATATTTAAATGATAAAATTGATGAATTGGTCGAAGATATGTTCCACTACATTCAAGGGGATCAGAACTAGCTGTTGTGTCCATGATTTCACAATATTCATACTTCCGCGTTTCTGTAGGTTTTCATTTCCACTATTAAATTTATTCTACTAAATTGCAATGAGGATTCCAGGGTTTGGATCCTGTATATAGACCAGTTCCTAGATTATGGTGCAAAAAAGGGGTCCATCTGAATCTTTGAATGTAACTATATTGTTGGATTTGCAACTGAACTGATGCCTAATGCAGAATTTTGAAGCACTGGTGGAAGAGCACTTCAGAAATCGCTCCCAAAATATACTTCTTGCTCGTAAGGCATGTCTTGAAGGAGCTTCCATTGGATGTGCTTTTGGTAGTGGAAAAACTGAACATGAAAACCAGAAGGGGACTTCAGCAGGATTTAAAATAATGCTTGCTAAGCTCTTCCCCAAGCTTCTAGAGGCATTTTGTGATAAAGGAATTGATTGCAGTCAGTTTGTTAATTTACAAAAGTAACTTTACTTACAAAGTTGTAAGTAACTACCAAAAATCCCGACCGAGATATTCCAATCTTGTGTGTAATATTTATGTGTTACATATCTGTATAGTATCAAATCCAACCTTGTGGTTTGATGCTAGGGTATTGTTGATAAAAAGGTCAAGAGTATCATAAGTGTGCTTATGATGTGTATGTATTACAACAGAGCTTCTATAAGTAAAGTATGGAATAAGAAATACAACTATTGGAGTGATTTGCTTTGTCTTTCTCTCTATTTAATAATGACTTACTAATGTTTTATGATATATTGAAGAGGTGAAGAATTAAGTGAAGCATCCTTTGGTGGTTGTTGTTGTTACTTTGAGACATAAATATACAAAATTATGAAAGAAAGAAAAATCAGAAAAAAATTGACATGGTGAATTTAAATGGAACAATCACCACCTACATGAAAATTGTGTTTATCTCTCCAGTATTGAGACGCTTTGTTCATTTTGAATTCTTCGTATTGTGTTTGAAAACTATTCCTATTAAATATTTCATTTGATCTTTAAGATAAAACATCATTTATAGGGCATTTTATGATTTCTAGAAAGTATTTAATACTTTTTTCTCTCTTTCTCTTTATTCATAATGATGCACAATGCCTCCAGACTTAAATGTCTTCACATCTGCACCATGAATTTATAAGAACAGTTTTTTTAGAAACCTAATATATTCCACTGACTTAACTATTTTCATTGGTATGTGCAATGTGTAATTCTGTCAGAAAGTAGTATTCTTCTTTGTTACTATCTGTAGTCGTATATATAAATCAAAACAATAATCCGATTCAGGCAGGTTTAAATTCTATCACCAATAATCTAAACAAGAACACGAGCCTTCTCTAAAATGATGGAAACGAATCTTATCCCGAACAATTATCTCTCTACTGGTTACCACAGAGATGAACTTAATTGCTGAATGACAATCTTCACAAATCCGAAGGTTCTTCATAACCCTTAGTGTCACTCCATGACCAGTTTTCATCAGCCCAAAGGCCACTGCAAGCTTCTCACTGTGGTATCTGAGGGCATACTCCATTTCTTCTTCCTCCAACTCGTGCATCGCCAACTCAAGTACAGGTGCATAGCCTGCATCCTTGCACTTCCACATCAACTCATCCAAATAACAATAAATTTTATCGGTCTCAGGGTGGGACTTATCACCCATGCTAAAAAGATAACTCCTGTTATCTACGTCTATGGTGCTATAACCCACTTGCTTCTTAAGGCCTCTTCGTATCATCACTTTCCTAACCGATTCCACTCTATCCATCCTCCCAGCCAACGCATACATGTTAGACAGCAACACATAATGGCCAGGATTCTCTGGCTCTGCATTTATGAGATGCTCAGCAGCCTCCACCCCAATATCAAAATTCTTATGCATCTTGCACGCTCCAAGCATCGCCGTCCACACTGCGGGAACAAGCTCCTCAGGTCGAAGTCCTTTAACATACTTGTATGCTTCATTGAGCAACCCACCTCTTCCAAACATATCAACCATACAGACATGGTGCTCCACGCTGGGCACCACACCATACTCTTGCTTCATGTTTGCAAACACTACTCGCCCTTCATCTATTAACCCTGCATGCGCACATGCAGATAACACAACAACAAAAGTAACACTATTAGGTACCACACCACGTGCCTTCATTCGACGAAAAACCTCCATTGCCTCAACACCGTAACCATGCATCCCGTACCCGGATATCATAGCTGTCCACAAAACAACATTCCCCTCGTTCATCGAATCAAAAACCGCACGTGCTTTTCCCACATCACCGCACCGCGAAAACATGTTCACCAACGAGGTAGCAAGAAACACGTTCATTGTAATTCCACTCCCAACGATGCACTCATGCAGCCAACACCCCAAATGAAGCGACCCCAGTTGAGAGCAAGCGGATAACACCGTAACGAATGTCGCGGAATCAGGCTCGACCCCGGACTCACGCATCTTGTTAAAAACCTCAACAGCCTCACGGGCAAGCCCGTTCTGCTCGTACCCCGAAATCATGGAGTTCCAAGCAACGATACTTCTCTGAGGCATTTCGTCGAACACCTTTCGCGCAACACGAGGGTTGCGTGATTTCGCGTAGAACGTAACCAATGCTGCTTGGACAAAGGAATCTGAGACATACCCAGAAACGAAAACGTGGGACTGAACAAGCATACCGAGTCGGAGATCGGAGATATCGGCGCAGGCCTTGATGACGGAGGTGAAGGTGTAGGTGGAAGGGGCAATGCGAGAGTGGAGCATGCGACGGTAGAAGTGTATGGTGTCGTGAGAAAAACCGAATTTTGAAGAGGCTTTCACGAGGGAATTGAAGAGGAAAGCATCTGGGTCGGAAACCGAGCGGAAGAGGCGGCGAGTGTAGGCGATGGAACCCGCGGCGCACGATAGCGTGAGGAGCTTGGTCAGCAGAGCGCGGCTCCGGTGACAGCCCGTCACCACAAGGTGAGCGTGCGCTTGTTGGAGGCGTTTCAGATCCCGGCCTGCACGTACCACTGCTTCGTATTCTGCAGTTTTTCTTCCCCCTTCTTTTCCCTCCATCAACTACCTTAATTTAGGTTAACCAATGATTTCAAATTCCAGAAGAAAAGTCTTACAGTTAGAATTTCAAGTTCAATTTAATTGAATATTAAAAAATGTTTTACTTTGTGAATGCTTAATCTTGGTTTGATCCTAAGGATCTCTCCTCTTAACATGTATTTTCTCTTTATAAAGTTGGAATCAATGACTGAACTAAATTGGTTTCTCTAAGAGGAAACAAAACCCATTGTTTGTGTGATAAATGAAAGTGTGGACTTGAATTTTAATTAAAATATGATAAAAGCAAATAATCTGGTTGGTGATTAACATAATCTATGATTAGTAAAATTAAGAAGGCAAGTAACATGAATCAGTGCATTGATATTGATTTATCTATCTGTGAACTAATAAATCAGTACAAGGAGGGTAAAGGGACTAGAGCAAGAAAGATGCTAGATAGTAGAAAGAAACAAGAAAACAATTGAGTGGTGATGGATTCGTTTCTAGTTTTACAGGAAGAGGGTGTTTTGCACCGAGTAAATAGAGGAAAAAATTAGCAGGAAGTATATTATAGCTGCTGCGAAACCAGCAACAAGAGCTCCAGTCACATGGTCACAAAACTTGGGAACTTGTCCACAGATGGGTAACCAACCAGCATGAGTGGTTCCTTTCTTGCCCACATGAGCTATTGCCACTGCTGCTGACACACTTGAAGAGAGTAGCATTGCTATCACCTGTTCAAAACATGAATACCCAAAATGATGTGTGAGTTAAAGATTAGGACTCAAAGAGCTTCAATGACATGTTACACTGGTGGTTGCTGATATGTAAATATTACCACATCCAGGATCAGAACCAAACGCCTAAGTGAAGTTTGGGAACATGTGAAAAGGAGAATTATGCTGTATCCACATGCTATGGCTTCTGCTATCACAAAGAACCTACACATAGCAAATATTCAGAAAACACAAAGGAACTGAGTCAATGGAAGTAAATTTAAAGTGCTTGTCATGACTACAGATAACCCACTATGGTCAGGTTAATAGTAGAAAATTTGGATACTCATGTTTGCACAAGTTTGTAGATTCAAACTTTGTTCTTGTTTTTGCATAAAAAATTGAGATTTTGACATGTTCTCTACAGAAAAAGGAAGGGGGGCTCACTTGAATGTTTGGTCGTTGCTATATTTGACACTGAAGGTTAGGTTGAGGACCTGAGTAGACTCATGGCTTGTCACCATTACGATCACTGCTGCTATTGTTGCTCCAATGGCAAGGAACCTTAGGAAAAGTGTGAGGATTGTCTTGGTCTTAGCCATGGAGACACTCCCTTGAAATTGATTAATGAAGAGTTGATCACAAGAAAAATTATGCTTTCAAAAGGTGAACATAATATGCAGTTCATAACACATTATATATAATAAATGTGTGTGTTTACTGGCTGGAGAGGAAAGTATTAGGTAGCCAATATATAATAAATGTGTGTGTGTTTACTGGCTGGAGAAGAAAGTATTAGGTAGCCAATATATGGTAGGATGATTTAGTGTTTGTAAATTTGCAGCAAAATTTAAAACCAATTGTTCACCTAAGACATGCATTCAAACCAAGTTGATTATGACAGCTTCCACATTTGTGAGCCTGACAAATAACTAGCTCACTTCGAACCTTTAAGTCCAAAACCAATTCCATTGTGTTGCATTGCTATTCTAACTACCAAACGGATTGGATAAAGAATCAATTTTTTAAGTAACAGCAAGATAATAAACAAACGAGTAATAATATAGAGAACATTTATTTTTATTAAACACTATAACAACATTTGCCCATACAATTTTATTTATTATTTAGTGATTAGTGAAAAGGATGTAGATAAGTATTAAAATAATAAATTAAATATATTTTCCGTTAAAATTGATTTTTTTCCTGATTCTATACATCAACAATGATTTAATATGAAATATTTTAAAATCTTAATTCTATAAATTCGTTTTTATGTAAAAAATATTTATTTTAATAGTTTATTTACTACAAGAAATTTAAAGTTTGTATTAAGGATGAGAAAATATATTTAACCAGAATGTTTTGAGTATACATTATTATTTTTGTAAATAATTTATTAAAACATGCATATTTACTAATTTAGCATTTAGTTTAAAATATATTGAGAATTGAAACTTGCCAAAATTAAACAATATGAGTCTTATGAAAAAACAAATATACATCTCATACAATGGATTAAGAATTTTGTGCATTTTTAACATAAAATATTTGACGGGGACTCGAAAACGGGAAGTTGGAACACTTACCTACCTATTGAATTTCGACGTTGTTTCCTATGACCGTACACCCATTTTTATTACTTCTTTTTCAATCCATGTTTTAGTATTGTTTTTATTTCCCAACATTAATAAATACTAAAATCAGAATTGTAGTTTCATTATCAAAATTATATATTTACTACATGCAACTGTTTAATTATCTAAATTAAATTACTTTGAGATATCAAATTTTGACTTCTTGGATTTCAATTTTACTTAGGAAATTAAGTTGATTTTCACTCAATTAGAGTTAATAAAATAATTTAGAGTAGTTTTCAAGTTAGATGATTTTTTTATGATAAATTTTATTTGTAGTTGAATTTTAAAAAGAGAAACAGCGTCAAACATGTTAACATAACTTACAATATTCAACGAAAATTGGAAAATTTTGGATGTTTCAACTGAAACCAACCACAAATTATATCGCAAAAAATTGAAAAAAAAATGTTTAAAGGGTGAAATTTAAACACAATAATTTTATTAGGTGAATTTTAGTCTAAATATAACTATATTTTATTTTCATTGAATATTTCTTAAGTTATATTTATTAATAGTTAACATTTGAAAACCTCTAAGATGGGATGTTTAAATAGTATGTACCAAATCATAGATTTTAATCATGTTGTCGTTACTGTAAACTAATTCTAAATATGTCTTTAAGTATCTAAAAATATGAAAAAGGGTAATATTATTAAATAAATGGCTTTATATTGTGAAATAAAAAGTTGATTTTAACATTGTATATCTTAATTATAATTTAATCACTCCTTGTATGCTTTGTTTTATAAAGTTACATTTTTTTTTACACTTTAATGAATAAAATAAGATATTGTTATCAATATAATAATTTTTATGCATTTCACTAAAATATTTTATATACAGTTTTTTTTCTAATTAACCTCTTTGTAATGTATTTATATTATTTCAAAACGCATATATATATATACATCTTTATTGAATAAAACTATTAATAAATATAATCTAAAATATATTAATAGTAGGGTTAAATATGTTTTTATTATGAAAAATTGTAATTCGTCTCTTCCTAAAAGTGTAGTGTTATTGAATCTTTGCATTTTGTAAATTGATATAACACTCTTCTTTAGTTGGCATCTCCACCTTTAGAGGTTTCACCTTCTTGAGTTGTATTTCCATATTGTTTGGTTTGTGCTTCTTCAGCTAATATCTCCATAAGTTTGTCCTTCTTCTTCACACTGTAACTTCACCTTGATTTCTTTTTCTTCTTCTTCTTGTTTTTCTTTTTCTTCTCAGTTTTCTAAATGAAAGGTTCACATGAATGTTCCAAAAGTTATTAGGTTAAGCTTGTGTAATGAAATCTCAGTGTTATCCATTTTTATCTATACGGAAGAGTTGTGAATCAAAATCTCCATAAACAACATCATCTTCAAGTTCACATTTAAGACCAAAATTGTAAGAAAAGATTGTTGCTTCTAGAAGCAAGCACCTTGAAAAATAAAAGAAAAATGTCTTGACAATGTAGAAATTGAGGACTAATAAAATCTAACTACTTACATGTATTGCACTTCATCCTCACATTTTTTTGGTAAGTTTAGAACAGGTTACATGTTCATCAACTTTCCTCCTCCTTAAACTGAATTAAAATATACCAATATTGAATGAGAAAATTTTGATTAACATTAACTAATAAATAAGTTGAAGATACATTTTAATTAACTTTGATTGAAAAATCATCCTAAATGATATTTATTGATAATCTCGTTCAAGATAACATCAAAATCGTATTTGATATCAGTAGAAAATTATTTTATGCTTGATATTTTTATTTTTTTACTAATATATGCTTAAAAACAACACTCACTTATATTAAAAAAACCTTAATGATGATAATAAAAAAAATGGCGATTGATTTTAATTTCTAATAATTTTAACATCAGAAGAAAAAAAATAATGTTAAGCCATTGGCACTCTCGAACTCAACCTAATAATATTCTTACTAAATTCGAACTTGAGGTATTAAAAAAAATACACATATTGAAAAAAATTATATAAATATTTTCAAAATTTAATTCTCTAATTTAAATAGTAACATAAAGTTCATAAATTTTTAATTATTTTAAAATTTTCATACTAAATAAATTATTTTTATAAGACATTTCAAATTTGTCTAAAATATTTTTGTTTTCAAAAATAATCTATATAGCACAAACACAAATAGTGATATAACACGGACACGTATAATTTCTAAAATGTAAGACACGAGATATGAATCTATATATTATATAATTATGAATTATATAAATTGACAATAAAGATGTATGTGCACAAGTATGTTTTAGATTTTGATTTTTTTTATCATGACTAATTCAAAGATTTATTCATTATTTTTATAACTATAATAAAAATTTATACAATAAATTTAAGTCTTTAAAAAATTAATATATTTTTTTATTTTGAATTAGATATCCTAAAAGTATCCATATTCATTATGTTTCTCCTACCTCATTCATAGAAAATACTCTCTAAAATATCTTTCCTTCATCCACTTTATTAATTTAATATTTTCCGTAATAATGAGAAAAAGAATCTTTATAAATTCTACACTAAATTATTAAAAATATGATATGAGTGGTAGAAGAAAAGGAAATACAAAGATGAATATAGCAAATAAGGAAGTGATAGATACTCGTCAATAAAAGCGGATACTTGTTGAACTACGCAGCGCAGCGAGGAAGATGCAAAGTCAACAAACAGAGAAAGAAGAAGAGGATGAAGGCCCACCACCCGGGTGGCAACCAATTTCCACTCATCCGCCGCCACCGCCGCAACTGCAACCGCAACCGCCGCCGCCGCAACGTCCATGTGGTCAGTTCCTACTTTTCTTTTCAAAACCCTCTACTATTTGCTTTGCTTTCATTTGTTTTTTTTTCTGCAAATTTCTCAGCTTGTAAAATTGTTCACGCGTTTTGAATCAGCAACTGCACAATTAAGTTGATTACATGTCTTTGTATTCTGAACTACTGAACTTTAAAACGCGCAATTCATTCTGTTTTTGGGAATGTGTTTCATTTTTTATCAAGATAGTGAGCCTCGAGTGTTGTTGAGTTAGGGTTTACTCTTTAATAGCTTCGAGTTTCAGGTTAGTTTGATTCTTAGTAGATGGTTTTTGAATGAGGAAGAATAGATGTAGAAAGGGGTTTCAATGCAATATTGCAAAACTTGTTGTTTGAAGTCTGTGAAAGGGTTAAAGGAAGTGGTTATTTGTTGGTGAATTGTATTTGTGATACCCCTGAAAGAGTCCTTGTTTTTCTTTTTTTGATAACCATTGCATGAAATTGGTTATTAACTTGATCACTCTGACTGGCAAGCTGTGTGAACAGGTTGGGTTCAGATGGTTTGCGGTTCTTGTCATCGCCTGCTTTCATATCCACGAGGTGCCAAACATGTTAAATGTTCATGCTGTGAGACTGTCAACATTGTATTAGAAGGTTGTTCATCTTTCTCATTGGCATTGCTACCATTCACAGAAGCATACCTCTGCTCGAAATCTCAATTTTGTATTTCATGTTCGATTATGCTTTTGATTGATTATGGTTACTTTTGGGTTAACAGTTTAATTAATTGTTTGTTCCACAAAATCTTATCACATGAGAATGAGATGAAAGCTTGTTTCACAAGTACTTGATTCAGCAACCTTATTTATTAGTAAGCTTCAGTGTGATGTTTATTAAAATCAGTTAAAGAGCTTATCGGAGAGTAATAAATAATTTCACAATCTTAACCAAATACCTTCAACTTTCTAATTACGTGCTTATATGATAAGATAAACCCAACTAAGTTTGGGAAAAGCTCTGTTTAACAAACACTTCCATTAGCAATTTTATGCTTGATCCAACACCCATTATATGTAATGTTGTGCTCTAAGCTTGTTAAATAATATTTTCTATTTGTTAAAATTTAATATATTTTTCTTCAAAAAAAATTGTGGTCTTTTATAGAAGGGTTGTCGCCCAATGCCAGTGACTGATCACATTTGGATTTGATGACGGTATCATGATCCAAGCTTTTAACTAGAGCTTTTGGTATGGTTGTATTGTACTACGGTAAATCTTCATGAATGACAGTATGTACTGACATCAAATCTTCCATATGTTGATGTTTTCATTTCTCAAATTCTTTTCTTGAGTTTTGTTCTAGTTCCTTCTTGATCCTTTTGTATTCTCTCTTTTACATAAATTTCTTTTATCCGCTGCAAATTATAGGTGGGACTAGAGGTGCCTCACAATGATGCTAATAAACATATCAAGCTTTTATTTAAAAGAAATCCTTCATAAGTTGATGTTTTCACTTTTCAGTTTTCACTTATCAAATCAAACTGTATTATTTTTCTTGAAGTTGACTTACTTCCTTGTAAATTATGGCATATGGCATTGTCTTACTTTTTTGTGTGGTTAATATATTTAAATCAATATCCTATTCCTCACAGCTGATCAGGTTGGGCAAGTTGAGTGTGGCAGTTGTGCAGTATTGCTAATGTACCCATATGGTGCTTCACAAGTTAGATGTTCCTCATGCCAGTTTGTGACAGAAATTGGGGTACGTTAACTGTTATGTATTTAGTATTTTATCTGAAAAATATAGTCTTCTTTTTGAGACAATGTTTGGTTTACCAGACAGACATCTCATGAATTAATAGAGTAATTGAAAGTTCTGTAAAAAGAAATTTCCCTTTAACTTTTTTAAACATTTTAATGAAATTTAGAATATACAAAGACTATAGTATCTTCGTATTGTGGTTGACATAATGGATGAGTACAACTTCTATTTGAATTGTTGTTGGTGATTGATACATTTAGAAATGAGAAAATGTTAACGTAGAGGGCATGCTAGTGACTGAAAAACTAGAGGGATGCTAGTGACTGAAACCTAGAGGGCATGCTAGTGACTGAAAAACCTAGCCTTTTCTATGTCAATGTAGTGGGATTTACTCTAAATAGAACTACTCATTTGAAACCTTCAGGGGCTAATTAGTGGATAAGATATGATAACATATGATAGCTTGTGAGAGTTGGGAAAATTTAGATACAATACCATCCTAATACACACTTATATGCATACCATATAACTCATAGGATTGTATTGTGGTATCTTATCATATATTGAAGTGGAATAGAGAGTGGCGGGAATTTCTTGCTTCTTGCTCTACTTTCATTGTATACTACTCTTCTGTAAACAATACATTGTTGATTGCTCCTCTTAATGACAGTTTAATTCAACTCTTACTTTGTTTGGGGGAAATAAGAATTCTAAATATATACAATTATTAGGCTGATTCTTTTAATCCATATAAAGAAAACAACAACAATAATTATTAGGCTGCTCAAGAATGCACCACTTTGCTTCGAAGAACTGGTGGCAGGATGTGGAAAATTGGTAAAAATATTTGCAAGTTGAAGCCACAAGTTGACACGAGGAAGAGAGATAACATGATTATAAAGAGCTTCATGAATAGAGTGACAATCCTCCTCAATATATGCTCATTGTACCCATGAAAAATCAAATTAGTGGCAAGTTGTTGAACTAATGTTTTCAGCATGGAGAGGTGTGACATTGCTTTGAGGAATTCCAAGTTCAGCCAACAAACCTAAATCCAAATAATCCCAAAACAAGTTGTTGACGTAGCTCAATATTTAAACTCAAGTGGATGACTTGGATGCCTGGACTTGCTTTTCACTCTTACAAGAAATCAAACTAGGAAAGAAACATGCACCAACTACATGCAAACCTCATAGTATCTAGATGGATTGTCGAATCCACAACACTATAGGTAATCAGAGTAAGAGACAAACTAGCAAGAAAAAATAAATCCCATTGAGAAGTTCCTTTCAAAAGTAACAAATAGTGTGACCAATAGTAACCTGTTGCAAGTGACATTAATTGCCCCAAGGAGAGGCAAGGTTGACAAAGTCACAATTGAATTGTAGCGCTTGGGCTACTACACTCTTAAGTAAAAGGAATTGCATCTTGACTATTAGTTATAACTTTTAACCTTGTGGTCAATGCTCCCAACAATTGGTATTAGGATCAAGAGTTTGATTAACAATTGTTATTAGGATCAAGAGTTCAATTCCTAGCGGTCCAATTGCTAAAGAGGAGATTATTGCTTGTGATATCAATTGTCCTGTGATGGAGGTTAGGTGGACCAAGTCACTATCAAACCATGACGCTAGGACTGCTACGTTTTTAACTAGAAAGAGTTGTGTTGTGACTAGTGTTATAACTTTTGGCCCAATCGTAAGTGCTCAATCCAATAATTGGTATTAGAGGGAAGATCACGAGTTCAATCCTCAGCGGGGTAATTGCTGAGGAAGAGATTATTATAAGTGACATCAATCATTATGTGATGGAAGGCAAGTGGATCAAGTCACAATTGAACCATGATGCTTGGGGTGCTCTCTTCTTAAATAAAAAGAGTTGTGCCTTGACTATTGGTTATAAATTTTGGCTTGGTAGTAAATGCCCAATCCAACACAACCAAGTGAAAATGATATGGAGTGCACACAAATAGTTAAGACTACACCACTCCAATTGGTGATACTTCAAAGGATCAAGTAAAAGATCACCCTCACTATGATATTTGACATTAACCTCGAGGAGTATCCAGTGAGACAATAGATTGAAGGGCAACCATAGAAATTAAATCTATATTGATGATGATTAGAAGATACCCTTGGAGTGAGAGTGGACCTCAAGACCTTAGAAGTAATGAAGACAACCAATTTTCTTCATTTTGAAAGGAAGCTCGAAGCAATTATTTAAGTCTTTACTCGTAAATTCGTAATGACAATGTCATTCACATAGCTAAGAAGGAAAAAATGTCAACAATTTTGTGATGAAGAAATAAAGAGGTGTCATACTGGGTAAAAGAGAATTCAACTAAAACAATTTCTCAAACTCTGTCATAGGAGCTTTTCTCAAACCATATAAGGAGCGATTTAATTTATGCGCTATGGCAAAAGAGGATAACAAACCTGAAGGAGTCACATGAATTTCTTCTCTTGGGTCGTCATGAAAGAAGACATTCTTCACATCTATTTGATGAAGAGACCATCCTCTAGAAGCTGCAATACAAAGGATTGTTCTAATAGTAATCATTTTAGCAATTGGGGCAAATAATTAATCTAGTCAACATTCCAAATTCTTACCAAGAGCAACTTGGTGAGCCTTGAAACGACTAAGAAAGCCATTTGAATGCAACTTCACAGAGTACACCCATTTGCAACCAATGGATTTAATAGTAGGAAAACTTGAAGTGCTTGCAACCCCTTTTGCATTGCTTGTATCCATCATGAGTCTTTAGTTGTCTCTCAGTAACGTCTAAGAATAGATGTCAAATAGTGTGGCAAGGGAAGTAGTTTCAAACTCATACCTTTTCGATGGATGAGATGTGTGGTAGGATCTGCATGGTGCTATTGGCGATCAAATGATGGTAGTGCAGCTGAATGTTGACATGCTGCCAAATCGAGAACACCGAAATTGTGTACTATTGGTGCACACCCGAGTGAAGAATGGCCTATTGCTTGATGTATAAGAGTATGGGCTACATGAAGAAGGAATCTCTGATACAATATTAAAAATTGACTTTTTTTCATTGTATACTCTTTTGTAATAATATATTTTCAATTACAGCTCTTGTCAATTTAAACTAATGCCTAATTTGTACGAACTAAAATAGGAATCTAACTATATACAATTATTAGGCTGATTATATTACCATGTAAAAGGAAACAATAATTATAACGGATTCTTGACTAACAAAAGATATGGCCAATGTGATCTTTATGACATAGATAATCTTCATCTTTCAAACTAGTTTTATGGGATTGAGTTAGACTATAAATCCAAGTTTTAAGCTAGTTTTAGAGTATACCCTAAATACATTATAAGGGCCACCTATATTTGTCTATGCTCTATATCTTAAAGGTTTTCATTGGGTTGGATAACCCGATAACTCAATCCAATTCAAATAGATTAGGTTGGATTTTGTTTGTGTTGGGTCAATCCAACTCTCGTGCCTAACATAGATAGCCTAACCATTTTCTCTTCTTGCCTACCCTAACCTTCACTGTCAACGCTATTTTGTCTCTGTTCTCTCACACTGAAACTCGCAATGGTGTGTCATGACCTCTACTTTGGCAGTGCAATTGTGCCCCTCATTATCTCCCTCACTCAATCTCGGGTGATTTTCTCATTGAAACTTTGAGTGAAGGTACCTCTTTTTGCACATGTGCTATTTTTATATTACATCATAGGCAAGTCCCAAGTATACAAAATTTTGACAACAAAATCAGTAATTCAGAGGTTTTATATGTTTCCAGTTGCCAAATGCATTTCATGTTTTTTAATCATATAAAGGCTCCTCATTTTCTAGTGAAGAAATTTTAACACGATCTCTCCCCCTTCCTTTAATAGTAATTGTCTTAACATTGCAGGTCCATTCATTAGGAGAAACGCCATTGATATCCCTCTCCTACAAGACCCTACCCATGTACATCTTTGCTTTACAAAAGGCACCAGTCAAGTCATTATACACAACAACATTGACCTTAGTTTAACTTGCAAATCTGACCTTTTTAATATAAGTTGATTTTTGATTTGAATATGTAGAATTTATAAAGTATTGCAGCATATTCTTCCTATTAGGGAGTCGTGAGAGTTCAATGAAAAATACGCAATAGATAGTGTGTGCATCAGAACTACTTGGGGTTGCTCTTGTTTCTGTGGTGAATGACAATTTTGTTATTTATTATTTCAAAAATTTGACTAATTGATTCAATTCAATCTAATTCGGTGAAGGGTGGGTTGGATTGGGTCTAACATATAAAGACTGTTTCTTCCTGCACCTCCATATCTTCTTCTGACACCTCCATACACAACATGAAAATACATTTTTATCCTTCTTGTGCCACCTCCATAGAATAACTTCCGGATTATGTAATCCGGAAACGCATTTGAAAAAAGACTTCCGGATTACATAATCCGGAAGTCTTTTTTTGACTTCCGGATTATGTAATCCGAAAAGTAATCATGCATCTGAACAAAAAATTCTGGATTATATAATCCGGAAGCTAATTACAAATTTGAAAAATGACTTCTGGATTATGTAATCCGGAATATTACAGAAGGACATTTTTGGAAATACGAAAATTTATGGAGGTGAGAGAAGAAGGTATAGAGGTGTAGGAAGAAGCAGCCACATATAAAATGTTAAACCCAATGCAAAAAAATTGGGTTGGGCTATTGATTTACCCAAATCTGACCAAACCCAATCCAACCCATGTACACCCTACTATATGTTTATTCCTAGGCGGGAAAAGATGTTCTTATTGGGCAATTCACACCTTTGTCCATGGTTTAGATGGCTTCTTGGGTGAGTGAGTTTGTTATGATGGTAGAGATCGTGTAGGAGATTATGCTTTCAAACCGAAATAGATATTCATACTCAATTAGGCACCAAAACAAATTTGTCCGTAGCGATAAACAAACTACATGTACTCTGATTAATGACATAACCATTAACTAACCATACTTAATTAGGTATAAGTTAAAGAAGTGAAATTTGAACTAACATTAAGTTTGTCTTAGGCAACTAAGACTTAGGCAGACGGGGACCTGCACTTGCACATCTGATGGCCAAAGATAGTTATAACAAAAACAGCACCATAGCTTTTTGGCATGAACTACCGCATTTGCTCTAAAAGAAATTGCCAAATCCCATTAACAATAACATGCATAAGAGATAATTAGATATAGCCCCTTCAAATAGCAAGAGAAAAAATGAATTTTTCTTTCCTTTGCTTTAAATCCAGCAAGATGCAACGATTAAAGCAAACTTCTGAGTGAAATTTTATAGACATTGTTTCCGCTCCAATTTTCACTTTCTATTTTTGCTGGAAAAAAATACATAGTAATAAGGGCTTGACAGATCAAATGTCACGAGGGGGTTCAGAGATGGTTGCAAGTGAAACACAAAGAGGTAGCATAAGGATGAAGAAGAAGAAAAAACTGTTAAATTTTTATGTTAGTTTGTATCCCATTCCCCTCAACCAGATCGATTTTTTATTAAAGATTAGGAAAGTGTTAAGTGATAGAATAAGCCTATCTCATTAGCTCACAAAACTGTGGATTAAAACAGGATAAATAGTTTATCTTATCCTCTTTCTCGTATCAAAGTTAATGAGAACTATAAAGTTTTGCTTTTGTAAGGGGAATTTATTATCTTTCTTCGTTAGACCTGCCCATTTTGATTTTCAATTATAAGTCTACCTAAATGCTATTGAACTTGTAGCCTAATACAACTGAGTTTCATTTAAACAATAATTTCTCATGGATTTTGTGCAGGCACACAACAAGCGGCCTCCATGGTCTGTACAACAAAGGAAACCAATTCCTGCAAAATCTGGATGTTAGTGACCTGTCTATTTACCTATTGATCTATCTTCCTTGTATAACAAACAAATTAGTTATGATAATTTATGAATCAATCTCAAAATTGCTTTCTTACAAAGAGACACACCCATATGAAATTATTATTTTATATAAAATTTTGGAAGTAATTTTACTATAATTTTTTCATGAAGTTTTACTGGAGATTCTTCTATTCCCCTTCTTGGCCCCTCTATTTCATTTGTTCCCCTTGAATATCATTGTCATGTGCACTTGACTATTATGGGATGAATATTAATATCTTATAGTTGTTTTTTTTTCTTCATAATTGACTTTTAGACTGTTGATCATATATATAAAATTTTGTATTAATATAAAAGTATTTAATGTCTTGGTTAGGTGTGTGTATATGTATATTAAAATTAACGAAATATATGTTTTTTAAAATATAATAAAATATGATTAATTTGTTATTGTTGTTCAATTCTAATAAAATTTAACATAAATAATTGTGATTATACATAATTATAATTTAATAATTTGATCCACAAAATTTTTATTTTATATAAAGTTATTGACACTAATGTTCGATGAAAAAGTTGTAATTTTTATTAAATGTTACACCATTTCCTATTTTTCAATTGAAACTCCATCTTTTGATTGACTGTTTATTAATCTCCATAACTTATGATTGAATTTTTTAAAATCTGACTACTGAGATGGAAGGTTTAAACGCATAAATTACATTTTTTTTATATATATATAATCTTAATCTAATATTGTTTGACGGCTAATTTATATAAATTATTTTTCATTATATCTTTTCAATCTTAACAGGATTTGGCATTAACAGTTATAATGATACATTGATGAAACATTTGATAAAAGTTATATTATTGTAGTTTGACATAAAAAAAAAAATCAAGAGTTATTTTCTATCCTTGTTCTTTATTTCTTCCAGATGAATTTAATCTCACTATATACATGTGTATGTGAGTTTCTTTAATTGGATATTTGTAAAATTTGTCCTAATTTGTAATATACAAGTAATTTAAGACTGTTCTTATAAATAGAAGTAGCTGCAAGATATGGGCACTGCCTACTCAAGCATGGTAGTTTTTCTTTTTTAGTTGCACTAAAATCCAAATCTCTTTTTTTTTTTGGGAAAATAAGAAGTGGACACCATAAGGATAATGCACTTTTTAAATGTGTTGCCAACTCATTCATTTTTTTCCTGAGAAAGTCCGTTTTTGTTTATTATGTATCTTCTCATTAATGGTAATGTCACTATTGATTATATGTGCTGCTAATAAACTCAACTCATATTATTAGTGGATTGAATTTCTTACAATTTGTTCATTCGTTAATCCAGGAAAAACATTTAGCTGTTACAATTTGATGTAGAAATATAATGTTAATATTTTGAAATGATTTTCTCAGTCGATTATGTTCTACCTCAATTCTTCTAACAATAAGAATTAATTTTCGCCTCATTCCAAATGTTCTTATAGGTATTATTTGTCAGGTTGTGTTTCCCACTTCAATATGTTAAAAAAAATCACAAGAAAAGAATATTATATAAAGAAGTGTTTTGTATTGATTATGTACACTCACTAATTCACACACCTATACACTCATCATCTTGTACAGAAACACAATTTACAAAAACATAATCACCCTATAACTCTAACAAGCAAGATTTACAAGCTATAATTTTTTGAACAAATTACGACATACTTGAAATGAATTATACGAATGGGTAAATCATGTTTTGTCATAGTAGTATTGAAATAGTAGTACTGAAAAAAAAGTCACATTTCTTTTTAGCACGAACTTTTAACACGTCTCTTTTTTTGAGTTCGTGAAAATGAAATATAAGACATAATTAATTTCAAAATATGTGTTTTCTAATAGTTTTGGTAAAAAAAATACACTAAAATGGTAATTTTTGTCTCTAAAAGAGAGTTAACTACAACACTTATTTTAATTATCTATGAAGAGTGCTAGGGATGGAGAAAAAGCGATTTGCTGGTATCTTTCTTACGCTCTATTTATTCAATATATTGAATTAGATCTAAATAATTTCTCACTTAAATATTGAAAAAATAAAAAGAAAAAAAAAAATGAAACGATATCTTTCATGTATTTGTGTAAAAATTAAAAAAATTATCGATGTTAATATTTTTTATTTTTTCTCATACACTTGTCCAAACAGGTCAATTAAAATTTTTATTGACGAGAGGATTTGTAAAGATTAAGACTGTTAAACCAATCTTAATCTAGACTAGTTTATTTCAATCACTCACACTTAATTAGTCTACTGAAAGGTAAGAACCATTGAAAAATATATGGTTTCTATGATAGCTTTGCGCTCAGATTTGGAGAAGAATTTAATCAGAATCAGCAACAATGATAGCAAGAAAAGAAGGAGAAACATCTGCAAGAACAAGGAAAATATATATCTTAATATAAGCAGATATTGTCCAGAATTTGTGTTGCAAGAATTATATTTTTAAAACCTGGTTGTAATAAGAGATTAAAGTGAAACTCTGTAAAGAGAGTTGACCTCGAGTTTATCTTTGATAACATTTTCCAGTGAAATTAATTGAATCAGTGATTGTGACACATCAGACGATCTGCTCATTGCAGTCTCAGTCCTCAGGTGGGAAATCCTCGTCCGAGGTACTTTCCAAGAACGAACCTAGTGTTTTCCTGAGAATGCTGAAAGTTTTATCGTCCTGTGTGACAAAAGACAATCAATCGTATATGTTCATGCCCCACTGAATATATGAATCAAAGAGAGACGAATAGAATGCAACATATAAAACTATATCCCACTGCTTAATTTACCTGTTTCTTCTTTTTCAATGATTCTTCCAGTTGGGCAATTTTATCATTGCAGGCCTTTTCTTGTTCAGATATCATAATTCTTTCCTTCTTCCCTGTGTAGCATTCGTGAAGTTGTAGAGAAAATAAAATTATTGAACTCAGGTTGCTATTTTATAAATTCATAAAGGCAGATTAAATGATATAGCTTACTCAGTTGTTCATATCGCACAAATAGTTTTTCCTTTTCCTCTTCAAATTTGGAGATAATATCTATCAATGGACAGAACAGTGGTTAGCATCTATTATACCAGATGAATTAACACTATTATAATTTATATATTTCAAAAGTAACACTTAATTTCATAGGAATTACCACTACTATATATTCTAGAAACTGTCAAAGAATCATAATAAGATAACACAAGCAGTTTCACTTATTCAAAAAAAGGCTATTACACGTTCATAACAGATGAAGCTAATTAGTCCACAATGACTATCCTACAGGGAGTACCTTTCAGTGCCTGCAGAGAAGTGGCTTTCTCTTTGCAAAAGTTCTCGTGAAGTGCTTGAAACTTAGTAGTTTCGCTCTTCAAGGAACTCTCGTACTGCATGCTAGTAATAAAAACAATGATTAAACCAGTTTTGGGTAACACATATCCACACAAACCATAATCGTCTACAAACCTCTTTGGAACTCTTTGAAAGCGCTTTAGTAATGCTTTGCCTGACATTGCAACGAAAATATACTGTTTAATACAGTGAAATACCGGGAAACCAAAACAACATGAAATTCAGACTTCACGTTTACCTGTCCTTCTCAATTTTTGACCTCAATCCCTCCATCATAGACTTAACTTCAAAACCCACACTATCACAAATAAAAAACAGCAATCACTAAAACACTGATTATGGAAACCACAAATAAGAAAATAAAATGGCGGTTGCATCAAATTTGTAGCTCTTTTCATTCGAAGTCAATTATGATCGATGTTTGTGGCAAATTTACAATTCCACGTCAAGCATGCATGTTCTAGATCACATAAAAGAAGCACGCACATCGATTCAAAATCAGAATAAAACACTGCTAAAACCTTCTATGCATTATTCCAATATTTCCAGGCACAATCTTCGAAGTTTAAACTACAGTAACAGAAACGTTTCAGGTAGGATCGAAACGTAAGTACCTGGATATTGTCTCTTCGTTCTTCTTCTGACCATCCTTCTGAGCCTTGTCTCTGATCAAGTGCAGCGCGGACACGATTCCTTTTATGTCACTGAAGATTTGCACGATTTTAGCACAATTCCAAACAAATAAATGAAAGGACAAAAAGCAGCGAAGACGAACTCTGAGAGATCGAAATCCAAATCGAGATCGAAATTATCTTTTGTTGATCGGTTGTTCTTATCGGTCTTCGTGAGTTCGGATTCGGATGCCCGCTTCCTTGACCCGGATTTGGTTGCAGACATTGCAAAAGCTTCGTATCTCAGTGAGAGAGACGCCCTGTGAGTAATGAGAGAAACTCAAGCGATGAAAGCTTTCTCGCGTTTGCGCGCGCTCAAATCGTTATGTTCATTAATTTCAAAACTTACACCTCAGCGTTCTTAGTAATTATAAAGCTAAAATATTTATTTGGTTGATTTTTATAATAATTATTTAGAAATTACACATAAGATCATCTAAAATTGATTAATATCAAAATCTATGGATTAGTAGGATATAAAATTAAATCTAATTTGAATGTTTTAAACTATTTACAAAATAAAAACAAATAATGCTCATCTTCTAAATATATATATTCAGGAAAAAATTAAATTGAGAAGTTAAGCTACTTATTGAATTTGATTTGTTTTATTAATAGATTAAGCAATATGTCAAAAAAAAATGGGTATATTTAAAAATACAATTTGTTCTTACTGGAAAAAAAGTGTTGATCTTCCAAGATGGAAAAAGGTGACTTACCAAGTTGTTGAGTTATGATTTTGAGATATGATTACCAAGTTGATCAAAGATGGTAAAGGGAGATATGCATGCAAAAAAAAAAAAAATTCATGCTCAAATTACTAATAGCAGAAAGAGAATTATAAGTATAATAAGTATGAGAAGTGAGTAGTCCCTATGAGATTGACTTGTATTTATAAGTCTTTACAGGCAGGTTGCACTATTCAAAAAACATTTAAAATAAATAAGAGATATAATTAATTATTAAATATTTATCATTCAATCAATAATTACTATATCCAATTCGGTTGCGTTTGATTTGATTGGGGTCGAGACAAAAGATAATTTAAATCTATCTTTTTTCTCTTTAACATCTGAGACGCCTTTTAAGAACAATATAGTGATAAAGTTTCAAGTCCAACGCGGACAATACCTTGAATGCGGTTATTGATCCCGATAATGTTATCTCAATATACTTGAGGTCAGAGCATTGACGTTGTTGTGGGAATGAAAAAGTGGTTCTAAAGACGAACCCTTATTCTTCTTAGCCCTCGATTGTGAACATTTTTTCTGGTATGTCCAATGATCACACATCACTTAGGAGTCGAGATCAAGGATAATTTAAATACACATTCACCTTTAACCATCTGATATTGATATGTTTTGTAAAGATAATTTGAGTTTCAAACTCTAAAGTGAACAATATCTCAAATACGATGATTAATCATAGAAATATTATCAAAATGAACTTGAATTTGAAACACATTTTATTTTTAAAAAAAATGGATTAAAATGTTTTCGTCCTTATTGCATTTTTTTAAATTTTTTTATTATTATTATTAATTTACAATAATATATATATATTTGGTAACAAAGAGTCTAATTAATAAACCATTAATGTAAAAAAGTTATATTACTAATTATTAAAAAAATAATTTTTAAATATGTAATTATTATGAAAGGGATGAGAGAATTGTTGTAATCAAGAGGACGAACAATATAACATTCACTTCACCTAGTTTATACAAAAACTAAACGGTAAAAAATTAATTGAAAAAACATAAATTTTTTTAGTATTAAATAAAAAAAGGGACTTAATTGAAAATATATAAATTTATGAAAAAATTTGAAACTTAATTATACCTAATTTTTTTATTAAGAATAAAAGTATAAAGTGTAAAGCTCCATAGAAAAAAAAAAAAAAAAAAGCGTCAACCTCACTTTCTTCCTTTCTCATTCTCTTCATTTTCTCTTCACTTTCTCACTCCAAATCTCGTCTATTTTAAAATATTAGAATATGATTGCACCTCAGAGTAGCTGAGGAGTCAATGAACATTTCTATTTGAACAGATTCTCAAACAAAGTAAGTCTATTTTTGCTATAGAGATTCCTTATTCTACTATATACTGATTTTTTGTTCTATTTAAATAACTTGTATTAAATCGTCATAACTTCAAGCTTATCCAGACTAAAAAAAAGTAAGATCATAGAGGTTGCTTGGAAAGAAAAATATTCAAGTAAAGGGAACTAACTTTAGCTTTTTAATAGTAGGCTAGGCTAAAAGATCTGGAAGTGAAGGGGACGTGGTCCCAAGTTACAATTTCTCTTGTACGGATGTTGATTTTGATAATTTAGTATTTAAGTGTTTTTTTTTTCTGTTAAATGTGTTTTTGAATGTTAGTGAATTGTGTTATGAATAATTTGAAGTGTTGATTTTGGTTGAAGATTCGAAATTAAGTTTGTTAAGTTACTTAAGTTATGGTATTATCACTCAAGCGAAATGGGGTAGAATATTTACCATACTCTCAGGTTCATTATTGTCCAAGTGAAAATATTTTCGTTCAAACAAAGATTATACTACAACTAAGCTTAGTCTCGAGTCAATTTCTACTCAGATGAGGGAATTCTCGCTCAAGTGCAACCCATTCTCGCTCAAGCAAGGCAAATTTCGCTTAGGCAAAAATTTCAGTGCAACTAGGCCTGATCTTGGCCTCATTTTCGCTCAAGCTAGCCTAATTTTTCCTTCAAAAAAAATCTTTTTTTCTTTCTTCTCTTTTCTTATTGTCTCTTTTTCTTGTATAAGCAATTCAATTGTGAAATTCCTAAATGATATATGTGATATATTTGAAAAATATTAAATGATGTATAAGTCATTAAATGATATTGTATGAGGACAATTGTATGGAATTAAAGTCATACATTTAAGATAATGTATGAATTATTGTTTGTGTTGTGTATTAAGTATTGATGTTCATGTGGTAACAAATACTCCCTAACTTCACTGATGTTTTAAGTCACATAAACTAAGATATCAGGTAGTGAGAAGTTTATGGGGAAGTTCATGCACACCGTGACATATGTAGATGCACAACTTGATATACATTGAACTTACCATGATACCATGATTCTTGGGTTCTTTTGTAAATCCAAGTATTGAATTTGATAAAATGTTAGTCTTTGATAGGACTTATTTAATACGAATCTTTCGAAAGACTTTAGTTGATATTTTTTTTTTTTTGAATATCCTAAATGAGTAAATTCATGTGTGATTTATATTTTTTTTTTATAATTTGAAGAATATTAAATAATTAAGATTTGCTTATTGAGATGTTTTTTTTTAATATATATTATTTCTTGATGAAAATTTACTTCCATAAACTTACCTCTTACATGTTTTGGTTATTTTGTGAAGTGTGACTTATGTATATGAGCAAATACCAATGCAGAGTATCTAGAAACAATAAACTTTATTAGACTATCCTTTTTTAACATCGTGTATATATATATATGTATCATTTATATTTTGAAATACTTTTTACATTGTAAAAGACCGTGTATTGGACTATAAACAAATTCTACCGAATGACGAGGATGACAAATTTATTTAAGCTAAAAATTATATTTTAAAATGCACAAGGATATATAAAACATTTAATTACTTCTTTAAAGCGAATGAAATGCATTTTAAAAATAAAGTAAATTAATAATTATGATTAAAAATTAAACTATTGTAATTATTATTAATTTTTATGTTATTGAATGTATGCTTTTTACTTTATCCTCATTTAAAAACATTGATTTTTTTTAACCAATAATTATAACCACGCATTATCCAGTGAAATAGTCATATATATATATGACTCGCACCCTTCAGTTTGTTGTTAGTCTTGGTTTCCTTTCCTGTTGGGATAAAGATGTTTTCAAACCACTGTTACTATTTGACATTCTTATAACAATATATGAAATTAAGTTATTTAATTAAAATATAAATAAAATTAATGAATATGAAAGTAATAAAACGTGTTGTAAAATAGGAGTGTAAATATTTTAGTGCCAAAAAATTAGGATCTTAGATGCTTTGTTTTTGGAGTTGCCAAAAGGACAGAAAGACAAAGTCCTTTATATATATATATATATATATATATATATATATATATATATATATATATATATATATATATATATGAGTAAAATAAATATCAATGGAAGGCAAAACCAGCATAATTACAAAAACAAATGTTCTCCAGCACATGCTCTTGTACGAAAACACACCCCAACATAGTTTTCTTTCATCTATCCACATGCCCTCTAACAATACAAAAACAATAAGGACAAAATAAAGATCCAAACGACCTTGATTGTTTTTATGTTAAACAACTACTTCTACATTTTTTCAATTAAAATATATATTGTGACTTCAATACTTAAATATTTAAATGAGATTAGTTGAGACACGTGTCTCAAATGATTAAATATGTAGGTTGTGGGCATGTGCTTGTTTTCAAGGAAAGCATTCGATGCATTATTTCCTTTGCACTTCTTTTTATAATACTTCCCTTTGTCACTTCCCAGGCATGGAGCTCTGTCAAATTAGAGAGCATATTATATTATATTATATGCTATTTACTTATCCATTATAAAGTTAGAAATATCAAAAAATTCGGATAAGTGTATACATCGATACAAATTCGGATAAGTGTATACATCTTTTAACTGACTGATCTTTTATTGTGATTAATAACAATAAAATAACATTGTTTAATGAATTTTTAATGATAAATTACTATTTATAAAATAATAATGATTATACAGTTAATTCAAAGTTATCGTTTAAGATATTTATAAATACATATTTTAGTAATATAATCTATTTTATCTCATATTCATAATTCTTCTTTTATAGGATTAAAAACACTTTCGGATCTCTCGGAAGGGTTTTTTAGGTGGACCTTTTTTTTCATAAGAAATTAATTAAAAACTCTTTCACTTACTAACATTATATCCTCTTCTAATTACACTCTTTAAATACATTTTCACTAAGAAAAAGTATGGTTTAGTTCATAATTATGTTATTTAAGCATATTATTAAAGTTCAATAATAATATTATATGTGAAAAATAAACATTTTATGTAAAAACACACGTCACACGTATTATAGAGATATTAGTAATTTAAAAGATTAATCTCTAACTAAAAAATAGTTCAAGTTCAACTAACAGTACAAAATGAACACAAACAAGCGTGTTGGTTCCCTATTCTAGAACACACATATAAAAATTAACATATATTATAAATG
Source organism: Phaseolus vulgaris (assembly GCF_000499845.2). Classification (NCBI taxonomy): domain Eukaryota; kingdom Viridiplantae; phylum Streptophyta; class Magnoliopsida; order Fabales; family Fabaceae; genus Phaseolus; species Phaseolus vulgaris. The sequence goes on along the minus strand of NC_023758.2, from coordinate 40,024,545 downwards.
GGTTTATAACATCTCAACCCTATAATTTTGAGAGAGTTTACACCAACTCATGCACTAAATTTTAAAGATTTTTTTTTAGAAATGGTTTACTTAGTTAACATAAATTTGTAGGTAGAAAAAAATTGTATTTTGTTTGAATTTGTACTTGAGAGGAAATATTTTCATCGACCAATATAATTATAAGTATACTCAATTTTTAAACTTAGTTATCAAGTTTAAAATGAATATAATCGGTATCTTATTATCAATTTGTTACTCTGTTTTAAAATATATCTAATTAGAATTTTTTTCATTATTATTTGACATTAAGGAAAATAAAATATGTTTTCGGTAAATATTAAAACATTGGCAATATTAAAGTAAGGACATATATTCATTACTGGAGAGAGGCAAAATATGAATTCTATGTAATAAATATAAACTTTTAATTAGAAAACAAATATATTTTTAAAGTATATTTGATTGCATGATTATTTTATTACTGTTCTTACAAAAGGGACCAAGAACACTCGAACTAAAACAAGATGGCCTTTTACACAAATCTTCTGATTTCGGGCTATACTCTCGGGTTTCTATTGGGCTGGATTACTTCTTGGGCTGGACTCGCGGTTGTTCCTCTCGGCTGCTTCTCTCGGTTATTCATCTCGGCTGTTCTTCTCGGCTGCACCACTCGGCTACTCCTCTCGGTTGGTATTCATCACAGGTGGGGGATGTACCTGCAAGTCGCTCCGATGCCAAAGTCAGAAACAATGTAATGGTTTTTCAGATAAAATCACTCTTACCTTTTTCTTGTGCTAACCTCCTATTTATAGAGTTTCGTTGATGGGCCTTCTACAGTACTTTTGGACTTTCTTATCACACCTTTTTATTACTTTTACACCCCCTTGTGCAAGTTCCTTATTTAAATTGGGCTTTATTATGATTTTTATTATCCTTTCAGGTTTCGGTCCAGACCTTTCGGTTCTAATTTATCACTTTGATTATTGGACATGTAGTTCTCGGCCTATACCTCTCGGTTTTAGGCTACCAGTACACTGGCCCCCGAGACAAAAATAATTGATTTAGATTGAAATGATTTGTGTCTTAATATAATATAATAGTTTTGAGTGTTGATTTGATTTGGTATTTAATGCCTTGGTTTTCGTAATTTACTTTTCTGAAAATACATGATTTGACATGAGATGTCCATTTTAACCGTTAGATCATATATATTTTTGAATAATTTTGTGCGATCATAACGTTTCAAATTCTAGGGTTCGCGTGGGTTATAAATAGGTTCCTTTCTGAGTCTTTTTGTGATTGTGAAACTTATCGCTATTAACAGAAGCTCATTTTTCATCTTCAGTTGATTCTGGAAAGGTAATGTCTCTTTCAAGCTTTTCTGCTAGTGATGATTGTTCGAGCGCGGGTGGTGAATCAACTGGGCGAGTGGTTCGGGAAGAGGATCATCCAGACTTAAAGTCTTCATCTGCTACCCCTTCTTGCATGAATGATTCTAATGGAGCTCCTACTGTTGATGTTCCTCAAGAAGTCGATTTTATGTTGCCTCGGAAAAACCTTCGTCCAGGTTATCAGTGGGTTAACCCTAGGGTTCGGGAATATTTTTCGAAGTATCGTTCTGCTACCGAACTTCGTAGTTTTCTTTCTCATTCTCATATTTATTATTCTGATATTGAAAACGATATTATTTCCTTTCGGCGTGTTGGGGATGTTGATAATGTTTGCCATGGCCGAGAAGATGATAGTTATGAATTTTTCTATTTTTATGCTTGCTTTTTTAGAGACCTTCATATTCGATTGCCTTTGAACAACTTTCAAATAGGCGTTCTTAATTTTCTTAATGTTGCCCCTACTCAGCTTCACCCTAATGGTTGGGCTGCCATGCAAGCTTTTAGTATTTTGTGTAAATTACTGTCGCTTTCTCCTAGTCCAGCTTCGTTCCTGTATTATTATAGTTCTCGGCCTGGTAAACGACCAGGATGGCTTTCTCTTATTAGTAAATCCAACGTTTGCTTCCTTAAACCTTTTACATCATCTTATAAGGATTTCAAGGGAGGTTTTTTCAAAATTCTAATAGAGCCGATAGGGAAAGAGTATTTTTTTCAATGGAGAGTCTCCAAAATTTCCTTTTTACTGGACAAGAGATCCGGTGAAATTTAATTCAATATCTTTTCACTCAATGGGGGCGGCCGATCGTCATGTTATTGAAGTTTTCAGTCACCTCTCGTACCAAGTTCCCACTCGCGCCTTGCTACAATTGTACACTTCGTCCCATCCACGAGAAGATCTTATTGGTAGGTGGTTGTTCTTCATGTACTTGTTTGATAGGATGTGTTTTTTAACTTTGCTAAGTTTTTTATTGATTTTCAGCTTTGATGGCAAGCACAAATCCGAAAGCTCGGTCTTATTTTTCGAAGTTGCTAAACAAAGTAGGGATGTAACTCCTCGGCGCGAAAATGTGGTGAATCCTGTTGTTGAAACGGAAGAAGCGGAGCGTGTTGCACCTGTTGAAATGGTTGAAGTTACGCATCATGTTGATGTTGCTGGGCCTTCGAAAAAATCAAAGAAACGAGATAGAAGCAGCAAGAGATCACACTCTTCTTCTCGGCGTCATCGTCGTGTTGAGAATGTGTCATCGGAACCACTTTCTGAAACCATTTTTTGTGCATCAACTAAGTATGCGAAGTTTGTCCAAACTTCTTTTAACGAATCGTCTTACAATATGTTGAAAAATATGGATGCTGCTTCATTGGCTGATTCGATTATTGAATTGTCGAGTAGAAGTTTGTTGATTGGAAAAATGATGAAGGAGAAAAATGGAAATTGTGTGTCTTTATCTGAATTTGAGAAATTGAGGACTGACCTTGCTGAATACAAGGAGAAAACGAGCTCTTTGTTCGAGCAACTAGAAGAAATGAAGAAACAAAAAGGTGAACAAGAAGTTGCAAAGGAAGAGTTTAAAAAAGAAATTGTTGAATTGAAGAATGAAAGCTCGAGGTCAAGTGAAGAAAACGCTCAACTCCGTAAAGAGAATCAACTGCTGAATGAGAAGGTGTTAGCGTTATTGTCTACGAACGAAGCCGACAAAAATGCCATCAAACTCATGGATGAAGAGATAAGTCAGCTGAGGACCAACGTTTTTGAAGCCGAAAGCTTTATATTTGAACAACATCAACTTGGTTTTGAGAAAGCGCTTCAACAAGCCAAATATTTTTATAAGATTCCACTTGATGAAGGCAACTTTGATGTTAAAAAGGATTTTTACAAGGGTGAATTGGTGCCGGCTAACGAAATCCCAGACACAGATGCTGAAGATGTCAATATTGAGAGCTAGAAAGGCGTAGGTGTGCTTGCCGAAAGTAGATTTATTTTGAACTACAAATCCATGTATGGATGCTTTTTTATATGCTAATCCATGTGGGGGGATTCGTTTTGTTAAATGTACTGTCTTTTTGAAAGCCTTAATACATATAAAGTTTGTTAGATTGTCAACTGTTATATTGTTTTGCATTATTGGTCGTATTCTACATAATTGTCACCTACCGAGTTAATTGTACTATTTTTAATGCGATGATGTTTTGTTCATACGCCGAGTACCTGTCGGTTTTTATGCGAAAGTGGTTTCGAAATAACGGATTCTTTGCGGATTTTGTAATCTATGAACGCATGAAATCAAATTTATGTAAAATATCATAATGGGTATTGATTCATAATTTATTAGTGGTTTTATCCAATTTATTATCAACAAAAGTATGGTATGCGAGTGAATTTTTTATCGGAAATGGAAGCGTTCGAGATCACAAGTTTTTATGAATATACGAATTTTTGGGTGGATTTTCTCTTAGAGTGAAATCATCTAAAGCCGAAAGTTTTATGAATACGTTTCTTTTCGAGTGGGTTTTCACTTAGAGTGAAATCATCTAAAGCCGAAAGTTTTATGAATACGTTTCTTTTCGGGTGGGTTTTCACTTAGAGTGAAATCATCCAAGACCGAAAGATTTATGAATACGTTTCTTTTCGGGTGGGTTTTCACTTAGTGAAATCATCCAAGACCGAAAGTTTTATGAATACGTTTCTTTTCGGGTGGGTTTTCACTTAGAGTGAAATCATCCAAGACCGAAAGTTTTATGAATACGTTTCTTTTCGGGTGGGTTTTCACTTAGAGTGAAATCATCCAAGACCGAAAGATTTATGAATACGTTTCTTTTCGGGTGGGTTTTCACTTAGAGTGAAATCATCCAAGACCGAAAGATTTATGAATACGTTTCTTTTCGGTTTTTCGGGTGGGTTTTCACTTAGAGTGAAATCATCCAAGACCGAAAGTTATGTAAATGAACGACACATTGTTAATAGATAATGCTTCTTCATTGATGGATAGATATATATACAGCCTTCTTTGTACATCTTCGAATTTCAACTAAAATAAAACTTTAAATGACTTGTATTCCATGTTCTCGGTACTATTTTTTCTTCTAGAGTTTCTAATCTGTATGCTCCATTTTGCAAATTTTCGAGTATCCTGAATGGACCTTCCCAATTAGAGGCCAATTTTCCATGTCGCGGATCTTTTCGTGCATCAGTTCGCATTCTCCATACTAAGTCCCCCTCCTTAAAATCTCTGAATTTTACTTTCGCATTGAACCTTTTCATTGCTCTTCTTTTTACTGCTGCCTCTTTTATCTTTGCTCGTTCTCTAAGTTCTTCAATGAGATCAAGGTCGGTTCTCAAGCATTCATTGTTAATATTCCAGTCTTCTATCTGCCTTCGTAACGTTGGTTCATTCACTTCTACAGGTAACATTGCATTCGTCCCATATGTGAGGTTGAATGGTGTTTCACCAGTTGAAGTTTGTGGCGTACATCTATATGCCCATAAGATCTCTGGTAACTTCTCTGCCCACAAACCTTTGGCATTTCCTAACCTCTTCTTCAATTGTCCCAAAATAACTTTGTTTGCAGCCTCCGCTTGTCCATTCGTCTGCGGATGTTCAACTGAAGTGCTTGTTGACTTGATTCCCAAATCTGCATAAAATTCCATAAGTTTTTTGTCAATGAATTGTCGGCCATTATCAGTTATTATGGTGTGTGGGATTCCAAATCGACATATTATATTTTTCCATATAAATGTTTGAACTTGCTGAGATGTTATCTTAGTCAGTGCTTCTGCTTCTATCCATTTCGTAAAGTAATCTACAGCGACTATCATGAATTTAGTTTGTCCTCAGCCAAGTGGAAATGGACCGAGTATATCAATTCCCCATTTTGCAAAGGGCCATGGAGAAGTAATTCCTTGTAACGCCTGTGCTGGTATATGGTTCAAACTTCCAAATTCTTGACACTTCTTGCATGTTTTAACATAAATTTCACAATCTTCTCGGAGTGTTGGCCAATAATATCCAGCTCTGCAAACTTTTGTTGCCATTGTTCGGGCTCCACAATGTAAGCCACATATTCCTTCATGAAGTTCTTTCACTACATACTGAGCTTGCTCTTTTGAGAGACATTTCAACAAAGGTATCGAATATCCGCGTTTGTAGAGTTCATCTCCAATTAACACAAAACTAGCTATTTTTTTGGTCATTTTTGTATCCAATTGAACACCTTGCTCTTGATTCTTTATGGCTTCCAAATATGTTTCTATCCATTCATCTGTTGTTGTGGTGACGTTGCAACATTCCTCGAAACCGACTGTCGGGTGACTGAGGGTTTGTTGTATAACCGAATTGTGTTGGAGTTGCCGCTGTTGACTTGCCAATTTGGATAATGAATCTGCTTTCATGTTTAGCTCTCTCGGAATATATTTTATTTCAGCTTGTTTGAAACATTGCATGACATTTAATACCTTATGATAATATTGCATCAATAATGGATCTTTTACCTGATAATCTCCTCGTACCTGTCCCACTGAGAGCTGAGAATCACTTTTGCAAATGACGTTTTCAACTCCCATGTCTCTCGCCAGTAGTAGTCCTGCAATAAGAGCTTCGTATTCGGCCTGGTTGTTGGATGTTCTGAACTCGAATCTCAATGCCATCTCTATTTGGAAGTTGTCTGGTCCTTCAAGTACTATCCCTGCTCCACTTCCTTTTTTGCTTGATGCGCCATCTACATACAATATCCACTGCTCCTGTTGTGCTGTTGTCGGCATCTGGATGATGAAATCTGCAAGGGCTTGAGCTTTGATTGGTCCTCTCGGTTCATACTTGATTCCATATTCGGAAAGCTCCATTGACCATGTCACCATCCTACCTGCAAGTTCTGGTTTTCTCAAGATTTTTGATATTGGATAATCTGTCCTCACAATTATCTGATGATTCTGAAAGTATGGCCGAAGACGTCTTGCGGCGTACACCAAGGTTAAGGCGACTTTTTCTACTTTGGGATATCTGGTTTCAGCATTTTGGAGGGATCTACTTACAAAGTATATTGGTTTCTGGTCTGGATTCTCTTGGATTAACGCTGCTCCTATGGCTTCATTGGAAGTTGCTAAGTAAACTATGATGGGTTGGGTCAACTCAGGTTTGATTAGGATTGGTGGTTCAGCTACCATGCTTTTGATTTGAGAGAAGGCTTGCTCACATTTTTCATTCCACTCAAAGGTTTCAGATTTTTTTAACAGGCTTATTATCGGTTTAGTTTTTTCGGCTAAGATCGGTAAAAACCTTGACAATGAATTTAGCTTTCCCACTAACCTCTGCACCTCTTTCAGGTTTTTCGGGTTCCCCATCTTCATAATTGCTTCACATTTATCAGGATTAGCCTCAATCCCTCTGTTGGTCAACATAAAACCTAGAAATTTTCCACCTTTGACGCCGAATACACATTTTTCTGGGTTGAGACGTATATTGTACTCTCTTATGCGTGAAAACACCTCCTCAAGATCTCCCAAATGTTTCTCCACTTTCTCTGACTTCACAACCATATCGTCCACATATACTTCCATGTTTCTTCCAATTTGATCTTTGAACACCTTATCCATCAATCTCTGATACGTTGCTCCGGCATTCTTTAAGCCGAAAGGCATGACTTTGTAACAATAATTTGCCGTATCTGTGGTAAAAGTTGTTTTGGGCACATCTGGCTCATACATCTGTATTTGGTTATACCCTGAATAAGCATCAAGAAAACTCATCATTTCTTGTCCAAACGCCCCATCTACCAATCGGTCAATGTTGGGCAATGGATATGTATCTTTCGGACAAGCCTTATTTAAGTCTGTATAATCTGTACACATTCTCCACTTTCCATTCGGTTTTTTGACGAGCACCACATTGGACAACCATGTCCTATATTGAGCTTCCTTAATGAAACCGGCTTGCATTAACTTCTCAGTTTCTTCCATTGCTGCCTTTCTTCTCTCTTCACCCAACTTTCTTCGTTTCTGAGATATCGGTCTTGCTTCTTGGCATACCGACAACTTATGACAAATTACCTTTGGATCAATTCCAGGTATATCAGACGGTGCCCAAGCGAACAAGTCTTTGTTGTCGCGTAACAATGTGACAAGTTTGTTTAACAATTCTTCGGGCAAACTTCCACTTATATAAGTGCATTGCTTCTCATCCCGGCCTAATACCACGGCTGTAGTCTCTTCTTTCGGTTCCAACCTTTCATCATTTAATCTCGGGTCCAAATCCGCCATTGCCACCATTCTTTCGGTATCTTTGTGTGTTTTTAAATTCATCTTTAGACCGGCTGCATAACATTCTCGAGCATCTCTTTGATTAACATAAACTGTTGCTATCTCCCCCTTTTCTGTTGGAAATTTCATTGCTAGATGTGGCGTTGAAACTATTGCTCCCAACTTATTCAAAGAAGAACGTCCTAACAACACATTATACGACGTAGAAGCATCCACCACCAAATATCTGATTTTAATCTTTTTAGTCTTACTTCCTCTTCCGAACGTAGTCATCAAATCCACATACCCTTTCGTGCTGACTCTCTCCCCTGAAAAACCAATGATTTGTTCTCGGAAAGGTACAATGTCTTCTTCTTTCAGATGCAGTCTTTTGAAAGTATCCCAAAACAGAATATCAACTGAGCTGCCTTGATCAACCAAGGTTTTCATGACGGCATATTCGGCTATTTCAACTGTTATCACCATAGGATCGTCGTGATCGGGATCAATTTCTTGGAAATCTTCATCTGTAAAAAGGATTGGTGGCAAAGTTCTTCTTTTAAAAATGTGGTTAATGGTCCTTATACTTCTTCAATGTTGTTTCCTTGCTGATGATGATTCTTTTCCAGAGAAACCACCTGAAATAGTGTTTATAAACCCCCTGACAGGTCTCCCCAAGCTTCGTTCCCTACTTCTCCTTACTGATTGTGTGTTTTGATAAACCCTGTCATTTCTTCCTTCTGATCTTCCACCTCTTCTATCATCTCTTTTTTCTATTCTTTTTTCTCTTTCAAATCTGTCTGCCCTTCTTCCCCCTGTTTCAATTCCTTTCAATCTTCTCTCCGGACTGGTCCTCAGTCTAACATTTCCTCCTTGAACAAAACGCTTCAACTGCCCAGCCTGAATCAATTCTTCTATTCTATCTTTCAACCCGACACACTCCTCTGTATGGTGGCCATGATTTTTATGATATTCACAATGTTTGGTGTGGTCGGCCCTTTCCGGTGTTCGCACTTTTCTAGTTGGTGGTATTATCTCTGCCGCCATGGCTTCTTGTAAGACTCTTGTTCTGTTTGTATTTAAGGGGGTGTATTGCTGGAACTTTCGGCTTCTGAATTCTTCCCTGGCTCTTCTAGCCATAGGTCCACTTTCTTTTTCTATCACCTTTTTTTCACCTCCATCCATCCTTGCCTGGTTCTGGAACTCTCTCAGTTCTTCCATTTGCATGAACTTTGACGCTCGTTGTCTTAGCTCATCTAAACTAGTCGCAGGTTTCTTGCAGAGACTATCAGCAAACGGTCCCGGCTTTAATGCTGTTATCATATGATGCATGGTAACCTCTGGGCTGAGGTTTCGAATTCCCAGGGCAACCTTCCCAAAGCGTTCCATGAACATTCTTAACGACTCTCCCTTTTCTTGCCTTATATTCACCAAAGCAATCGAAGTTAAACGATGGGGACGACTAGTTGCGAACTGAGCTCCAAACTTTTCCACCAATGTATCAAAACAATCTATGCTCAAAGGCGGAAGGCGTGTGAACCAACTTAACGCTGTCCCTTTTAAGGTTGTAGGGAACACTCTGCACATAATAGCATCGTTCCACGTATATAGACTGATCTGCGTGGTGTATACCGCAACATGTTCATCAGGGTCTGTGCTTCCGTCATACTTGTCAATAGTTAAACTTCTCCAATTGTCAGGCAATGGAGTATCAACTATAACATCACAGAAGGGATGTTTTCTTAAAGATGCTCCTGCAAAAACTTCAGAATCTCCAAGGAATCTTCTTTTCGTTTGGGAACTTTCATTATGATAAATCCTCTCATTGACTTGTGCTCTTGGCTGAACAGTTTCAAATGATGCATTCAAAATTGTCTCCTCTTGTAGTTTTCTCCTCATGCGTGCATTTTCGGCTCTTAACATACTCAGCTCTTCTTCATTACTCTTTTTTAACGTCTCGAACTCTTTTTGCAGCTGCACCAACATTGTCATTGGCATACTGACGTTATCTACTTGCTCTCCGTCTTGTCCTTCTCTCTGATCCATCTTGTCTCCTACCTTTCCTTCTAACTAGTTCTCGGTCCCACGGTGGGCGCCAAAATGTTCTTACAAAAAGGGACCAAGAACACTCGAACTAAAACAAGATGGCCTTTTACACAAATCTTCTGATTTCGGGCTATACTCTCGGGTTTCTATTGGGCTGGATTACTTCTTGGGCTGGATTACTTCTTGGGCTGGACTCGCGGTTGTTCCTCTCGGCTGCTTCTCTCGGCTATTCATCTCGGCTGTTCTTCTCGGCTGTTCTTCTCGGCTGCACCACTCGGCTACTCCTCTCGGTTGGTATTCATCACAGGTGGGGGGATGTACCTGCAAGTCACTCCGATGCCAAAGTCAGAAACAATGTAATGGTTTTTCAGATAAAATCACTCTTACCTTTTTCTTGTGCTAACCTCCTATTTATAGAGTTTCGTTGATGGGCCTTCTACAGTACTTTTGGACTTTCTTATCACACCTTTTTATTACTTTTACACCCCCTTGTGCAAGTTCCTTATTTAAATTGGGCTTTATTATGATTTTTATTATCCTTTCAGGTTTCGGTCCAGACCTTTCGGTTCTAATTTATCACTTTGATTATTGGACATGTAGTTCTCGGCCTATACCTCTCGGTTTTAGGCTACCAGTACAATTACCATTCCTTTAATTTTGATTTGTTTAGAAGTTGAGGTTGATAGAGAGAGCCACACAAAGTTACATCTGAAGCTGGTAATGTATTAAATAAGAAAATTAGTGTGGTGGTTGCTAAAGAGAAATATGAAAATTTATTGAGTTGCACTATTAGTCATCGCTTCAGTAAAGACAATCAACTAAATTAGGTGAGTGTCATCACTCAGTAATGGAGGACTTTGATTTTTTTTTATAGGAATCAAAGTAATTAGAGCTATAATGCCCAAATTAGTGTAATAATATTCATTACAGATTATTTCAAGAGCTTAATTACCAATTTTAATTAATTATACTGTATAATATTAAAAAAATGAAGTCCGAAAACAATTAAAAAAGTTCTATAATTTTTTCAACAGATTTAAAGAAATAGTTTTATTTTTGCTAAAAAAAATTACAGAAAAATTTCGTTGTCTTTCAAGGATTTGGTTAGAAGTTGGAATGATCTCGCTACAAAAATTGCTTGATAGAGACAGACATACATCACTTTTACGTTGCTATCCACCAAACTATTTAATTTATATTTTTAATATTTTTTAAATGAGATTCAAAACACGATAAAAATAACAGTAAAATAATATATACAGTTTTTTTTATAACTTACTAGCATTATATTTATCATTATTTTAAAATATAAACAGCTAAATAAGGATAACTTCACAAAATAAAATTACGCTGGTTATTTTTATGTGAAAAATAATTGTCCCTAAATACTTTAAATTAAATTCCAGTTCTTGGACAGCATAGACTTCTTTCAAAATTGTATTTATTTAATTTCATTTTTAACATTAAAAACGGCCACATAAAAAAACTCTGAAAAAAACTAATATTTTAAATTTCAAATGAACGGAAATATTACAGGATGTATTTTTAATTTTTTTTTTAAATTATCTTATTATATATATAATTCAATGAATTGATGATAAAACTCAAAAGTGTTGATAAAAATTCATGATATTTTACAAATTATTTTTTGTCAGTAAAGGGATAACGGGGTTTGAAGATCAAGTGGTAAAGTGCTTTTTGTTGGTAAATTGGAGAATTAGAAACACAGCATTTGCTTTGTAATTAGATTGTTTATTGCTATTTCATTTTATTTTATTGGTTAGACTTGGTCAAATAAAAAACATAGATTTAATTAGTGTTTATAGTGTGTATTTTTAATTCTAAGTTTTATTTATTTTAGGTTATAAATGAAATTACCTCTCCCTCAGAATTCTTTTTAAGAAAAGAAAATGGATCATTTCCTAACAAAACACAAGAAAACTATAACACCTTACATTATAATTTATAAGAGAGTAGACTCTTGTAAATTAATTTTGGGGAAAAAAATTAACATTTTATTCTGCTTTGTGTGGCATCTGAAAATTCAGGTTACAATTTTCCTTCTATTTATACATTCTTATTTTTTTTTAATCTCATTTTCTTGCAAATTCGAAATGACTCCAAAAGTTTGGAAAATATATATTTGTATTACTAGTATTTGAAAAAAAAAATCAGTACAATATTTCACATATAAAAAATATTGTCGAAATACTTTCGTCATATAAAGAAATAAATATTTAGAGAGCAAGTTATTCCAGCACACGAATTTATTTTCTTCTAACAATATTTATACTGATTTCAAAATTCAAATACTCAATTCAAGTTATCATTACAAAAATTACATAGGTTAATTTGAAAGTTTAATTAAACATGTATACATTTTTTTCTTTTGAGATTATTTAAGTTCTAAATGAACTAAACTTCATCTTGTTTACAATATTTATAATATACTATATTGTCATTGGATAGTCTATATTAAACTTATTTACAAAGATATTAATATTTTTTATTATTATTTACTTGTCCAAAAGCTAGATATAGTACTCAGGTATTTTATTATTTCCTAACATGAGATTTTATTGTTTCCTTACATAAGATTAGACTGTTCCCTTTTTAACTTAATCACGTTAATTTAATTGTATACATGTATAACGTACTTTATATAAGTATATAAAAGAGTTGGTGTATCTTTCACAAACCTAAATTTATAATAGATTTATCCCAACATAATCGGGTAGTACTGTTTTTTTTTTTTAATTTGGTAATTCACATGAAATTTTTAGGGTGATTGACATTTATTACCATATATAGAGGGAGACTTTCTATAACTAATCTTCTTATTTTTTTATATGATGTTTTTCTTATTTTGTAGAACCTCTTGAAACATATGTATTTAGTTTCAACTACTCTCGATAACTTTTTTATTGAATCGGATTTAAAGTTTTAATTTTAAAATTGTAGGCTTATATGTTCAAATAGAATATCTCCTAAAAAAAATAGATGTTTTGGAATAAATTTTTTAGAATTTATGATATGAATAATATTGGTAAGTATCTAAATATTGAGAGAGTTGTTAAAGCAACATTCAACCACATTATTGAGAAGTACATATATAGTAAATTAAAATAAAGGTTTTAAATAAATGGTGTCATCTTTACCTTAAAAACTCAATTTTAGCCCTATATACATACCACCACACAACCATTTTGGTTTTCAATTGCTCTTTTGTCAAAATATAAGTACAATAAGTGTATGTTGTGGCTTAAATATTAGTACTAGAAGCTGAATTTTTGTAAGTTGGAAAGAAGTAATAAAATTCATGTTAGTAGGTTAGGTGTTAAATATGTTTGAGCAAAAAATATTATTTAAAAATTATGAGTTTTGTTAAGATTGGGATGATATAGTACTACTATCTCTCAATTGAAAAGTTTTGAATTTATTTTTGAGTCATTATAATGTATGTTCTATAAAACAAGTTATAGGTTATATGCAATAGAATTTCTTAGGGATTCATATAATGAGCAAGACAAATTGTCATTTGATTTGATTAAAGACAATCAAAACATATAATTTAGTTATAACCATAAGTCATTTATTATGTGAATATTTGCTAAGATTCAATTACTATAAATTAACATAATCACAGTTCAAGGAATATATTTATCAAATATATTTTTTTATAGTTTTTTTTTTTTTTTTGCAACTTAAAGTTCTATAAAGAAGTGAAATCATCCATTCTTGGACGTTTATCACGAGCAACACAATCTCTATGCAAATAGTCAAATGGAAATGTTATTAAACAGATGGAGATTTTACCTTTGAAGATTACACGAGCAACAAACATATTCATGAATATCAATATAAAAATCAAGGAGCTTAAAGATCAAAATATGAGACTACAACATTATTTCTAGTTATATTACTAAAAGCCTTCTTTATAATATTTTATTTAGTGAGAGAATGGTAAGCCTTATGTTTTCCACTTTGTGGAGAAAACTTTTGTTTTATATAATTTTTGTTAGAGTTAACATTCATTTATTGTATACAATTAAGAGTACTAAAATTCTTAATCTCATGGGAAAATTGAAAAAAATAACCATGAGTTATTGGTGTACTCACTTTGTAACTAAAGTTTTGATTAATGGAATCCTTTAGGAGTTTCTTGAAGGAGAACGAAGTAGCAAAAAAGTTGTAGAACTATTGTGTTGTTTTGTGAAATTTTTATTTGTTCGATGATCTAACGTTTTGCTATAAAGTCTCATGACTCTAAGAATTTGACTATCTAATGCTTTTTTTAAAACTTGCCTATTACTTCAAGTTCAAGTCCTAATGAAAAAAATTATTTATTTGACAAAAATATTTTAAATGCAAAAGCGAATAATGGTGATTAGTATATTTAGAAAAACATTGTTAGGACATAGACCAATTCAAAGACGATTTATCCTAAATTGGGTGCAAGTCAAAATTCATATACAGATTGACTTGGTACAGACGAACTCTATTACGAAGTATATGTATATTGTAGAGTTTCACTTAAATATATAAGATTTATGTGGAATCAAAGTTTGAAACCTTGGTAGACTCATACACAATTACTAATAAACATATTCAAATTAAAAGATATATTAACATTAACATCTTGATAACCCTTTAGCTTATTCTTATAGTTTAAAAGGGAATAGTATAAGGTATTAACATAACAATTCAACTTACAAATGTAATTGAAATACATGTACCATTACTCACCTATTCTTTGTTAACTAACATTCTTTTTTATATAAACCAATTTCTAATATTCACAATCTTTTTAATGGATTTGGAAATGACAAAATAACATGATTTTCACACAAAACCATTATAATATATCTTATTATATGTGGAATTATATTTAACGAAACATCTTGAAATTCCATTGTTATTTCTTAAACATGATAAAAAGTAACTACAAATAATAGTTAGACCTCTATTTACATATAAAAATCATAATAAATACTAAATAGATATCTTAAATGGGAATACGTGAGTAATGGTACATGTATTTCAATTACCCACTATTCGTTAATTATTGTTGGAAAATCTTATTTAGATATTTTAAAAAAATTAAGTAATCAAAATAAAATCTATTAAGAAAAAAAATATTAATTATTTAAGAATTGTTTAGAATTTGATTTTATATACTTATATTTTTTTCATTTATACATATAAAACTAAAGTTTTTTTAAAAAGAATAATTTTTAAAAATTAATACTCTATTGTGCAACTTATTTAAATTATTTTTTTAAAAAGAATATTTTTTTGCACTATATTTTATTGTGTAATTTCATTTAAATTATACATTAAAATTATATTTTTATATGAGAGTTCATAGTTTAAAGAATTGTTTTTAAATAATTTTATTTAAAATTTTAAAAAATATTCGTTGATATCTATGGATACCCACGAATGTAAAAAAATTGTAAGTGTTTTTCGTCCTAAGTAACAGAATGGGTGTTGAGATAGATTGTTTTAAACGGGATGGGTAACAGATAAGAATTACAATTACCCATTGTTATCCATATCTCCAATGTCTATTTATGTAAAATTAATATTCATAAAGTCTTGTTCAACATGTGAGCTTTATAAATAACATTTAATCTATAATAATAACTTCTGTTCATATTTAGGTTTTGTGATACTATTAGGTTCAATGTGAAACAAATTACTCTAAACCTAAGTAGTGAAATGACTTGTTGGAATATGTATCTTTAAAAAACATTCCAAATATTCATAATGTATTAATTTATAACTGAATAGTCTATATTAAATTTATAAAGATGTTAACATTATTCTTTTATCTCAAAACTAGAAATATTGATGACAATAATAAATATTTTATTATTTATTTGTATGGGATTAGAAAGGTTTCCATTCTTAAGTTAATTACATTAACTTAATCATACCTTTTTTCTTATCTTAAAAAAAGTTTACTTAACCTCTATTAAAGAAAAATCATAGATGAAATTTTCCTAATTAGACATTTATGGATATCTAATATATTGTCTCGGTATCGCTAATATAGTCTCACATTAATTATGAGTCGATGTCAAGAACAACTTATATAATTTTTACTCTTTTAGTCAATTTACCAAAACATTTTTTTAAGGACAATACCATTATGAGTCTCGATATGTTGACACCTTCTGCACATGACACACATTTGACGCTGCAGACGTGACAATGACGTGACAGAGTGAGATTGCGCGCGAATGAGAAACGCGATCTTCAAAATAGGGTAAAAAAGAATATATTACATCGATTCTCATAAACAACTGGGTGTAATATTTTTTTTTACTCAAAATGACTCATATTACATCGGTTAAGTCATCTAACCGATGTAATATATGATTCATATTAAAAAAAATTGAATTTTTTTTCATAAAGAGTGGGTGGGTCATAGACATCACATAGGTAACCAGTTTTGCGTGCGTCACATAAATAACCACTTACAGACACACGGTTTTACGTGTGTTACGGGGTCATATATTATAATATAGAATCCGTGTCACATCCTCACCAAATATCACATCTACAATATTAATTAATATTACACAAACAGTGTCAAATTTGTATTAGCGACAGAAGGTGTTAATAAAACATTTTTCTACCATTATAGATCAGATTCTGTAGATGATAATACACTATTTATATTCTCCTTATTTTTTCAACTCATCAAAATAATAACATCTAAAACAAGTTACCGTATTTTAGAAACCCGATATAAATATCGGATTTATTTCAACACAATCAAACTAAAGTTTAACTTGGATAATTTACATGTTCTTTTAATATAATTTTTGTACGATAATTATAAAAAGATTGAAAAATCCAATTAAATAATAAAATTATACACGTATGAATGATTGATAGTGTTATCCTCTGTAGTGTGACAATGGGAGTGAAAAAAAGAAAGATAGAAATAAGGCAGCAAGGAAAACTCACGCCATCAATTCTCCTTCATAAACGCACTTCGCCGCTTCCCTCTCCTTTCTACGCTTTTAAGAACCTACGCTCTGTTCTCACCTCCAACCATTCAACTTCCTCTGCTTCCTCAACTTACCATTTCTTCTCTCTCTCTCTCTCTCTCTCTCGTTCTCTCTGGGTATGTCTTTAGATCTTACATTTTTCTTTTGTGTCTAATTATTTTTTCAAAACTCGTTCATTCATGCTTTATGGATCATGTTCCAATTGCTCTCGATATGTGTGCGCTTTTGCAATTTCTTCGATCTGTTTTCTGTTTTTATTGTTTACATGATGGATGGATCGATCGCAAGAACAATTCCCTCGCTGGGCACCTTCACTTCATTACTCTTGAACGCCATCTCTCCCAAACAGCATCTTGTTATTTGATACTTGATTTACGAATGCTGATGCCATGTGAATTAGTCTTCAAATTAGATTTTCACCTTATTCTGTTTTTTGTGTGGAATTCTGACACTGACTTTCCCGTGCCATAAAGGGTTATGTACAAATATGATCTTTTTTTATACCCCTTTTACTCTCTTCCTCTCTCTGGACGACTCTGCTTTGTTTTTCAGTTCTGTATAGGGTAATTTGGGATCTGGTTTTATTTGTGCCCTTCATGGATAATCAATTACGTTTGATTTCTGACTGATACTCAATAGTTGATGTGATATGATCCTCTCTGTATATGCTCTTTTCATGTTTTTTTCTCTCTCTCATGCTTTATTAGGCAACAGGCATACGCAATCTCTATTTTGTACTTTAATTTAATTCCCTCTTGTTTGCTCTTAAGTGCTGATTAACGTCCACCTACTCTGAGATGGATTGGGGTGATTACAGAGGAAACAAAATCGATAGGTAATAAGTAATACCAAAAAAAGAGAGAGAAATGGAAAGAAAATTAGGGTGGCTAGTGTGAGTTACAAAAAAGAGAGAAGATATGTTTTTATCTATTTACTTTGGTGAAACTGTGATTGTGGTTTTTTTATTTTTCGATTCATGAATTTTGTTTTATGTAACAGTAAAAGTTCATAAATTTGAAAAATACTCGAACAACAAAAAAAGATTAAATAAAAAGTTAATGTATTTAGATTTTTAAAATCTAAAGATCGCAATATCCTATCATTTTCACCATGGTAAAGAGTAACTTCTAAGTTATCACGATGTTTTCAACACGATCTATATCAGTAAGTGATCCTTCACCATTTCTTTAAATCTGTGTACTAAATCGGTTTGGTGATGGATTGATCTCTTGTGCACTCAGGTCAGGGCTAGATAAGGACTGGCAACCAGAGTTCCGAGAAGGGTTCATTAATGGCCTTTGAGCACTGCGTTTCGCAGCAATGGAAAACCATCCCAAGCCCCGTGACTGTGACAGAAAATTTTGATGGGTGTTTTGATTGCAATATCTGCTTAGATTTTGCACATGAACCAATTGTTACCCTCTGTGGTCACCTATACTGCTGGCCTTGCATCTACAAGTGGCTCCATGTCCAAAGTGCTTCTCTTGCACCTGATGAGCACCCACAATGCCCTGTTTGCAAGGAAGATATATGCCACACCACAATGGTTCCTCTCTATGGCCGTGGCCAGGCCATAGCTCATAGTGACCGTGATGTGAAGGCTTCCTATAGAGGTGTTTTCATTCCACCAAGACCACCTGCTTTGGGTACTCAATCTCTCGTGCCAACATCATCTCAAAGTGGTCAGCAACTTCCATATCGTAATCCTTATCAGAGTCAGCATTCCAACCCTCCTTTATACCAAGAAGAGGATGAATCATCATCACAAATGCTTCTCAGTCCTGGTGCAATGGCACCGGGGTTCCCCCACCTCGTGGTTGGGATGTTTGGAGAGATGTTTTATACCCGAGTCTTTGGCAACTCAGAAAATGTATACACTTACCCAAATTCTTATCACCTGGCAGGAAGTAACAGCCTCAGGTTGAGAAGGCAAGAGATGCAGGTAAACAAATCACTGAATAGAATTTCAATTTTTCTCTTCTGTTGCTTCCTTCTATGTCTCATCGTCTTCTAAGCAAGTAATTGGACTGTTCTGTAATTCCCCGTTGTATAATTTGTAAAGAAGAACGGGTTCAAACTCAAGAACGAGATAGATTGAGTACTTGTAATTTAGCTTAAAAGAACCGGTGTTGTTCAACATTTACTACAGTATATTAGAGCTCCATTTTAAGGAAAGCCATGGTACATGACTGTTGAGAAGTATTGTATTGTACTCAATTCTATTTCATACTGCAGTTTTAAAAAAATTGGTGCCTATATACAGTTTTCACGTGTCTAGTTCAAAGTTCTGAGCACTTATTGATTAAAGAGAACATTTCAATCCGACCAAGATGTCTCATGCTAGTTACATTATTGTCGTTGTTTTGTTGTGAAATTTGATATGCGGATAAATGCGGTAGCAATTATGGTTATATTACTGTAGTAGTCGCAGTTAAAACAGTTTTTTCAAACCTTGATCTCAGATGGAGTGATAGTTATTTTCTCTCTGAAAATATTAGGTGCTTAGAAGAGGAGGAACAATTTTTCAACTCTCACCAAATCAAGAATGGAAGAGTTTTAACAAGGCTTACACTTAGTGGTGAATCTGTTTGAATAATTTACCTATATATATTTCAATGGACGAGTTTCTTTACATTTAAAATACGTGTCTTTAAAAGAATAAATTTTAAAATAATTGAAACAGTTAAAATGTATTTATTTAAATAAACATAAAATTACTTATTTTTAAAATAAAGACACTAGGAAAAAATATATAAAAAAACAAAAATGTACTTGTTTTAATTAAATAATAAATTTTCTTTTAAAAAATAGACAAGTCATAATATTATCACCCAATCAACCGAGGACATGAAACATTGATAATTGTAATGGATAAGATTTGTGTGGTGAAGCAATGAGTTGTCCATGGTCCAGCATTATCAACCAATAAACCTCCAAAATTCATGTCTAACTGAGTTGTGTTTTCTGGGAAAAGAAGGTACATAACGACGAATCTAGATTCTATTCCAGCTTTCTTTTCTCTGATGATGTTGGTGGCCCTTTTGGGCTCTACATATTTAATTTTCAATATCTTAACTTTGGTCAGTTGGTAGCACTTTTTCTAATTAATCCCAAATAAATAGAATTACTAAATTTGGTCAGCAGCAGTGCTAAACTGAGCTAAAAGCTGAAAATTTAGATTAAATTGAAAGTGGCAGCATAATAAATAAGAACATAATTAATTGTTGAATCAAATTGTAATACTAGATAATTATATATTTTTAGTAATTCTAAATTTATATATATATTTTTTTTGTTTAATACCATTTTTTATTTCAATTTTTTCATAAATATTCAATATATCAGGTTTTTTTTTTACTAAATCTAATCTCTAATTTTGTTTAAGTAACTGAATTCGCTCTCTTTTATTAACGTTGTTACTCTGACTAATAATAAAATGAGATGTAACACATATACAATATTTTATTTAAGTTGAGGTGGATAATATGTGACGTTTTTAGTTACTTGCTCGGTTGGAAAAATATATTATTCTTCTGAAAATTGAAGACATGAGCATAGTGGATTTTTTCTTAGTTGAACGTTTGCAAAATTTTGATATTGAATTTATACAATTTATTGGTATTAACATAGTTGTGATTGCGCTTATGGTTTTATTGTTGGTCTGTGCAGTGTGATTTTTTTTTTTTAATTGAGTCTGTAAGGTGAATGTTACTTCTTGATTATTTATTCTTGTTGTTATGTTTGATTTAGAGTTATATGGTAGGATTAATGGGGTGATGACACTATAAATAGTGAAAACCTACCTTTCATATTTCAATAAATTGATTTTTTTTTTAATTTAAAATATTATTATATTAATATAAGTGTTTGTCAAATATATGATTTGCATTGTGCCACACCTAAATTTGAGAGAAGATAAATAAGAATACAATGAAAAAAGAGGAAGAAGATGACCTACGGAAAAGGGACAAACATGTCACAAATTCATGTTACACTATATAATTGTTTGAAATCTTCTTTCACGTGTACATGTGTATGTATGAACTCATCACTCTCTTAACGACGTCAAGACCAATTTAACAGAATGACCAAATTCAGTCACTTAAACAAAATTGGATTCAACATTAAAATAAAATAATTGAATAATTAAAATAATAATTAACAAGTATAACACTAAGCAATAATAAAACAGTGTACAAATAAACATAAAATTCCAAAAAGTCATAGTTATAAAATATTCAAATATTATGGTTTTCTATTATTATTTTAAGAGATCAAATAGTAAAATATAAAATGCATTTAGATAAATTATTTTAAGACGTATATAAATAACTTATTAAAATAGGATAAAATTAATTAGAAAAAATTTAACTTATTAAACACATAAAATGATTTTATGGAAAATTTCATTTACAATTTGCATGGAATGTTTACTAGACATGTTCTTTACTCACCAGCCATATTTTTACTGTTTAGATGCATGTAGTTGGCTTTAATATTTGAAAAATTAAAGTGGAAATAAATGCAAACCCTTGAATGAGTACAGTAGGTCAAACACATAGTTTTCTCATGTAAAATGATGTTTGATGGTGATACTTTGGACTTTTTAAAAACAAATAAATGAAGAGATCTCAATATATTAGATTTTTTTTAATATATTAAATTTTAAATTTTTATTTGAATAAATTATTTTGATAATCACTAATATATGAAAATATTAAATATAAAAATAACCACTACAAGTTTTTTCTTAAAAAATTAGCTGATATTTTTAAAAAATAGTTCCAACCTATATAAGAAAATAATTTTTTTTAAAAAAATCTTATTGGTTTAAAAAAAATATCTTAACTAACATGAGAAATTATCCCCTCCCACACTAAACGCGTGATAGCTAAAGAATAACTACTATTTGAACACACTTAGTCACCATTCCATTTACCTTCTAAGTGACTCTTTGGTCTTAATTGGTTAGCCTTCACACTAATTGGAGTTATTGAGCAAATTTGACTTTTGAGGTATTTTGATACTATTAAATCAACTCTCCTTTTCCTAATTGTTTTTCTTCACCTTCTACTAGGTCAATGTATAGAACAATTGCTTAGTTTGATTTGGGACTATATTTAGGTTAGGATAAGATATAATATTAATTTAAGACAAATATTATTATTTTAGGATAGTGTTTATCTTAAAGACAAAATGTTTATAACTTCGTGGCCCATTTACGTGTATATATATAACTAGGTATTTGTCAAATTAATTCAAACTATCTTTATATTATCAAATTTTAGTGTATGTTTGCGTATATTGTACTTGAAGTGCCCAATACTTTGTAAAAGTTGTATAAATCTAATTGATAATGCAGAACTTTCATAAGTTTTTTATTGCGTCGTTTTATTTCAATTTAAGGAAGTAGATTGAATCAGTGAAAGGTTTTAACATAATATGTGAATATTAACGTTATATTTACAGTTGAATTATAGAATAAAATATATGTATAACTTAAATTAAAGTATATTTCCTGTACATACTGATATATTATTATATTTATAGTATTTGCTATATAAACCAAAAATAAAAGTTTTTTTGTTAATACACGATTGTTTAAAACTGTTATTTTAAAAGAATCCCAGACGTTAAACAAGGTGGGACACTTCAAAGCCTAACATAAACCAATTTTAAAAAATGCGTCAAGTCTAATTTCAAAACCTAAATTGATCCTAATCAACTTTTAGTCTAAGTTGGGTCAGTGGATGATGCGCTATGAAGACGGTAGTTTCTTCCTGCACCCCTGCCTTTTTGATATTCGTTTCTTTTGGGCTTCCTCCAAGTTGGCTCTTGGTTACCATCTAAGTTTTTGGACATTGCATTCTGCACCCTTATGTTTTTAAACCAACACCTACATGAAGGAGTGAAATGATAAATTTGTCACTGAAAAAATAGATTATAGATTGCACATATGTATTTTCGGATTCGGAAAATATCTTTTGGAATGTAAAACCAATATGTATTGATTCGATATTTAAAAAAAATAATTCAGAAATATGGTTCTAGAATTTAGAATATGAATAATGCATTTTGAATTATACATATATTTTTTTTAAAAAAACTTGTGAATAATGAAATTAAATAGGTATGTATCTACTAAAATTAATCATCTTCATAAATAAAGTCATATTAAAAAATAAAATAAATAATATGTATCCGCAAAGCTAACACACGTGTTTGTGTAATTTTTTATATTTGGGCAAACATTTGCATTGTACTAACATAACATAGAGATTATAATCTAGTATTTGTATAAAAGTATGTAAACCACAATATGTTTATAGTTGGTATGAGAGAATCATTGTACAATTTCACTTCCATCAGTTTTCAATGTATGATGTAATTGATAAGTAGCTCTGAATACGAATATGAAACATGACCGCACACATAAGAAAATACTTAAATAAAATGTGAATTGTGCACATATCCTATACATATGACTCAATGCAGATTGACATTCGTGGGAGACTTACTTCATAATAGGAATGTTGTGATATTTTACTTCAATGATAAACACATTAAAAAAATATTGTATCTATTAGCAATCATGTATCCCATATCGGACATAATCATCCATTTATCTACATTAGCCTGCAAAGATATTAATGTGTCTAAATTAATTTAAAATAATTTAGACACTAAAACAATACGTTTAAAATAATGAAATTATATTTATTAAATTAAAAAATAAAACAATATAACTAAAAAAAGACACTAAACACAGTTAAAATTATCTTTTTCATCCAAAGATATAAATTAATGAATAGATAAATAAATATGTAAATATATTCACATTTTTTATAAAAAATGGTTATTATAATTAAAATAGCCTTTGCTGTAGTAGCTATAAGTGAGAAAAATTGTCAATAAAAGTAAAACTGTAAAAAAGGAGTATGTACAGTAAAAAATGTTAGTGCAAGTATAAATATACGCTCAACGTGTCAACATTTGTGAAATAGTAATAAAATTATATAAAAGTGTCCACAACAAAAAACAATTATTGGTATTTATGTAGTATTTTTAGAACAGAAGCATAGATTATTTGGCAAAAGAAGAAATTGTATTGAAAGTAAATTGTAAGAAAATCCATTGCTTAACTTGCAAGTTTATTTTTTATGGCGAGGTCAAAGAAAGAAGAAGAGAAATAGAGGGACGTTTCGTATAACATTTCATAGCATATAGCAGTTTGTGGCATCGCTCTCCCGCGCCATTCCCATTGCGGTGTGATCTGCAGGTGCAACAAGAGTGGAGCAAGATCCGCGTGAAGATAAAAATGGCGAGTCTGTTTGGCTCATCGTCTTCCGCTCCGTTCAAGATGAGAGTCACCAACACGCCCTCCACCGACCTCGTTCTCACCAACCTCGCCTTCTGTTCCCCCTCCGATCTTCGCAACTTCGCCGTTCCCGGTCACAAAAACCTCTACCTCGCCACCATCGCCGATTCCTTCGTCCTATCTCTCTCATATCCTTTTTCTGCAATCTATTGCACTTTATTCATTTTTGTTTAAAATTTAATTATGTTTCACGATTGCGTAGAGTTGAATTGGTTACTTGTTAATTTTCTGTCATTAATTATGCAAATGCGGTATAGTGGATGTTATTTCGTGGATTAACCGGATTGATATTTCTTTTGTGGCCTTAACTAAGAGATACTGCTCATGACAGCATAGGCAACGGCCAGATTGGGTTGAACTCCATTCAACGGCGGTGTGCCAAAGTTTCTGCTGGTGATTCCGTACAATTGACCCTGTTAGTTTGCTTTAATTTGTGTGTTTTCAGATTGGTAATTAAGTATTGACGATTATTGACTTTCCTTTTTTATTTGTTTCTTCTGATTTGATTTTTTTCGCTGTTGCTTAAGATTTGTGCCTCCCGATGACTTCAACCTCGCACTGTTGACCATTGATTTGGAATTTGTTAAAAAGGGGAATAAGAGTGAGCAGGTATGTTGATTTGAAAAAGTGCTCATTGTGTTGTCTTCAATTTGTTTTAATTAGGGTGGTGTGGCATTATAATGGTTGCTGTTTCTTTGTCTTGTAGATTGATGCTGTTCTACTGGCTAAGCAACTTCGGAAGAGATTTTTAAACCAGGTAGGGTATTTGCATGGTTATTTGCGCCATTAACTTGGTTAATAATGGCGGTGTTTTAGTTATCATTGATTTGTACCTTTTGATATTAGCATGCTAGATGTTAATGATACTAATTGCAGAATTTTATTTCAAAAACTTATTGTCTCGATTGATTACTATTGGACAACAAAAAGGAAAAGAAAATGTTTTCTGGTTGTTGAATGACTTCTTTTGTTATTATTTACATAAATACGTGTTTATCATTTCCCAGAAAGTTACTGTATATAATTCATAGTTGTATTATTTTGCATAGCTACTAATATCCCATTTTTATTTAATTTTTGTAATGACTTTGAAATTCAATTTGTTCACTATAACGAAGCCTTTCCTTTATTAGTAATGCGTGGGTCTTGTTTCGTTTATATTGTAGGAGAATAGTTTTCTATGGATGGAAGATGGGGGGGGAGGTAGTAGGAAAAGGAGGGGGTTATCTCATTGTGATTTACTCTTTATGTATCTGTATAGTTGGCTGAAAATTGACACATTTTCTAAAGTCCATCAGCTTGCCTATATCTTTTTGTTTGAGATCTCGTGCATGTTATTCTGGTTGTAAGCTTTCTCGTATCTCACACTGTTTCCACAACTTATCAAATTGTTTTCTAATTCTTAGGGAGCTTGGGAACATTCTTTATCTTGGGCCTCTATATATATTCTCTCTTTCATGAACATTCCTTTGTTTGATGTACTACACTCCAGTTCAATTTGTTAATCTGTATTATTTCGTGCAGGTTATGACTGCGGGGCAAAAAGTGTTATTTGAGTACCATGGAAATAACTATAGCTTTACTGTCAGTCAAGCTGCAGTTGAAGGCCAACAAAAGTCCAATTCTCTTGAAAGAGGGTTGATTTCTGATGACACATACATTGTTTTTGAGACATCACGTGATAGTGGAATTAAGGCGAGTTTCCCATTTGGCTTTTGACATTTATATACCTTGTTTTGGTCAAAATAGATTTGGTATATTTAGAGAAAATAAACAAAAGTGAAATATTTATTATTACTAAGAATAAGTGAAGAGTATATATTTCTGGTGTCAAGACTTTGAGAAAGGTCTTGAGGAAGCTATCTACAGTGCTAACTCTTTACTAATGTGACTTGTAACTAAAATCGTAAGAAATTGATATGCAGTTACAGTGTAGGAAATCACCTACTACTAAGACTACAGCTGATATTGAATACTCACTAATCATATACACTTGGATATCCTTTGATGCTTGACTAGTTCACAGGTCAGTAAAGAAGTTAACAAACCTTTAACTTCAAATGTAAATCACAATGATGGAACAAAAATCTCATATTTCAAATACGCTTCATGTAAATTACTCACACAAAGCTAATTATGTACCTTAAATTCTAACCTCGAGTAAATATCAAGATCTATGCTTCCCAAAATCAAAATGCAGAATCAGCATTGTAGTGGTGCCGTACAAAGAGATTATGTTGGAAAACTGCCATAATGAGGTCACATCTCAAGCCTATCAAGGCTCACTCTTGTCTGTCTGCATCATTTTTATAGACACCTCACCCTAAAAAGCTGAGAACAGCAATGAATTTAGAAGCCAGGCAGTTTTGACATCACAAAGTTATTGAATCAGCTTATCTACAAATTTTATTTGTAAAAAGCGACGCAGATGCAAACATTTTTTCATTGTATAGTTACATAGATTTCACTGATTCGGGTTTATTGAATGTTCAGCTAATCTTGATGTTAATACTGAGTATTGACCTGATTTTTGGTAATATCTTTTGTATGTCATTTAGAAAACTAATCCCTTACTTAATATTGGTTATTATTTTATATGCTCCTGGTAAGATAATAGTCAATACATTGCTAAGCAAATTAATGATATTGTATGAAGACTCTTAACTGTACTCTACTGGTTGTGATTATCCTTATATTTACTGGTTTATGTTGTGCTTTGCAGATTGTCAATCAACGGGAGGGTGCAACTAGCAACATTTTCAAGCAGAAAGAATTTAACCTTCAGTCACTGGGTATTGGTGGTTTGAGTGCAGAATTTGCTGATATATTTCGAAGAGCTTTTGCCTCTCGTGTTTTCCCTCCTCATGTGACATCTAAGTAATACTTAAATATACTGCGGTTCATTAATGTGTTGTTTTTGTAGTATATCATGTTCTTAGTTGAAAGCCTTTGAACTTTCAGATTAGGAATCAAGCATGTAAAGGGCATGCTTCTTTATGGGCCTCCTGGAACTGGAAAGACACTTATGGCACGTCAAATTGGAAAAATTTTGAATGGGAAGGAACCAAAGGTTTGGAAATTACTCTTATTCTTGTGATAAATTTGAACAAGTACATACAAAATTATTATGTATGCAATCAGCAACAGTATAGAGATCTTATAATTGCAATTTCTTTGATTTAATATTATACAGTCTCCTAATTATTGTTGATAGTGGGCTAGAAATTGCCTAGGAGCATGCTTTTGTTTTCATGGTTTGTTACTTTATGCATCTACTTTCTTCTTTTTTCTTAAAATTATACAACATGATTGTTTTCATGTGTTATCATTGATGGTGAATCTGGGCTTGAGTGACAGTAATGAATTTGAATCTCACTTCCTGTTCTCCAATATTCTCTATTTTTATGGATGTAATTTGTGAGTTTTATTGGGGTGGGTGTAACTTTCTCCTGACATATTAAATGTTCTCATGCTGCATTTTTTACTTCTCTACTTACTAGATTTTTTTGACATTTTTACTTTGTCCTGTGTTAGAATATTTAACTAATTGATTTAATTGAATAGCTTCATAATCTGAATGTGATTTCTGTAGGTTGGTAATTATATTTTGTGGTCTTAAATTTTCTTTTCTATGACTTGTACTAGATTGTAAATGGCCCTGAAGTTTTGAGCAAATTTGTTGGTGAGACTGAAAAGAATGTGAGAGACCTTTTTGCTGATGCTGAACAGGATCAGAGGACCCGAGGTGATGGATATATATACCCATTGTATATTTCTTAAGTTAAATTTTCATATAATTCAGTTTTATTGTTCACTGTTTTCCAGGGGATGAAAGTGATTTGCATGTTATAATCTTTGATGAAATTGATGCTATTTGTAAGGTATAAGTTTTTTCAACTCTAGATCAACATCAATCATCTATTGCATTGCTATTGTGACTTTATCAATTACAGTTAATCGGCAACAACTGAGTTTGCCTTAACCGGTATCTCTTTATACTCTAGCTTAACTTAACTTGATTGTGGTCACGGATCAATATTAGTTTTTATATTCATTTTGTCTTGATATACTTAACTAGTAGAAAATTTGTGTTTATCTTGGTTTATACGACAAAGTGCACAAGTATGATTAAAGGGGAACATGATAATGTTTAAATCTGGGGGCTGCATGTAGTTTCTTGAGTAATCATATTTCATGAGCATTATATGTTATTGAATTGCGTGGTACTATAATCACTCTATGTTTCTCTTTATGTCTTGTGCAGTCAAGGGGTTCAACTCGGGATGGTACTGGAGTTCATGACAGCATTGTAAATCAGCTTCTTACTAAGGTCAGTAAAAGGTTTTGAATGCTTTTATTGATAGAAGAGATAATGTTTCTATAGTAGTCATATCAGAAAATCTAAGACTATTTGCTTGGTTTACAGATAGATGGTGTGGAGTCACTCAATAATGTTTTGCTTATTGGAATGACTAACAGAAAGGATATGCTTGATGAAGCTCTCTTAAGGTCTTTATATCTTCTTCCCATGTTATGATCTTTGAATTTACTTCCCCGGGAAAATATAGCTGTGATCCAATCTACTCTCACTTTGATTGCTTGTTATAGAATTTGGAGAGTTTACACATGTATATATTTATTTATGATATTAATTAGAAGAGGAATAATGTCCTAAATTAAGTGTAATCAGCACTAATAAACTTTGGGTCAGGATTAGCTAATATCGCTATCTATTCTTCTGATTAATTCAAACACTCAAGGCTAAGCTAACATTCCCCCTCAAGTTGAAGGATGTGTGTCATATCATATGTACTAAAGTCAAACTAATGCCTTGTACGACATTCAATAAGTATATCAGCTAACTAAATGTTGGAGTTGACAAATTTAGTAATGAACTTGCCTTTTTTTAAAAAAAAAACTTTGACAAAATATAGTGAATCCCTTTGGGTTCTGCCCTTTCATGAAAATGGGGTTAGAAGCAATAATAATGCAGTTGATTGTCACGCATCAGTTTCATTTCCATAATGTCTCACAACTTGAGCTGTTAAAGCTATTGCTTTAACCCCAAGTTCATTGGCTGCTACTTCCTTGGCATGATACTTTGCATTTGTATTGACCTAGCAGCTCTGTTCTATTTCTAGCTACTATGTCATTAATAACAAATACTACTACCTGCCTATTCATGTGCTAAATTCTAATACTTAATCTTGACTCCTGTAATGATTTGTATAGTAGCTATCTGCAGAAGTGGTTCTTATCTTTTAGTCATTTATCATTTACTTGTGTAATGTAGACCCGGGAGATTAGAAGTGCAGGTTGAGATAAGCCTTCCTGATGAGAATGGTCGATTGCAAATTCTTCAAATTCACACTAACAAAATGAAAGAGAATTCTTTTCTAGCTCCTGATGTGAACCTTCAAGAGCTTGGTAAGTGTTATGTGATGCCTAGTCTTGTCTTACACATGTATAAATTTACTTTTTTGGATGAAATGAAAGTAATAAAAGGTTGCTTACTTTTCTTGTTTGCATTAGCAATTTTTTATTTATTAGGATATTATTGATGATTTACCATAAACCCTTTTATTTGATAGTTTAATCATATGAAACCTGAAGGGGAGTCAGGCAAATTAAAAACTAGTTTAGGTTTGCTCTAGTTCCGAGTAGTATGTAAAGTTATGTAATTTTGTTTGAATTGGTCTTGAAATCACCTAAACATGGACAAGCTGAACGCAACACTAACACCAACCAACACATTTGTGAATTGTGACAACAATACGAGGTGTCCATTTACTTTTTACATATTTAGCTGTGTGTGAGATTAGTAAAACATGGAGACAATCAATGCCTCAAAGTGTTTGTTCATAAACATCAAAACTAGTTTGTCTAAAATTTGATTTTTTACTAATTTTTACTAAATATCAAACTTAGTTTGTTGAAATGTTTTTCAAAGTGCGAACCGACTAAATAGTTTGCTTTGTTAAAATAAGTTTTTTAGTTAAAGAATTAGAGACAAGAATTGATTTTATAATATTGAATCATTATTAATCTTAAAAAGACTTTAGAACCAAATCTCCTATATCTAATTAGCGTTTTGGTTTTAGGAGTATAACAAACATCTTCTCAAGAGGCAAAAAAATTGTTTGGAAATGACCTCCAATTACGAAGGTATATGAAAGAATAAATACAACTAATTGATTTAATTCAAGTAGCTGAGAAATTTGTTAGTGGTTATATAGTTGTTGTGTTGGGAAGCTGTGTGCGTTTTCGGGTCTTGAGGGGTAGACAAAAAAAGTATTGTAGTGGGAGGTTTGTAGACCCTCAAAGTGCCAGTTGTTGAATCTGTAAACTCTTCTCATTTTTTTTCCATCTGAGAGTTCCTTCCCTTCAGAGTTTTTTTTATCTAGTTTCTATAAGAAATTTACAAAACATAAATACATTCTTGTCCTTTGTGATAATACCATTCTATGATAATTACCAACACATTTTTTGTTAATGGGTTTAGTTTGTAACATGATATGATTAATGGTTGAAGGTTGGCATAAGATACCGAGAAGGCTATTATTCGTAGTCCATTATTGGTCATGCCATGTAAAATTTGCAAATATCAATGTCAATATTACTTTTATTGACAAAAATTGGAAAAATAAAATTATCCAAATCCATATGGATTGAATTGAACTATGAAATTCGTGGGATGTTTATTCTGGGTTTTATTTTTCTTGTCTTTTGCAGCTGCTCGAACAAAAAACTACAGTGGTGCAGAACTTGAAGGTGTTGTGAAAAGTGCCGTGTCATATGCTTTAAATAGACAATTGAGTCTGGATGATCTCACTAAGCAAGTGGATGAAGAGAACATTAAGGTTACAATGGATGACTTTCTGAATGCACTCCATGAAGTTATTCCGGCATTTGGTGCTTCAACTGATGATCTTGAAAGATGCAGGTACTAATTTTAGTCACAAGGATGAAAAGTTGGTTAGAAATAGGTTAAGCATTTTCATTTTATTTACTCTTATGTCATCATCATTTTATAAATTTACATAAAACTTATGCAGTCTAGGTTGAATACTTCCTACTGCATCACATGAAGAGCAAGTGGCATGTTACAATAGACTACTTCCTAGAATTGCAAAGAAAAACCTATTCTAACTAACTCTCTAGGAATAATTTTATATATCCAAATTGCATGATTACTGGAATTAAGTAGATCCTAGAATAGACCTATGACTAAAAGTGCAGGATACAGTATCTCTAAATATCTAACACTCCCTCATGCTAGAGCATATCAATCACATGCATCAAGCTGGTTACATATATATCAATTTGAGGATCCCGACTTGGTGAAGATATCTTTGAATTGATTGTTGGAATTGATAAAATTAATGATGTCTTCTGATAAAATCTTCTATTTGATGTGACTGTGACAATACTCAATTGATAGCATTAACCTGTCTTTTTTCCTCCAAAATTGCATCTTCCTTTAGGTGATGATAATATCCCTCTTTGATTGTGTAACTTAAATCCCCAAGAAATACAGGATTTACCAAGATATTTTATTTGAAAGTAATGACACAAGCACTCCTCTAATTTGTTATGCCATGGTGATCTACCTGTAACAAGGTATAGCATTGCTGTCAACATACATATACCACCACCAAGTAGATACATCTCGCAACTCCAAAAACCCGTATATAACCTTTGGCTACCAAATGGCTTTAGGTGGTCAATTGTTGTCACGAGGGCAACTTTAATAGTGAAAACTAGTCTACAACCAACCAAGGGTTTGTATAGGGGAAGGGAACATGGTCCAAGTACCACCGCTCTAGAGTGCACAAATGTCATGAGACATTGCTTGCTTCCAACTAAGGTGATTTAAAACTTCAGCTATATTTTTAGGAATGGGTGCAAAAGACAAAGCAAAAAGAATAATATGATGAGAAGGAGACCCACATTTATAACTAAAAGTGTCATAATGGGTTTAAGGATTACAAGTTGAGTAGACACCATTTCGAAGAGCATTTGGAAAATCAATCTCTGATGGAAGGGCCAAAGAGGTTAAGAATTGGAGGTAAAGGTGAGTTAAAAGTGTTACGAACATTAAGTGGTGTTGCCAAAGCAGGAGGAGGATGCAATCAATGGTGCCACACTTGCAAAGGATTTGGAAGAGGTGGATCAAACATCTTTGTTGGGGTTAGGGATGACAACGGGTGGGGCGGGCATGGGTAGTAGCTATTTGCTATCTGTCTCGTTTAAAAAAAATCTGTTTGTTACCTGCCAAGTATTCGCTTGAAAAATACCCGTGGATTACGTGACGAAGTCTATTG
The DNA here is from genome assembly GCF_000499845.2 of Phaseolus vulgaris. Classification (NCBI taxonomy): domain Eukaryota; kingdom Viridiplantae; phylum Streptophyta; class Magnoliopsida; order Fabales; family Fabaceae; genus Phaseolus; species Phaseolus vulgaris. The sequence goes on along the minus strand of NC_023758.2, from coordinate 39,992,155 downwards.
TTATATACTAAAATACAGGAATAATTATAGATATTCTAATTGCTTGATAACCATTATTGTGTATATCCTAGAATAGGCTGATAGAAAAGCCAAAGATACAATATCTAACCGTAAACAACAATTACAGCAGAAGCTAACATATTTTATAACTGATCTGAGGACTAACACTCAGTTACATGATTATATATAAGATTCCTTTTTTTTCCTCCACTATCATAGCAAAAAGGCCATGTATCCTCTTGCCCACCTAAAATAAAGTGAAGCATTGAAAAGGCTACGTCCCTTGAAAAATGTAAGTATTTGGGAGAGCATACGAAAATAACTATAGATATGTGCAAAAGTTGTTTTAAAGTGTCTTTGGATTGATATCATAAATGTACATTCCTTCATTTTTCTGAATCAAATCTACTAAACACGTGGAAGCTACTCTCAATGGGTCTTACACAAATGCGGATTGAATTCTAGGAATCAAACATGCACTTCAACTTATTTCAATAAGCTCTCCAAGATAGCTAATGAAATCAATTTATAACTTAAATGAAATCACTTTAACCCTATTTGCTCTTCGACCATGAAAACAACTTGTATGTGAGTGCTTACGCCATAATAACTAATTTAAGCACTTAATTTAGTTATTTACTCAAGCAGACCCTAGGTAAAATAATGCAGATTTTGTGAGGTCCATTTTGGATAGTTATTCGTAAATATTTTTGTAAATCCACAAGTACTTAATTTTATGAAGAATGTGGCATAATTGAAATCTAAGTGTATCAGGAAGTATTGTGGAAACCAACAAATTTGCTGTGTTATTGATAACATTTTTTATGATATTTGATTTATAGACTCCATGGCATGGTGGACTGTGGTGATCGACATAAGCACATTTATCAAAGATCAATGTTACTTGTGGAGCAAGTTAAAGTGAGTAAAGGAAGCCCACTTGTCACTTGTCTCCTGGAAGGATCCCGTGGCAGGTTAGTGATACATGATTTTTCATCTTAATCTGATCTTTATTATACAATGTTTCTAACTTACTTTGTTCTCTCAGTGGTAAAACTGCACTAGCAGCTACTGTTGGTATTGACAGCGATTTCCCATATGTCAAGATAGTATGTACACTCACCTTTAAATATCTCTCCAGAAATCTGCATTATATTTTACTATAATTCTGCCCACGTGTAATTCATCTTCTGTGATTGAGTAGGTTTCAGCAGAAACAATGATTGGTCTACATGAGAGCACCAAATGTGCACAGATTATTAAGGTTTGTCAACTAATATTTGTTTAGCCTTTTGAATCTACTGAGTTTTATATAGTTTCTGAAGACTGTTACGGATCTTACAAGAGAGGCTTTATGAAGTAATGCTTTTGACTTGCTACTATCTTCCCTTCATAAACAACTACATTGATATAATAGTCTTTTCTGTATCTCCCTAGCTAGTTGACCGTATCATGAAAATTCTACGGTCTAAGGTTTTTTTGTTTTATAATTTCCTATAGGTTTTTGAGGATGCATACAGGTCACCGTTGAGTGTCATAGTTCTTGATGACATTGAGAGGTAAGATTTGTGATTTTATTTGATCATCCTTTCCAGGAATTCCTCCTGAATGAATAATATTAATTGTTTCCTTGTTCATTGATCCAGATTATTAGAGTATGTGGCCATTGGTCCTCGTTTTTCAAACTTGATTTCTCAGACACTACTGGTTCTGCTCAAACGGCTTCCTCCAAAGGTTTCTGTTCATCCTTTTCTTTCAGTTTCTTTTCTGAAACATATCTATTAGGAAGTTCAAAAGAAAAACTGACAGGACTAGATCTGGATTCAGTGGGTGGGTGAATATATACTGTCATGCTACTTTACTTGCCAGTGGGCTAACCAAAATTTTGATATCCAAAATGTCATATAACAAGTTTGATAATAATATTTTACACCTTAATGCAATATAAAGATTGACAATCACCTTGTTGTCAAATTTCTCTCTTGCCGCTGGAAGCTAGTAATTAATTCAAGTTGTTTGTGATAGCTGAGAACTTGGTTTTCAATCTTCATCTCCACATGGTCAATATCGCCAATGGAAAGTTTGAAATGTTAGTAATAAATAATTTTGATGCTGCATAAATCTTACTGTAGCTAATGTGCTTTCCTACTCATGTTGACAGGGGAAAAAACTCATGGTTGTTGGCACAACAAGTGAACTGGATTTCTTAGACTCAATTGGATTTTGTGATACCTTCTCTGTTACTTACCACGTTCCTACATTGAACACAAAGGATGCAAAGAATGTAAGCATATTTGTTCTTTACATAATGGTGTTATCTGGTTCATGGGCTAATTGCATGCTATTGACTTGTGTCTCATTAACGTTTACTTTTATTTTTCATGCCTTTTTGTACTCTTGAATCTTAATAAGAAATAAGTTGTTTCATCTGATGAAATTTAAGTGATTGTATCACTTGCTGCAGTTTAATTTGTGCCTCTTGTAAACTTTGCCATTCAACTTAAATGTTAAGCTTCTCCTTTTCATTTTTAAAATCACAGGTCCTTGAACAGTTGAATGTGTTCTCTGATGAAGATATTGATTCTGCTGCAGAGGCATTGAATGATGTACGTATAATCACTCTTTTATGTACTTCATTTGTTTAATTGTCATGTATCAGTTTTGCCTGATTTGGTAAGACAATTAAATTGTTTGGTTATTATTAATTTAATTTGTACGATCTTTCTACTGGAAACCAGTGGTTGGCAAAGAACATGGATTGCATGATGATACTGGTATTTATTCTGACTGTTATTTTATGGTCAATTTCCATTATCAGATGCCTATCAGGAAGCTATACATGTTGATTGAAATGGCAGCGCAAGGGGAGCAAGGTGGATCTGCAGAGGCCATCTATTCTGGCAAAGAGAAGATTAATATCTCTCATTTCTATGATTGCCTCCAGGATGTTGTTAGATTATAAGTTGTCTTAATCACTTTCTCAGCTAGAGTGCATATCATCCTCCTTGAGCTGAAATCTCATTTTTTTTCTCATAATTCATTCCTACATGGCTTGTTATCATTTATTTGCTCAGAGGTTTTCCAATTAGTGTTGCTTGGTTGCGCTGATGGTAATTTTTGAGGCGTAGGGATTTCAGAGTCTTTTGATATTGAGGGTTATAACTTGTTTGGAGTCGAGGTACTCAAACTGTCATGATCATTATTCAGGATTCACCATTATCTAAGTCTTATATTGAGGTATCTCCTGGTCCTTTCTTTGGCATATTTTTAGAAATCAACTATCAGAGGAAGAACGTTTTCAGCTACAAAAATAAAAGAGGAACATGAGTAAATCTTTGATAGTCTTATATGAATAATTAATTGTAATTTGTGAAGTTAAACCATATTTTCTCTAAAGGCATTGCGTGTCTCGTGATATGATTTTACCGTTGATATTTTTATTCTTATAAAAATACCTACTCTCTTGATGCATTTTACTTTCTTTTTTATAAGCATATCTAAAACAAGATATGATTTAACTTGGATGAGTGCTATTAGAAAAAATAAATCCACTCTGGAGAAAAAACTTTTCATAACCATTTTAATAAAACAGAAAGGTAAGATTATATTAGTGGAATTTTGAATCGAACAATTCTGTTATTCCTTCTATTCGACCAAGTAATGTTTAGTGTTTTCAAATTATAAATACTAGTAGTTTTTTTTTTATTATAACTTTGGTTATTATGTAATTATTAATAAAGACACTTTGAATCGAAATCTAATGTAATTATTTTTCTAACTAAAATTAGTTTGATAAAAGAATTAAAATAAAAGTACATGTAAAAACGATAAAGGTACAAATAATTTTCAAGAGTAATGAAGTGAAATAGTGATTAAAAGCATATTTGTGATAACTAAAATTTAGGCTTTTAGTTATTTTTCAAAAAAAAAATTTGTAAATTAAACTACTGCCTGTCTTTATAAGAGATTGATGGTCTTTCCTATAAGGTACTCTATAGTTTTTATGAATTATTATTATTATTTTCTCTTAAGTATTAAAAATGTGTTTTTATTAATAAATATTAAGAAAATAATTTAAAAATTCCTGGTGATAAATTTGGTATATTCGTAATGTTATTCTAAAAATTCAACAAAAAATAACTGAATAAATTATTTTTATTGGTATGTATGATTAGGTTAAAAATATAGTATATGTTTTTTTGAATAAACATATTATTGGTGTGGAGTACACTCATTTTGCCAATGACTAGTCTCGATCGAAAAATTTGGTTGATTACGTCCATTGAAAATAAACTATATGTTTGAGGCAATTGATTAAATTTATAATTTTTTCTCTCTAAAAGAATAAGTTTGATTATTGAAACTAATGTTTTTTAATAACTTAGGTTATGTTTCAATAATTTTTCTTTGCTTTTCAGCCATATATACTCTTCCTTATTTAGAAGCTACTTTTTTTCATCCGCTCGAAATTAATTATCTTAAAATTACTTTTTAACTATTTTTCTCTTAAAAGATAAAATCAATTTTAAATATAAAAAGTTCTGCCAACGTGGTAGTTTATTTCAAGATTGCTAAAGAAGTTTTTATAGTTTTAAAGAAAGATAGTAAAATGCTATCTTTACCAGAGGTAGTATTAACATAACCGAAAAATTCTAATAAAAGTTAAATAACTAATCCAATCTATTTTTCCGACAATTTCCCAGGGAATGTTAAACCAATCGAGAATCCATATTAAAGATGTTCACACATAATATAACAAGTAGAAAAAGTTGAACTTAGTTATTCTTTTAAGCTTCATGTTTGAGCTAAGCCACTGCAAGAGCTTCACTCAGTAGTACAAAGAAAATTCCGAATAGGAAGAATAAAAATGAAAATTACAACAATATGAAAATATTAAATTATTTTAATATTAATATCTTCTATCAAAGCATTCTTATTAAAGTAACAATACAGTTTAAAAAAAAATAAAAAATAAAAATCATTGTCCTTATTCATTTGAAGTTCAGAGATGCAGCCTAAAGCTTATAAATAACACACGTTGGTAAGCATTATACAAAGCAAACATATCGTGTTGCAGAAAAAAAAACAATAACCTTAACTAGTTAAAAAGCTTCCGCAAAATCTCATCAACCATGGTTCTGCCGTTAATTTTTGCAGGACTATTAGCAGCATCACAAGCTGCTGTAGGTACTGCAGCAATTGTGGGTCTTGCACAGAACCACAAGAAACAAAACGATGTGTTATACTTTGAATCTTTTTTATCTTATCTGTATTTGTGCAGTATGTTATATGTATTATATAACATACATAACCTTCGTGTTTACTTACATATTATCTTCTCTTGCCTATGTCCATCAAAGGAAAGCAGAAGAAGTAATGGAGCGTAGTAAGCGAGAGAGACGCAAAACTTGCAAGTTAATCTAAGTGCAATATGTTATTCTACATCTATAATTTCTGTAACTCTGGAGTTTTATTAATGAATTAGAGAATTATCTCTATTGAGTAATCTATATTGTATCTCAATCTTGTAGGGAATGATAAGGTTGGATTTACAACTTTTAAAAATAACCTTTATAGTATGAAGGATTTAGAAAGATGTTTTCACATTTTATAATTTCTGAAATATGTGAAGAAGAGTTGTGTATTTTCTAATGAAAGTCAATCCATTATCATTAAGGTGGGACATGTCAATCTGACGGGTTATAACGGAACGAATTAGCATCTCTTTCTTTACTTTTTATACTTTTCAAGAAAAAATTTATGTTTTTAAATTAAAATTAGTCATAATCAATATTTTATATAAAACTTTATTTACATTAATTTTTTTATATATTATTTAACTCAACCTTAGATATTTATTTAACCAACCTAACCCAATCTATTTTTAACGAGTCAATAAAAGGTCATTGATCCGTTTTGTTTTGTCATATCTACGTTCTTGTTAAAAAAAATCATTACAAATTTAACATCTTACAAACAATTTGTAGAAAGATTGATTTACTTGTTTATCACTTATATTTACTGCATATCGGGGAGACGTATTTTAGAGTGTTGAGATAAGTAACATAAGTTTTAAAGGAATGGTAGGATTCAAATTGGACTATAGTTGCCCACTTACACAACATATCTTGATAGAATTGAGAGTTATGGTACATCGTGATAGATCAAGAAACAACAAAAAAATATTTAGATTATTTGTGGAGGTTGAGTATAGGTGCCAACAATGTGTTAGTTAAGATAGCTTAAACAATTTTTAGAAGACTTGAATGTGAGACATTCAAAAGTTATGAAATTATATTTTGATAGTCAATCAACCTTGTGCATTACTAAAAATATAACTTTTTCACGAAAAAAACAAAACATAAAAATATCAGTTCTCATTTTGTTTGAGATGAGGTGACTTAAGAGGCGATTTATTTGTTATATATATTGAAAACAAGAAAAATGGTCACAACAGAAACGTAGACGGAATGAGATAAGTTAATTTTCAATTCATCACTACAATAAATAAAAAAATACTGAATAAACTAAATTTAACAGCCATCCAAAATTGAACAACTTGGGAGTTTTGTATTCGTTATCACACCCTTCGTCATTTAATTAAATGCAAGTTTAAACTATAATCAAGTTGTTTCAACTGAAAAAAAAAATTAATGTGTTGAAGCCCAAATTATTTACTAATGAGTAGTTTTAACAAAATCATTTTCTAATTAGACTATACTTCCATCTTAGTTGAGTTGGATTAGTTTAACACTAAATCTAAGAACAATCTGTGAGTGGAACAAAACAAATACAAGAGAACCATGAAAAAAAAAACTTTTGGTGGGTGCCACCAAATTGAAAAGTGGATGATAGAAGCATAACAAAATGATTAATGATGAAATGGAAATTGGAATAAGAAGAGCAGAAGTTGATGTGCAAGTGGGAGACGAGTTTGCTATGTTCTTCCAAGTGAGAGTCAGGCTTTGCGGCACTTCCAATTTGGCATCTATCAACTTTTGGTACTACAAAAAAACACTTCTAAAGAAAACAATATTAGTTCAAGATAAGATTAGTGTTTACATAAATTAAAATTTTAAAAATATTAAAGAAGCTATAGGAGATATTTTCTATAAATTAATTTTAATTTATAAAAAAATATTTCATGTTTTGTTTTAATTTTTCTCTTCTAAAAGTATTAATTTGAGGATAAGATGAAATTTCTAACACTGATTCTCACTTATGATGTAAAAAAAAACATACATAATATATAATTCATACAATTATGTATATCATAATAATAATTATGATTCTCACATTATATTTTATTATAATAATAAACATACGTGAGAATGCTTATCTTATTTGAATATTTTCTTTAATTTCATTTTCTTAATCTTTTGTAATTCTATTCTTTCTTTCTTTTCACATTCTACTTTTATGGTTAACCGTGATTTCTCGATTAGAATAAATTTTCATTAATATCATAATATATATAAAACTTCTCACGTTAGCAAATAGATTTTTTATTTTATTAAATTATATTCAGGTTTAAAATCTATTTTATATAAATCATATTATAAAATCAATTTATATAATTTTCTAAGATATGGTTGCATTGACTTTGTTTCTCAGCTTCTTAGCTTTATCTTCGATATAGCGTGTCTCGCTCGTAGTGAAGTAAGTTACTGAGAAACTTCTTCAAACTTTTCTGCATTTCTATAGAATGTTATAGTCCGTTTTCCAGAGGCACTGTGCAGAGAGTTTTTTGTTTTGACTTTTAGTTTGATAGCTGGTAGTTTCATGCATTCAAAGTAGATTTGCAGCATTTTGTTTTTGAATCTCTTGTTGTGGGTTGCACTTCCAATTTTTATCCATCTTTGTTCTGAACATAGAGAAGTTGTTGAAAGTTTTTTTATGAAAGAAATTCTATATATTGAGCAGACAAAACAAGCTCTCCATTGCACCAACACATATCTTATATTAGCACTGAATCATAAAATAATAGAAAATCCACAAGAAACAAATGAAAGCTTTGAATAATACTTGGTGTATTGCGAATAATAAAAATGGTAAAAGAAGTATTCGGCGCGCATCAGCATCACATGGTAAAGTCATAAAAGTACCTCTGACTAACAAAAAAAATGACATCAACCTTCCAAATGACAGATAGAGAAAATGATGACTAGAAAAAAATGTGTTGGTTTGAATATTATTTTGGTCACGTGCGAGAGAAAGTAAAAGAAAGCAGGAGAAAAAGAAATGAGTGAGAGGAGGAAAAGGAAAAAGTCCATCTTCCACGCTAGGTTTTTTGGTAGCTACCAAGTGGTAGGTAGATGGTATAAAAGGAGGAGTGTGTTGAATATGAACCTGTTTTGGCAATACAAATGAATAGGTAATCATAGAGTTGGACTTGTAGACAAGAACAACTTTGGTTTAAGCATGGTTGATAAGAATGTGTTAGAGCTGAACCTTGGTTTAGGTCACAACAACTTTGGTGGTGATGCACATGTAGGGCAGTCACCAAGGCAGAGGTGCCCACCACCATTTCTGTTGAAGACCTATGATTTGTTGGAGGAAGGTGAAGGTGAAGATATCACCAAAATTGTGTCTTGGAATGCAGAAGGAACTTCCTTTGTTGTGTGGTCTCCTGCTGAATTCTCTGAGCTCACCTTGCCTAGATACTTCAAGCACAACAACTTCTCTAGCTTCATTCGCCAATTGAACACATATGTAAGTACCTTCATTCATCTTGTCACAGCAATTCTCATGAGGAAAACATCATTATTTCTTTCAACTATATATTGTCATATCTTTACTTACAAAGTTATATATCTCATCCTTTCTGCATCTAACTCATGCATCAACTAGTTTCAATCAGTTTTAGCAGATTTTTTTTTCAAAATTTGGTTACTGTTTTGTTTCCTTTTTCTTGGTTAAAAATGGGGATGGTAGAGGAGAATGATGGTTGGTTTATTTTTTATTAGGAGGAAGTATCGTAGTTAAACAAAAGAATGAAAGCATCTGCATTAAAATGAAGGTGAAGTCAATGTGTAGAATGGTGGTCAAATCTGATATTTTTAACTAAAAGTCAAAATAGTCATACCATACTTTTGGTGCTTCACTTGGATTAGAGCACACTTAATTTGAAAATCAACAAAATATTGCTTATGGTCAACGACTAAGTGCTGTACATTACATTAAACAATAACTCATGACGAGGAAATAATATTTTTATGTTTCAACGTCTGCTGCTTCTACGTAGTCTAGTACCAATTTACTTTCAATCATAATAATATAATTTAGGTATCTAAAACAAAATACTTCAAAACTGTAGTCTTCGCCTCGAAATAAAAAAGAAATGGGTGCGTTTGTATTATTAATAAGTGAATTTTAAGGTAAATTTAATTTATAAAATAAAGTTTACATTCGCTCAGTGGCTTATATATTATGAAAGTTTTCATCACTAGTTTGACATAAAATTTTCAATACATACTTCTCATGTCGATGTTATCAACTTATCTATGAGACTATAGATTTATAGGTGATCCAAAAGTAATTCAATAACCTGATAATTCGAACAAACTCTCTTTAAGATAAATCTAAATGACTTTGATATCATGTTAAGATTAAGATAAATCTAAATGACTTTGATATCATGTTAAGAAGAGAATTTTAAGTATAACTTTATCTTATAAAATTTGCATCCGTTTATATAAATTTTTATTATAATAGTATATTTTTATTATAATAGAAGAAATTGTTGATATATTAGGTGGTTTGGTTTGGTGTGTGGTGTTTTTCTGAATTTTGAAAACTATACAAAACAGGGATTTAAGAAAATGTCATCGAAAAGATGGGAATTCAAGCACGAGAAATTTCAGAGGGGTTGCAGGCAGATGCTAGGTGAAATCACAAGGAAAAAGTGCGAGCCAAGTGTTTTTCCTGCATACCTCAAGTCTTCTTCTGAGGAAAATGCATCGAGTTCTACAGAAGAAAACAATCAGCAACTACTTATGGAGGAGAACAAGAACCTTAAGAAGGAGAGATTAGAGCTTCAAATGCAGATTGATGAATGCAAAGCACTTGAAATGAAGTTGTTGGCATGCCTCTCTCAGTTTATGGATACCCACCAAACTAAACTTAGGAAACTCTGTTAATTCATGCTTATTATAGGTGTTTAAGTTCTCCTTAATAATATTTCTTTTACTTTACCTTTCTCTTCCACTCTTCTTCACTATCTCAACAACACCATCACTTCATTCAAATACAGTTTAAGTCTTAATCTAATTAACCAACACATTAATCACTTCCCATTCTTCTTTTGAGAGAAAAAAATGGAAGAAAAAAACCTAATCCATAACAATATATATGAAAACCTGGCGTGAGAATTCATAAGCATACAAATATAAATATATATATATATATATATATATTTATTTCTAAATTCATCACATTAAAAATTATATACAACTAATAGTCAAATATATTTTTTTTATAAAAATATATTAGAAACCAACAATTCTAAAATTAATCATATATGTGAGAAGTAATCACTGAAAAAAATAGTTGTAAACAATAATATCTTGCAAGAAAACTAAAACTACAAGTACAAGTACGGAAAAGGGAAGAAATAAAAAAGAAAAACAAAGTTTATTTCCAATTTTATTTAAATTTTTAATTTTGGTACTCTTACTCTGTATTAAATTGAAGATATTCCTCCTTTTTAAGTGAATTATTTTTTAATACTTCTATAATTTTGATTACTCTTAGCAATCTTGACTCGCAATATCAAGATTACCCTAATATTTTTAGCAGTGATCAAGCTTATACTAAGACTTATAGCAATGATTAAGATATCCTCAAAAAGGGAAAAAATTCAATCATTTTAAATTATCATCTCACAATCTAACTTTTTTTCTTCAACTTAAATCTCTCAATTAAATTTTAACTTTTAAATAAAATGTCAATAATTAAGAAAACGTATACTTAACTTTATATATTTTCGTTTTAAATCTAAACAATATTTTATGTGTTAGATAAATATTCTCTTCTAATCAAATTTTGTTGTGAGTGTTACTGTCTCCCATAAATGTCAAAACTCCAAAAAAAAATTATTTCCTTCCTAGCCTATGAGTTTCCAAAAAAGTGTCCTCCTACCTACAATTTTAATGGAACAGGTAAGAAACTTGCTGAATTAGCATCTTCACCAGCACCAAACTGAGGCTATCAACAGGTAGTATGCAATACATAATCTCATTATCCGTTTGAATTCCAAAGGTTTTCAAAATTTTCCACCGGACAGAAAAACTAACATTAAGAATCACTGACGAAAGTATATAAAAGATTTAAAATTTTCGACGGGCCAGATAACTATGAAATCAATGACGACAGTATATAGAAGTAATAATCTAGATTGTTACAATGTTATCAAACACAAACTCCTGACAAAATCGCCATGTATGATTGTCAATCACACTTGTTCTAAGTACACACAACCAGAATGGAATCATAATAATCCCTACTCAGATAAAGTCGACTTCAGCTCCCCATTATTTTTCAGCTCCATCACAATGTCGTGACCACCTATCAGCTCACTTTTGTAGTAGAGCTGAGGAAAGGTTGGCCAATTTGAGTATACCTTCAATCCCTGTCTCACATCGTCATCACTCAATATATCAAAAAACCCAAAACTCAAGCCCTCCTGTCGAAGGGCATCAACAACTCTGGAACTAAACCCACATCTTGGTACATCCGGGGTACCCTTCATGAAGAGCATCACAGGGGATGAGGCAATCAATCTCTTCAGTCGATCTTGAATGGTCTCTGCAGGAATAATCCCTTTCTCACGTAAAGTTTTCTGAAGTTCTCCGCTTTTTTGCATCTCCAACACAATGTCTGATCCCCCAATAAGGTCTCCCTTGATATACAGCTGAGGATAACTGGACCAGTTTGAATAAACCTTAAGCCCTTGACGGACTTCTTCATCGGTAAGAATGTCAAAGCTGTCAAAGGGCACACTCTCTTGCTGGAGAATTTCAACTACCTTCCTGCTGAAACCACACTTTGGTTCATCTGGTTTTCCCTTCATAAACAGCATAACTGCATTAGAATTTATCAGGCTTTCCACTCGAGAGGATAAGGCTGAACTCAAATTAGTAGATTTAGAAATGCCACCTTTGGCATCTCCTGATTCTTTTTCTTTTGCTTCATCAGTGGTATCAATTCCTTGATCTTTAAAAACTTCTCGCAACTCCCCGTTCTCATGCATAGCAACTGCTATGTCACACCCACCAAGAAGCTCACCTTTACAGTAAAGCTGAGGAAATGTTGGCCAATTTGAAAACTTCTTCAAGCCTTCACGAAGCTCTGAATCTGACATGACATCAAAACTTCCAAACTTGACTTTTTCTTCCTTCAACACATCAACAACTTTCCTGCTAAATTTACATTTTGGCTCTTCAGGGGTTCCTTTCATGAAAAGGAAAACAGGATGAGAATCAACAAGCTGCTGCAATCGCTTCCTAAGGGGACCACTAAGCCCTGGTTGAACTACATTTTTCTCCTTTGAAGAATCATTTTCCTTAGCTAATTCTTTCACTGCTTCAAGAACGGCAGATCCTGCAGCCATCCCAAGACTCGCAGGAGAAGCAGCTTCTCCAGGGTTAATTGACCCTGCAATTTTAGCAACCTTATTGGCTAAGCTTGAGGGATCAGCTCCCTCCAATGTATCAAAGGTCTTGCCATCCTGAAGAAAAAGAACTTCTAAGCAACTATTAAAATCACACAAAGAAGGTAAGAATGATTTTAAATCTCAAATAGCGGACTGGATACCATAGTATTATAATTGAAAGAAACAAAGGTACTCATTTCATTTGTCTACATGATGACATATTCAAACTGGATCTTAATAACAAACCTTAAAAGAACTATATACAACACATAACTCCAATAAATTATAATTTGAGCTTCAGTTAAGTACTTAAATGCAATTGTTAACTATACACAGAGTCTCTTAAGATAAACTAGTTTAACCGTAGACTAATATGTAAAAAAAAACCCTCTTGTCAGAGTATCCATAATCTGATTATTTAAATCATACAAAAATATTTTTAGCTTAAGGAAAAACTTATTTCATTTTTCCCTATCACATCAAACTAATCACACCCTTTCCATAGAAAATGCACCTAAAAAGAACAGCATCATAAGCTATCAAATCAAAGATACATAATTTCCACAAAGCCACTCTTCCATTTAGTTCAGAATAAATACCAACTAAGCCCCAAAAATTTACTGGGAAGGCAGACACTTAGATAGCAACACCAATAACATCACACATAGCAACTAGAACAAAATAAACCCATCAAAAAAGTAGTTCTAAACCATAAACACAGTTTCCCTTGTGAAAGAAGACATTATAACTGATAACAATACCTTGAAAAAGACAAAGAAAGGAACGGCAGAGACGGAGTAAGCCTCGGATATCTCAGGTTGCTCTTCGGCTTCAACCTGCAAAACATGGTATAGATGTGAAAAAAAAGGGAAGCCGAAGAGGAAAAGAAGAGAAGTTGAGAATGAAAAGTTACCCTTAAGAAATGGGCTTTGGGGAAATCAGTGGACAAGTGAGTGAAGAGTTGGTCCATGTGCTTAGAAGCTTCGCACCACGACGCCCAAAAGTGGAGGATAACCGGAGAGCCACCAGCCACCACCGCATCAACCTCCCCCTTAGACTTCACGTCTTTCACCGATCCACCCATTCTGATTCGATCTCACAAACCCTACAAACCCTAATCGAAGCCCTGTTTGCAGATCAACACAATGCAATGTTCTGCGTGTCAAAATTGAAAAATTACTAAATAAGATAAACTAGCCTACGCTTTTGGGGTTTATTGATTCTTGGACACGTGGCTGTGTGATAGTGACGCGTCTGAAAAGTAATTGAATTCCGCATCCCCACAGAGCCCAGTCTCTCAGGCCCAGAAACTTTTATCAATTTGGCCCGCTATGTTCTCATATTTATCCCGTGACTGTTTCTTTCTGCACTTCCATCATTTCTTCAGCCACCTCCATAGATTTTGAAATTTCTAAAATTAGAACTTCAATAAAAAAATAAAAATAAAAGCTACATTTTATACTATGTATTACTAAATCCAGAATCTATTTAACCTCTAACAATACTGTATTACATAATTTGAAATTTATTTAAAAAAATAAACTTTCAGGATTACACTATTCAAACAAGTAGTTGGAAGCTTGAGATTCATCTACAATAGCAGGCCTGACATAAGCTATGTATTTGGATTAATAAACAGATTTATGTGTAATCCAAGAATCTCTCATATGCCAGCAGCAAAGCACATTTTGAGGTATCTTAAGGAGACAACAGAGTCCGACTTACTGTTTCCAGTAAGCTCGGATGAATTAGAAAACTGTTTGGAGGCTTGCAGTGATTCAGAATGGTGTGATAATAAAGGGGAAGGAATAACACTTATGGATATTTTTTTCAAATATCTAAAAGCACCAATTTCTTGGTGTTTTAAGAAGCAAACTATAGTTGCTGTCTCATCTTGTGAGGCGGAGTATATAGCAGAGGCTGCTTATTAATGTGTTTGGCTTGAGTTTGTGCAACTTTGCGTGAACAACCAATCAACCATCAACCTTGCAAATAATCCATTCTCACATGGGAGGAGTAAACCCACATACCAAGTTCCATTTTTTAAGAGAACAAGTTGGAATAAACTAAATAAAAAGGATATATCTAAAACTTAAAAATTAGATATTTTTATTATGAGAATATTTTAATTCATTATATTTTTAATATTTATATACACTTTTTCTAATAAGAGATTTGAGTTTCAATTCGAATTATCAAATTAATTTGCAAGGTATATGGTGGATGAAACACTCGTGAAAAACAAGTCTCCAACCATCCAATATTCACGACGAACTCAACACCTTTTTCAGTGTCTAAGATGTGTGTCATATATACCTAGGTCACCTTGGCAATATGCATGCATTTTCCAGCTATTCTCTGTCCAAGAAACCAAGATGTGCATGTGGCTCCAAACACCCTTAACCGATTACGTTTTGAGCCTTAATCGATTACGTTTGGCTCCAAACACCCTTACCAGTGTTGTCATGACATGTAATTGGAAGTTTGTTTTTGTTGCCGCCTTATTCTGCTACCTTCGTATTATGTTTGGCGCTTACGAGGACAACGACATGTCTGGATTAATATGGTCCCTGGATTATTCTTCTAAAACAACTTCCAAAGGAAAATGATTAATTAGAGTTTTATTTTATATAAAGTCTTTGTTTTCAGCTAATGGTCAATTTATAATTTCTGAAGCATTTTATTAATATAGGCAAAAAATAGATATCATGGAATTATAAGTAGTAAAACGACGGCGTCGAGTGTGGACGTTATCTAGGAATAGCATAGATAGGTGGAAGGCAATCCATAAACTCTGAGAAACAGAGCAGTGAGTGAGTGACCGATGCAACTCAGCAGCAACGTGTTGGTTCCGTTGATTAAAACCCCAAAATCCCATTTCAATTTCAAACTCCGTTCCTGTTTCAATCCCGACTCCAACTCATTCCAGGCCGACACCCTCAAGACGCTCGAATGGAGCTCCGTTTGCAAGCAGCTCTCGCCGTTCACCTCCACCTCCATGGCCTCCGCCGCCGCCCTCAACGCCCGCTTGCCCGTCGGCCGCACCCCCGCCCACAGCCAGAAACTTCTCGATCAGACTTCCGCCGCCAGACTCCTCGCCCAGCCGCTCGACTTCTCCGCCATCCACGACTTGACGGACATTCTCCGCGTCGCCACTTCCGGTCAATTGCTAACCACCCGAGAGCTTTGCACCGTTCGCCGCACGCTGGCCGCCGCCAGGGAATTATTTGATAGTTTGAAACGCTTCGCTTCCGCTTCTAATCATCCTCAAAGGTATTCGCGAATCTTTGCTTTTTTGGCTTAGTTGCATTTCTAAGTGCCTCGGGTATGACGATTGTGCATTTTCCCGTCTCTCATCATGTTGGAAGAGTTGCGCCAATTGGTTTTTCAAGTTTTCTTATATTTTTTTTTTTCATTGGTCCTAGTTCATCTGATGTTTAAGTTGTTAATTAAAAATGATAATGAAATTTTCTTTGTTGTTTATTGTTGTCATAAAATCATAAATTTACTTCAAGCAATGTTAACTTTACAATTAAGTTAATGTAGGCCCTATTTTGTGAAATGAAAATAAGAATGTAAAACGTATTGACTTTCTCATATAAGTAATCAATTTCTGCACCTTAACTGCTGGGGAAGTTAGACGAGAAAACTTCAGAAGTTAACGACAGAAATTGATTTCAGCTTATGAGAGAAACTCACTTCATTCTACCTTCTTCTCATTTTCCTATTCTATGCGCATAGAGAAGTTGGGCTTGAGTCAAATACTTTTTATGTCATTTATTTCAAATATTCCATATTTTATAGTTAGTACTCTATTTACTCTCCCATGTCAAGTCCAGTCATGTAAGCTAATTACGTTAATTATTGGATGGAATGAGCGTGGACGGACATGATTGTATATCAGAGGAAAGTTGTGGGGAATCCAACTAATGCAATCAGAATTTGAATAACCAAAATTGCACAGTCGCGATACCTAGGGAACTAAAAATGCAACGAAGACATTTTTTTTTTATTTCTTTGCTTTTCTGTTATTTTTACTGGAATTGTTTGGTTTGAACTGCAAGAAACATACACTGAATTGGAGCCAATTTTTTGTAGTTTAACAGTATAACGAGTTAGCACATAATTAGAAAATGGGTTAAAGAGTTTCTGATCAACTGTTGTAATAGTTAGACTTCTGTGATAATATAGCGATTTGTGATTAGATGACAATGTGGAGAAGTTTTGTATAAAAAGTAAAGCAAAATTATTGTCTAACATGAAAGCTTTTATATATAAAAAAAAAAGTAAAGCAAAATTATAATATGTCAATCATAACTTGAATTGGAATTCTATAGGGTTTATCTGACTCTCATCATGTGGTATCTATTTTTTGAGCCAGTCAAAGGGATGGTAGGAAGTTGTAAAAACTAGCATTTCCCAGCATTCAAGGGTATTTTAATTAGTTTGATTCAGTTTACAAGCAACTTCTTTTATGCATTTTGGCTAGGTGTTGTATTTTTCTTGACAAAGTTTGGAGCATAGATCATATGGTAATGGATTCACATGTCTCAATAAGGCCTTAAAAGAAAGTTTATCTCAAAAGGTAATGAAAGACATTCAAAGTGTATACTCTAATTGCACTCGTTCTTTTGGGCATAATTGCTGCCTTCCAGAAATCCCAAGATAATCATCAGAACTTTTAACTTTATCGATGCCATTGTTTCCCATCAGGTACTTGCCCCTACTCGAAATACTGCAAAATTGTAATTTCCTTGCGGGCTTGGAGAGTAAAATAGAATTTTGCATAGATTGCACTCTTTCAATAATTCTTGATAGAGCAAGTGAAGATCTGGAGATTATCAGATCAGAAAGAAAGAGGAACACAGAAATTTTGGATTCTATGTTGAAGGAAGTAGCCTCCCAAATTTTTCAGGCTGGAGGAATTGACAGACCATTAATAACTAAGCGTCGATCTAGAATGTGTGTGGGCATTAGGGCATCCCATAGATATCTGCTTCCAGGTGGTGTAGTTCTGAATGTCAGCAGCTCTGGAGCAACTTACTTTATGGAACCCAAAGATGCAATAGATCTGAACAACTTGGAAGTTAGACTTTCAAGCTCCGAGAAGGCTGAGGAAAGTGCAATTTTGAGCATGCTTGCATCTGAAATAGCAAATTCAGAATCAGATATAAGCAATTTATTGGATAAAATTATGGAGATTGATCTTGCTTTTGCAAGAGCTGCATATGCTCAATGGATGAATGGGGTATGTCCCATTTTCAGACTTGATTGTTTTGAAGGTTGTGATTCCAATGTAGACAGTGATATTTTGGACCCACAAGAGGATGACAGTTTAAACGTAAACATTGTTGGTATACAACATCCATTGCTCCTAGAGTCCTCTCTTGAGATCATTTCAGATAATCTTGCACTAAGATCTGGAAATGCTGTTAAGTTTGGTGATGGAAATGGAGAAATGGCTACTAAATATACGTCACATAGCATATCTGACTTCCCCGTGCCAGTTGACTTTAAAATTGGACGTGGGACCAGGGTGGTGGTGATCTCAGGGCCTAACACTGGAGGGAAAACTGCTTCCATGAAAACATTGGGCCTGGCATCACTTATGTCAAAGGCTGGAATGTATTTGCCTGCCAAGAACAATCCAAAACTTCCTTGGTTTGATCTTATTCTTGCAGATATTGGAGATCACCAGGTAATATCTTAACTTTTTTATGGACAATAAAAATGAAAAACTTTTTGTTGATCATGCATTTGCTCCATATGTTGTCTGATCTATATCTTTTCCTCCAAATTGAAGTCCCTTGAACAAAATCTCTCAACTTTTAGTGGGCACATATCACGTATTTGTAAGATTTTGGAAGTGGCCACAACACAATCACTTGTTCTCATTGATGAAATCGGTGGTGGGACTGATCCTTCAGAAGGGGTTGCACTTTCTGCCACTATCTTACAATATTTGAAGGATCGTGTGAACTTGGCTGTTGTTACCACTCATTATGCTGATCTAAGTAGTCTGAAGGAAAAGGATACCTGTTTTGACAATGCAGCAATGGAATTTTCTCTTGAAACATTACAACCAACTTATAGAATTCTCTGGGGGTGTACTGGTGATTCAAATGCATTAAGCATAGCACAATCTATTGGCTTTGATAGAAATATAATTGATAGGGCACAAGAATGGGTAGAGAAGTTTAAACCAGAACAGCAGCAAGAGCGGAGAGGAATGCTTTATCAGTCCTTACTGGAGGAAAGAAATCGATTAAAGGTCCAGGCTGGAAAGGCTGCGTCCATTCATGCAGAAATTATGAGCGTGTACAATGAGGTACTGTCTAGATGTTTTACTAGGAAGAGATTCGCTGTGTCTTGATTATAATATGTTTTCCATGGTTGAGATAGTATTAAAATCAATAGTGTTCCTTTTCAAATTTATCTGAAATTTGCATCCTTGATAAGTTAGGATGCAGTAAATTGACCTGAAAATGGAAGAGTGATGGAGATGTTGCACAAAATATGTCGTGTCTTGTGATTTGTAACCTTTAGTAGATATGACCAACCCTTGGGGGATGATCTAACAATCGTTAATTTCAATATTTTTTGAGGGAGTTACTTATAGAATATGGCTTTCTGTTTCACTATGTGCACCAATTTTAATATAAAATAAGTACGTAAGTTCATCCTTCAAAAATGTTCATATTGCATTTAGTGCTGGAAATTTTTTTGTTCAGCAAATGAATGCCTTAGCATTTGCAGCGTGTTTTAATTGAACACCATTGTATTTGGAATTGTTTTTTTTTTCCTTTTTATCCTCTTTATTGACTCATTTTTTAATTAAATGTTGCAAAGATCCATGGGGAGGCAGAAGACCTCGATAGACGAGAAAAGGAACTTATCTTAAAGGAAACCCAACAGGTCCAACAAGAGCTTGTGGATGCAAAATCTCAGATGGAATCTTTGATACAGAAATTTGAGAAGCAACTCAGAAATTCTGGTCGTGATAAACTCAATTCACTTATTAAAGAAACTGAATCTGCCATTGCCTCCATTGTAAAAGCTCACACTCTTGCGGATCATTTCAATGAAGCTGATCAAACATCATATACTCCACAAATTGGAGAGCAAGTCCGTGTCAAGGGATTGGGGGGTAAATTGGCCACAGTGGTAGAATCACTTGGGGATGATGAAACAATCCTGGTACAGTATGGTAAAGTGAAAGTCCGTGTAAAGAGAAGTAACATCGTAGCTATTCCTTCTAATGCAAAGAATGTTGTAACTAGTTCTTCCATACACCAGGGGAGACAGGTACGTATGTCTTTACTGCCATGGTGTATGAAAAAATAAAACTGTAGATTATATATATTCTTGTTAAATAGGTTTCTTTGGTTTGATTTTTTTAAGTTCACATCTTTCCATCACTAGGATTTTTTGCACATTCTGCCGAATTAAGTAATTTCTCACCCAGACATTGTTTATACAAGAGGATTACTCATTAAAACAATGCAATAGAGTTTGTTATTGGCATTTTTCTATTTATATTGCCATTGTATATACAGTAATATTTTGATAAAAATTGGGGAAGTTATAACATTGGTCAGGAACCAAAATACCAAGTTATAACATTTTGATTTAATATTGTAGAGTCGGCGGAATGGAGAATACAGGGTTAATGTAGACAACAAAAGCGACGATGATATTTCCTATGGTCCAGTGGTGCAAACATCTAAGAATACAGTGGATCTAAGAGGTATGCGAGTAGAAGAAGCTTCTATACACCTTGAGATGACAATTAATTCCAGTCGACCATATTCTGTTCTCTTTGTCATACATGGGACTGGAACTGGTGCTGTTAAGGAGTGTGCACTTGAGATTCTGCAAAATCACCCACGTATCACTAATCATGAACCAGAAAGTCCAATGAATTATGGTTGTACCATTGCTTATGTCAAGTGATGCCTGCTTACCCTGCTGCAATAAACTATGTCAGGTTGAACCCTCATTTTTGGAGTTATCATACCTCCTTACCTGATTAAACAAATCACTAATTTCGTATGTACATAAACATATTTGGTGTATAGTAGAGTTTGTAAAATTCTGCACTTCTAATTTATTGATTTTTACACTAAAATTCTGGACATAGCATTTTTTTCACAACTTTTCCTCTGTTCAGGAGGCGTGTTCATCATTTATACGATGACAAAGTAGTTAGCTAGCTTCTTCATTAATAGTTTTTGTGCGCACTGAAAAGGTTGAGCGGAAAATAATAGACATGTATTGACAAATTTCTTCATAAACATAAACATAAACATGTGAAAGAAGAGAAGAATGATTAGTAAAGATTTTGTGATGTTAATTTAAGGATCAATGTAGTATTTATAAAATTATTAATAAACAATATCATAAGATTTAATACCTATATTTATGTCCTTACATCTGAAAATAAAGATTCAGACATGAACAGCAGTTGTTAAAATTATTAGTTAAGTGGAATATATATAATAAATAAATTATTTTGCTAATATGACATAGTTTTTGTGAGAAAATTTCCCGTGTTCTGTAAATAACAGTTGGGGTTACAAAAATAAGAGTGCATTGTTAACCATTTCAATTCATAGAATGAAAATTATTGAGAGAAAAATTTATTTATCATGGAGTGAAAAAGAGAAAAATATTTTTTTATTGTTAAATTAAAGAATTATATAATACTTATTCTGAAATTTTGAGTTTATATCTCATTTAGCTTGCATAACGGTTTATAATTTCACCTTCACGAACAACTATATAATATTTTTTTATTCTCTTAATATAATGATAATAGTAAGAGAATTATCAGAAAAAAATAAAAACAATATTTTTAAAAATATATTTTGATTTAAAATTTATATATTATATTACAAAAATTACACACAATACGTATATTTAATTTTTTTAAAATATCAAATTAAAATTAACATAAATATCAAATTTTAACTCATTAAAAATAACAAATACCTAATCTCACCTAGTTTATAATAAATTATTAGGAGAATGATTTGATTTTAAGTATTTTTTTAATCTAGCAAGTAAGAAATTTATTTAGAAGAATTATTAAAAATTGAAAGAAAAATAAAAGAGAAGATTAGTACTTCCAAGTGATATATTCAGAACTTGTCTTCTTTTCGCTCTTTTGTCCATTTGTGACTTCTCTATGCATGGCTGTGTGGATATATAGTATTCATTCAGATCTTTATGCCCTCCCAATCAAACTCACCTATTTTATTCATTTCTATTTTTATTCATCTTCTTCTTAACTTAATTCCACTTTATTTTTCATTCATTCCGTTTTTTCTTCTCAAAATTCATTTCTGGTGGATGACACAGGGAACAAGGCAACAAAAACACACGACTTAACTTGCCGTCAAAGTTCCCACAATGCGCTGCCCCGCCGTCTTCGTCGCCGTCTCCAAGGAACGCACCAGCATCCGCGCCGTTGAGGAATCCGTCAAGAGCGTCATCGGTCCCATATACGACAAGTTCCACCTCGTTCCCGACGAGCTCCTCCGCATCGCCGACCGCTCCATCTCCCCCGTGCAGCAGTCTCCCGCGCCCGCCCGGACCACCGCCGCCGACATTGCCAGAGCCGCCTACTCCAAGTGCAAGCCGTTGGCGAAGGAGGCGTACGCGAGGTTCGAGGCCAAGGTGGAGCAGTGCGCGGAGACAGCATGGCAGCGGCTGTTCCCCCCAGCGCCGAAGGTAGCGTGTTGGAAGGAGAAGTACAATGAAAAAGTTGTGACGGCAGCGAAAGAGCGTTGTAGGGTTTCGGCATTGATTCCACCGGAGAGGATAGCGAGGATGCTTAGCCATGAATGAGTACCTTCAATCCCATTGTTAATATTATTGCACAAAAGCTATTATTTGTTTTGAATTTTAATAGTTTTGCTATAATTTTAATTTAAAAACACATTTAAGTATAGACTCTTGAAACTGTATGAGAGTTTGAAATCATCACAATAAAGAAGTTCTTCTTTTTCATTTTCACAGTCCCATCACGGTTACTTCCTGGATAAAGTTAAGGATGATTGTTTATAAATTATATTAATTTCAATTCCTAAAGAAATATCAGAATAATACATACAAATATGTATGTATTAGAGACAATTATACTCTTCTTTCTCATTGAGATTAGTAGTGATAAAATCTTTAGACTGATGTACTGACACTTTCATATTTTTTATATTTATTTATCAATTATATATATATTATTATTTTATTTCTAAAAAATTATTTTATTATTGGAATATAATATTTTATTATTATATTTGTACTATAACTCTTTCTTTTCATATATAATATCTCAAATGTTACTTTTTCTCTAACATAATCTTTAAAATAACAAAACTATGTAAGTTATTTCTAAAGTATTAAATATCTCTCAATTTAGTTTTTATATTAATATATGTTACTAATATTTAAAAATCAATTTAAAATATTTTTTAGTACTTAAAGAGTATTTAATATAATTTTTAATATGTGATGGAGTACTTGTATAATTTTCAACCTGAGACAGTCAGAAATATAATTTTTCTGTTTGGTTGAAAAGGTGAAAGAAAACTGAAGAAATGGATTTAATTTTTACTTTTATTTATTTATTTAATTTTTAGTTCTTTCTTTCTTGTATATCAAACAAGTCAATCCTTTATTTATTCTCTTTGTTAGTGTAAAAGATCTTTGTATAATATGTGTAACCTATGGAAAATGAACTAGTACTTCCTCTAAAATAAGTAATAAATAACATTTTTTTCTAAAAATAAATAATTTTAATTATCTTCATACTGTTTAATTAATTATATCATTCTAAAAATATTGTTGAATTAATTAGATTTTAATTTTAAATATTTATCTTATGTTTTATAAGTTTCAAAAAAAATATTTGAAAAAATATATATTTTAAATATTTGTTGCTATAGTACCGAGCTTAGGTCTAAATCGGAGAAATATTGAAATGGTCCTACAAAACTAGGAAGTGTATCAGGACAGGAAGTGACCGAACTACCCTCTTCGTGTTCAATTCACCTTTTTGGGGACAACTCAAATTAGGATGATACCGCAGCAATGGGTGTCTCCATGTGGAAACAAATGCACCAATAAATACTCTGCTCTTACCAAAATCCCATGTAATGATCTAACCCTCTTCACCGTTTCGTCTTTCTTTCTTTTCATTTTTTTGTAAATTTCAGGAATGTTCAATTTATCATGCAATGCATAGGATGATAGAACCATTATGTTCAGAAATTGTGTAATATTTTACATTGTCCATTCTTTTGCTGATTTTCCATGTTTGGTTATATTATTATATGTTTGAATTATTCAAATTATTTTGATAATACTATAATGAATTAAGGTAATTAAAAAAGGAAGCAATTTTCTGTCAGCATTGATGGCTCTTTTAGAGCAATTGTGAGTGATGATGTCAATTTGAGGTTATTCTGGTTTTAATTGATTTTGGGTGTACTCCAAATTCGCTCTTCTTTCTTGCACTCACACATTCTACTGTACTGTAGGGCGAGTATTCTGCAAAAAGGGTTGCAACTCGGATGGAGAATCATGGGAAGAATGTGAGTCATTTTGCATCTTTCTTGATGATTTTTTTTCACATGAATGGAATGCAGACAAAAAATTATTCACTCTAAATCTAGACTTAAATGAAATCCACTTTCTTGTATAGCTGCAACAATACTAGCATACTAGTCATTTTTTTTGACATTTATTGTTTCAAAAATCCACAAAAATTGTTTTTATTTAATAATTCTAATTTCAAACAATACTTTATTGAGGAAAGGATTTACCTTTAACAATTGGGGAAAATATTGGAGTTCGGCTTCACTTTTTTAACAACGGGAAGTCACTTCAGCAAGAATGAAAAATATGCATAAATTTATTTAATTTTTTTTGTTCTTATTTTGTTTTTATTCTAGTAGTGTCTATAGAGAAATTTATCTAAACAGATATGTGGTCAAATATTGACTTTGGCTTTTGTAGATGGAATCAATAGTTGGTTTATCTCATATTTTAGGAAGGGGATTGCAGGCAACATGGCTTATATCAGTTTCATTCCAAGCATATACTATGAGGAAAATAATGGAATATGTGTGATTGTAAAAGTTTGGTTTGATTAGTGCAGAACTTGACTTTGACTAACATGTGATAAGAGTTTTGGTTAACCAGGTTTGGAGGACTGCAATCAAATATGCTACAAGGATCCTGTACTAAAGGATCAGCAGTGGAGTGCCTATATTGATCGTTCCCCTGGAGCTGTCAGTTACTCAGAGGTATTTTGTGTCAGAGTATATGTTTCCTTTACTTACCATATTAATTGCAATTTGTAACTTCTGATTCTATTCTAAGTTATTCTTGACTGGTTTCCCTCTTTTAGTTTTAACTTAACTTTAAATGTTTGGCTCTGAGACCTTTAAATGAAAGGTTTCTACATGTAGACTGTTGATAAAAAAATTATTTTGTGGTGAAAAGCTACTAGAGTAATGACTTGTTAAAACACAACTATTGAATTGTTATTGGCAATGAGTGAATACATTTGATTATGCATGTTTCTTCAATTGTTTAAATAGAATTATTCAACTAATTGTCTAGCCAGCATCAGTGATCCAGTTTTCAGCCCTGAAATATAGGCAGTGTTGAGAAGGAAGAACTCCTTCTGAGCAATTGGAACATGCTTGTTGTAGCCTTTTTAATAGCTTTATATTAATTATGGTAGGACTACTATCTTTACAAATTAATGACAATTAATCCTTTCTTAACAGGAATGTTTCCGTGCTTGTGTATCTGGCTGTAGTTACAAGGTTAGTTTGATTTCAAGAACATAAATTTTTGTTAACTTATCATATTCATTCCAACTTGCCCCTCCCAGTATGCATGCCAAAAGGGCTCTAGAATTGAATGAGGTTGTATGAAAGTGTTGAACTAACACAATAGCTTTATAGCCGTATAAACAGAAAACAAAATAAAACACCATCTACACCCACTAATTTCATCCACAGAATAGTGAGTGGTTTCCTAAAAATATGTGCCAAAATTTTAACTCCACATTCCTAAAAAATAGGTCAACAAATGACTAGGGGGCAAAATGGATCAATTTGGTCCGTATGCACTGAAATTGGTAACCCGCTCCATCATATGATGGACTAGTGGGCTGACCCACCACTTTTTAATTTTTAAAAAATTTTCATTTTTGTTTTGTTTTATACCTATTTATTTAGTTTTAGTCATTGATATCACTTTTTTGACAATAAAAATGCAAGGGAGAACAATAAAATTGAATCAAACTTTAATATTCCAATCAAAGAAGGTTTAATACCTAACAAAACAAAGTACATATCAACAATACTCCAATGAATAAAATGATGTATAAAAAAATTAATGTAAATAAAGTTCTATATAAAAGATTGACAACTACCAATTTTGATTCCAAAAGCATGATATTTTTATATTACATAAGGCTGCCAACTACTTGCTTGAACATAGTTGCATCAACTTTGGTACCTGCATCATCCTTTGACAGTCTTGTGCTTGGAACAATGGGAGTTTTAACTGCATTACAGTTCTCGATACCAAACCGTGATAGCACTTCATGAGCATATTTCCTCTAACATACAAAAATTCCAAATCAGCTCTCTCCTGTTCCTTCTAACCCTCCCTTCAACTGGAGGAGTATCATAATTATTTGGAGGATCACCAATGCCTATGGAATTGTCCACAACATTCTCTTCATTTTGTTCCTCGGTTTTGCAATCATCATTACTATTCACATCATTTTCCTCATACTGTTCTTCGATGTTGCTCACATATTCTTCATCTTCTCCCCAATCAAGAATATCTTGTTGGTATTCTTCATTCTTCTCCCCAATTCCATCGTGTCTATCCTTCAAATATTACATCATTGCTTATCAGTACTTGCTGTTAACTATTTACTTATACCTTGACCCTGGCAAAATGCTTCGAATTCTTTTGAAGTGAATTCACCACCTCTATTTATTCTTAAGCGATGTTTACCCCAACTTCCTTTTCAACCAACACATTGAACCAGGAAGAAAGTTTCTGATTTTTCATTCAAGTAGACCCAAGTCTTGTGAGAAAAATCATCAATGAAACTCAAAATATATCTCTTGTTGCTGCTTAAAATTGGTTTGATAGTCCATGTATGTCTGCACTGCATGAACAAGTTGAAGTTTGTTGGATGCTCTCCATAGACTTTTTCTCGACATAGAATTTCAGTGTTCCTTCTTAACCAAACAACACGTACAAAGGTCTCTTGGAGTAGAGAGAGGGCAACCCATTTAACAATTGCTTAGAGGAAAACGTCCTCAAATTGTAGCTTAAATGACCAAGTCGATTGTGCCAAAGCTGAAAATCATGCTCTAGCGCCGTCTGAAAACATGCAGAATTTATTGATACCTTGGTAGCTCTCAGCACAAACATTCGATTTCCCTTCATGTTTATCTCCATAATTTGTCATCTTTCAGGATTATGGACTTTACACTTCTCATTCTGAATCAAGATGGTCAAGCCTTTCTCTTGAAGTTGTCTTATGCTTAAGAGATTGTTCTTAAACTTAGGAACATGATAGACATGTGAAATTTCATGTGTAACTCCATTAACATTTAAGCGAACACTTCCTTTCCTCATCATAACCATTCGAGTTTCATTGCTGAGCTTTACTGGATGTTGAAAGTTTTCATCTAACTCTAAGAACCACTCCTTGTTACCACTCATATGGTTACTGCACTCGGAGTCAAGAAACTATTCATTTTCCTTTCGTTGCTTAACATCAACGTGAGCCATTAGCAAGAGTTCATCTTCTTGTTTCTCTTATTGCACCGTATCTTTCACCTCAACATAATTTATTTTCTTCTCCCAGGTAGAAAATTTGTATTGAAACATTCAATCTCAACTTTGTTGTTGAATGACTATCTCTTTCTTCCTCGTCCTCCCTTGTCTTCATTTGTAATCTGCAACACTTGTTCTTCATCTCCTTAACAAGTCATTCTTTGCTGATGAACCAAAATATTGCTCTGCAATTTGTCGATGGTCATGGTGTTCAAGTTGTTGGATTCTTCAATTGAGCACACAACATAATTAAATTTAGGAACCATCGACTAAAGATTTTTGTAGTAATGACATTCTCACACTTGCTCTCATCACATGCCTTCATGCTTTTAGCAATTTTCAAAGTGTGAACAAAGTTTGAATTAACTGTCTCTTCGTCCTTCGTCTTCAGCATTTCAAAATCTCTACGCAAGACTTATAATTGTGCTCTCCTCACTCGAGTAGAACCTCGGAAGTTTTGCTTCATAGAATCCCAAATGTGTTTGGACATATCATTGTTGAGGATAATATCTAAAAATTTTCAAACTATGGCTTGATAGAGATAATTCTTTATCTTCAGGTCCTTTGGTTGTTGTTCTTCCATTAATTTGAGTTCGACTTTTGATGCAGTGGCTTTATCCGCTACGATTGAAATCTCATGTTCCACCAAATGTCAATACTCCTGAATCTGTCATTTTTTTCCTCGGAATACTACCGCTGATGGCACACACTCACAAATGTTTCTCTCATACGTTATTATCACACTCAACTGTTTCTCTCACACTCAGATTCTGGATCAGACCCCTTATGAAGGAGCTTTGATACCAATTGTTGAACATAGCAAGATTTTCCTGTACCTTCAAATGCAATTTAGGCTTAGTTGTACAAACGTAAAACAAAAAAAGAAAACATCATCTAGACCCACTAATTTTATTCATAGAATAGTGGGTGGTTTCCTAAAAAATGCGCTAAATTTTAGCTCCACATCCCTAAAAGATAGGTCAACAAGTGACCACCTTATTGGAAATAGAAAACATACTCGACTTATTTGATTAAATTCAAAACAGAAACTGAAATTCTAACTGCTACCAGCAAGAACTATTAATAAACAAGAGCAGGAGGAAATTATACTTTTTTCTATATTTGCTTCATATAAGCAGTTATAATCCAAGCATATTTTTTCTGAAAAAGGAAATAAAAGGAACCACATAATAATTGACCTTTTAACTTCTGTTCATAGAAAATTCGTTACATCCGCATGAACATATTCTGTATTGCCTATAGCTTGGTTCTCTTGCTCATGATTCTTATCAGGAATTTAGTCTCAAAGCAAATTTGAAAACCTTCCCTGACTTGATTTATAATTTGAAAAATTAAATCGGAAAATGTATACACCTAAATTGATTTGTAATCTCATCCAAGCTTCTAAATAGTGAATTGCATCACATGATGGAGGTGCATAGTTTTGTCTGTAGTGACTGTCGCAGGGCATGATGAACATTTCTGTGAAGAACCAAATTAGATTCTTCATTTTTCATGTTTCAACGAAATGACTTAGTTTTATACATTCCACATCTTACTGTAATTTAAAACCAAATGTGGTTTCATAAAATAGAAAACTAAATCTCTTTGCTATATCAATTACTTTGCATCAGGAAATATTTTGTCAGTATTGAATAGCCAGTTTATTATAGTGAATGATGCCGACTTACAACTTTCCTTTACTCTGACCAATATATTCAAAAAGATCAGTTGTAATAATTCAATTATATACCTTCAAATGTTGCAGTTTGATGTTAAACCAGAGGAAGCAGATAAAGTCTGTCCTAACAGGCAAACAAAGCCTTCAACTGAGCCTGTTCAGAAGCCAAAGCCAAAACCACAACTAGTACACCCCATTGACCCGCCTGATGATATACCTGGGACTTCTGCATAGTGAAAGACACAACATAAGTTACCAAGAAGAGAGGGTCCACCAACACTCTTTAGTACTTTATTTCCAACACATTATTTACTGTTTGTTAGAATTGGGTTCACATCTTAATTTGTCTTATTTCTAAGACAGAGGAGAGACTCGTTAAATAATATATTAAACTCATACAAATTATAATTTTCAAAAAATTTAGTCAATAATTAAAAGAGTGTTGTTAGTATTTTTCTTATAAAAATCCAAAAGGTATATACTTCATTCTTTGATGGTTATATTGTAATGGGAATTTCTCGTAATCAGTCTTTGACATTTATTTATGAGCCCTGAAACGAAATTATAAAGAATTTTTTATTTATAAACATTTTAAAATGCAAACATCTATTAGATAAAAAAAATTAGGTGATAATTTTATTAAAAAATCAGAAAGATGTATTACATTTTTCATTTAAATTTATTTTTATGTGATCCTATATTATGGACAAAATATCACATTAACGTGTGTACAAATCACCGAAACTTCCATTTAAATTAAGTTCATGTTTGGTTCGGATTTTCTAAGATTCTCACATCTAATTGGAGCTTCTCCTTATAGCCTCTGTATAAACTTTGCATTGGACGTGAAAAGAAGTCTAGAAACGTGTTTAGTAAACAAACAGACAGTAAATAATTGCTCTTCACGGAAGGCTTTTGACATCACTCCTAATTCCCAAGTCCAGTTTGCTGACATTCTTCACAATTTCTTTGTGATGCATTCTCTACAACTGCAATTTGGATCATTCTGTCTGATATATTAAACCGAGGAAGTTGGGAAAAGGAACAAGATATGTTCGATACTTCATTTTTTTTTTCATCTAATTTTGTTATTTATATGATTGGTTGAGTTTGTTTGGGTTTTTCCTCGTCATCTCAATAAAATTTGGAGCAATGTTTTTGTACTGGTCGCATAAACAACAAAACAATGGCAGTTTTTAAATTCCAAAATTCACCTTCACCTTTTATTTGAAATGGGAATCTGGGAGTGTGTTAAGATTCATCAATCCGAAAGTGAATCATGTTACTTTCTGGATGAGAGGGTGTTCTAAAAACAAAATTTGCATAAATTGTTGATGTTCGGATTACTGAATCTAGAAACCTAATTTCTATTACAAATTGGTGGATTCAGAATAATTTTTTTCAATTATGGATTTCTGAATCCATAATGCATATTTTGAATTACAGATTGGTGGATCTTGGTTTTTTTTAATTATGGATCCATTCATGTACTACTGGAAGCACCAATCCGAGAGGTTACCGGACATGCCAATCTGAATTTTACTGGAAGTGCCAATCCGAAAATTTACCGAATTTCATAATCCAAAATACAAAAAAAATAAATATACAGTTTTCATATAGGGACGGTTTTGTCTTTGCAAAGGGGGTGCAGGAAGAAAAATATAGAAGTGCAGGAAGAAACTGCCCAAAACAATACACACAATACATTATGTTGTATTAAAAGAAAAATAAATTATAATTCCTTCCATATGTTTCCTTTATATCTATGTATAATTTATTTAATTAAACCATTTGAGAGAACAAATACGGTTTATAATATTTTGACTACACTAGTTAATAGTTATAACTACTTTAATTTTATAATACAAATAAAAGTTTCACGGCATTAAAATAATACCCTCCCAAAAAATAAAGATTTGAACAGAAGTGGAAGAAGGTCAAAATTAGTTTACCTTGAAGGCAAAGATATTCCATTTCCTTTATAATTCTAAAAGGGAGAAAATTATGAAACAAAATAATGCAGTTTTGCAAAGGTTTTTCCATTGCATGTTGATGGTGTTGGCTTTGCTCCTACTTTTGACGGCGTAAAAAATCTCGTACATATGGATGTACCTCAGTCTTAACCACCATATGCATTTTCTTTGAATCTTCCCACAACAAACCATTCCATTCTCTAGCACAGTCACATGCACCTTCAAATACATCCTGCTCACAAATCATTCAAACTATCATACACAAGCCATGTTTTTAAGACATGAACTTAAAGCAATGATGCCAAGTTGCTTACTCTGGAAGGGAACTCATCGTAATAATATGCATCTGTCATCTCAACTCTGTTTAGATCTGCTTCCCACAGCCTAATCTGTTGCCATCACAATGCTACGTGTCAGAAAATGAAAGCAAGCACTACATGTGCTTACGTGCAAAAACACAATATTAAGATACAAAACCTGATCTGTGACATTTTCAGGAACACATGGTATTCTCTCCGCAACACGAGGATGAGCATTTTGCTGAATGAAAGTGACTATCTGTGACATCAATGCAAATGGTTGTCTGTGTAAGAGATTGTTCATTGTAAACTTTTAATGTTTAAAGACTAACCTAGAAAAATAGTAAAAGAATATCAAAATCTTTAGTGATAGTGTACAACAACTACAAGCATGTTAGGGTGAGGAAGTGCATAAAAGTAAAGAAATGCATCTTTTCATCAATGTAGGCCATTCAAATGAAGGGTCAGTGGCAGAAAGAGTTGAGGTTGAGGCTGGTCCCCACATATCATGTTTAAATTGACGACCTTAATAAATTCTTGCAGAAGAACTACTTTGTTATTAAGTATTGATTAGTGAGAAGTAGTCTCAGCATTCTCCTCCGCAATGAGTTTCCCCAAAAACTACATGTGCAGTATCTACTACCCTTCTATTTATAGCAATTAACTCTCAACTACTCAACTGGCTCATGTAACTGCTAATTAAATGACTCTTAGATCAGTTGGGTTTGCTATCTTCCTATTCCTTCAAGGATATACTTCAATATTAGACCCCTTATTCCCAACAAAAAGCATAGCATTACCATTTACCTGCAGAAACCAATGATCATATTTTAAAAACAGATATTACATCATAAAATTTATATTTTATAATGCTTACCTGATCTGCTGTAATGCCATTTTCAAAAGCATTATACAAGCTTTCTTTTGTAATAGCTCCAACAATAAGATTTGGAAGTTGATACTCTACCCTGGATACATCACACGTAAGGATACTAAGCAATAATATTTTGTTGAAATAGGCAGCCCAAAAATTAATAGCTTATAATGGTTTCATATAAAAAAAAGTATCAGAAACATTAAGGATATTCCAAAAATGGCGTGCAGTAAGAACAACTGATATCTATAAGTGGTTGTAAAACACAATGGCAGGGACAAGTAAGGAAAGATTAGAGGTTAATTTGACACAAGTCGCAAAATAAAACATTTGACAAAGTATTTGGTGGCATACCTTGAGAATAGCCGCAATATCTCACAATGTAACTTAGAAGTCGAGTAAGCATAAACTCTAAAATTTGTTTCCACAACCACAAATCCCTGAAAAAATTAAATAGAATAACATTTTTCATTCTTATTCATAAATTGGTACGGGGAACATTTTTTAAAAGGGCATTATATATTGTCCGTATACAAGAAAAGGATCCATTCATTAAAGCCAACCAAAGGTTAATTGAAATGTTAGGCAGTCGCCAGTCTTAGGTAGTAAGCAAAAATACAGTCAAGAAAAGATTATTGAACAAGAGTCAAGATATCTCCCATGTGAAATCCAGTAAAACTTGAAAACTCTGAAGCACAAGAGTGTGTGCATGTTTGGAATGATTGAGATGAAGCAACCAAAACAACTAAACAACAGCAACAGAAACAGTATATCCACACGTATGATGAACAAGGAAAAGAAATTGCAAAATAGAGTATGCTGAAAAAGAGTAAACCTCCCTATGTGAACAAGGCACAAAGGAAAAAATGCAGCTAAAACAAACAAACACATTGATACTATAGAGCCTCCTCCACTATTCAGCACATCTGTGAAGGAGTTTTCCTAAAAAATCTAAATTTTCTATCAAATAAATCATTCTGAAACCAATAACAAACCTGTTTTCTAGACGATGAATCAGCCAAGCTCATTGAAAGATTGGTTGCCAATTTTGTAGGTATAAACCAACTTCCTTTCCTTCCCTATAAAGTTGTCACAAAAGGAAGAAAAGGGAGACAAATTCTGATGAATAAATATACAATTACAATCATCATGAACCTCATCACATCTAAAAATAAGCACAGAAATATTATAACCTGCTGAAGTTTAACCAGTCCAAGGTCTGCTAGGTCATTAATTATGCTCCTCTGAAAATCAGTTAATGTGCTTATACTATATGCCTGATGCAATGAAAATATCAAGAGTGTGAAAGTCACATTGCATTCTAATTATATGTAAAGGAAGTAAAATTGAAGTTTCAGTAAACATCACTAGAGAAAAAGGAACAAAAAAGCAAAAGTTTGATGAGTCCAACACCTTGTTTAAATAATGTGGAATACCATAATATAAGTTTTTTTTATGTAAAAAAACTCTCATCAAGGAACAATAATGTCTTACCTCCCCGATGACATGAAAGCTAAGTTCCAGCATGAATGAGATCAAGTCAGCCGCATCAACACCTCTCTCCTGCACAAAATGTGGATGAAGAAGAGCACATACAACACAAATTACAGAAGTATTATTCAAAAAAAAGTTAGAGGCACCTCAGAATTAGAGATATATTCTCTGATGATATACCAAAGCTGGGCATTTGTATCCATAAGCTGTAATACAAAACGAAACAATTTTTATATATAGGAAAACACATTACAGAAGTTCAATTCCTTATAAATCACTTGATGCATACCAAAAACTGGAAACCACTTTCAGTTAATTTTGGAGCTTCTTTGTCTCTGTATTGCACATGAGAAAATGACATTAAACACGAGATACAGTTTGCAACACCCACATACACATTCAAGCAAATGCTACAAATGAGAGGTATTACTGCCAAGGAAACAAAACCTTTGACTCAGGAGACGTCGCTGGAAAACTTTCATCAAAGAAGAGCTAATATTTAAGGGCTTATCAGCCTGAGCTGGGCTTATAAGTTGCAATAAGAACCACTAGTTCATCACAAAAACAAGTCACAGATGAGTTTAGGCTTCTTTTTAGTCAAAATTTAAGTAAGGTGATGCATATCAAATAATAACTAAAGTAACTTATGTAGCATATAATGCTAAGCATAAAATAGATGAATATAAAGAGGATTTATCAAAATAAAAAAGTGGAATGATAAGATCGAATATTGTACCTCCCATTGCTCTAGAGCATAAGCCTCAAGATTTTCTAAGGTTGGAAGCCTCACAGTAATATTGGAAGGCATTGATTCCCTTGGCAAAGTTCCACTGCCATATTTAATCACAAGGAAATATTACCAGCTAAAGAATTTGTAGTACAGTCTACTGACAATTGCATTGCTCTTCTTGAAAATTAAGAATGGAGGAGTGACTCTGGTCATTTAATGTCATTTGTATATCACATCCTCATCATAGCAATGAGACAAGCTAACTTGTACCATGGTTCAAGAACAGAAAAGGAAGGGAAA
Source organism: Phaseolus vulgaris (assembly GCF_000499845.2). NCBI lineage: Eukaryota > Viridiplantae > Streptophyta > Magnoliopsida > Fabales > Fabaceae > Phaseolus > Phaseolus vulgaris. The sequence goes on along the minus strand of NC_023758.2, from coordinate 39,957,272 downwards.
ATATGTATCACTCACCCTTGTACTAAAAGCTTTTGGAGACTTCTCTGATATGTTGGATTAACTTTGTATGTCTTTTCATTCTTCCTGCCAGAAGGAGAAAAACCTCCTGAAGTAAATTGGATAAGGCAAGGCTCCAAAGTTTTAAAAGTGACAATCCTGACTATGGAAACCTAGCTAGACGCTAAGACACATAGAGATGGAGAAGAATATATACAATCCACAGAAATGACCCACGTAATTGATATTTATTCCTCTTGCTTGTCAGAAAAAGAAAAAAAAATCAATGGAGTTAAGTGATCAGAACTAAGTATTAACTTCCTTTTGCTATGATGCGATTGTGACTTTACACGTGTTCTTCTGAAAGAAACAAAGGAGAAAACAAACAAATATCACGCATGTCATGGAGCATGCAAATCAGATAAGCAAAATTTTCCATTAACTACGTCATGCCACAAATAAAATAAGATTTCATCACGAAGACCTTTAAACACATTGCAAGATGCAAAAAAGGTGTGCATCCTCCACACTAAGGGCTGGCATTCGTCCAATTCTTATTTGAAGTTAACTGAATCAGTTCAAACCATCAGAAGCTCAAATGTCTACTCTTATTTCCACAAAAAGGAAAAAACAAAACATTCATCAGTGAATAAATGTGTACCTGTCAACAGCTTCAAGGAAAACTCGCAACTGAACCAGTCTATCAACGGCTACTCTGTGCTTTGAAACTCCATCCGGAAGCACCCACTCCTCCAACAACTTAGCTGCCACTGGCACATCAATTTGTAGCATCTGTATCACGTATTTCTTCGCAAGAGGCGGAAGAGACCTGATATTTGAAGATATATATTAGTTACAGTCACAAAGCCATATTCAAGAAACTAAATACCACTTCTCTAGCTCACTTATTTCTGAACTTATAGGTAAAATGAGAATCCAAACTAATTCCACAATAATGGCTTAAGGAACCATCATGTTATCAAGGACAAAAGTAGTTAAAACTAAACACCATATGAAGGGAGGGTGAACGGGTAAGAATCTGTTACTGAGGCAAACAAAGATGCATAATCTTTTTCCATAAGTTTGCATGATTCTTCAATTGTTTACCAAATGAATAGAGAACAAAAGGAAACTTTTAACCCAAAATAAATAGTGCCACTGATAAAAAAAAAAGCTAGAAAAAAATTACCTGAGAATAGCCTCACAGATGAATCCATTCTCATAGAGTTTATCTAGCTTCATGGCGGGCATGGATGCCACCATGTCCATGAAATTTTTGGCAATGATCCTAACCTCTGGCATTGTGATTCGAACACCACCACCTTTCTTTCTCTTTAATCGGATTCTGATTAAAGGGGTCTTTATCCAGAACTCAAGCAACCAAATTGAAAGAAAAGTGAGCCACTTTACGAAAACCCGTCAAAAACCTCGCTTAGTTTCATAGTGGTGGAGCATAAAGAGGCCCTTTGCAGACTGAAATTGAAGGATCCCCAAAAGGGTCTCTTGAGGCAGTGATACGCACCGTTTTTATGACTTGAAACGATCACGTGAAGTTGGGGAGTGAGGATGGTGAAGAGAAGAGAAGAGAGGTGACGCTTTTGGTAGGAAAATTGATTAAGCAAACTTAGAGAAACGGCTATGGAAGCTCTGATTCTGTAAGGTTAGAGGTTAGAGGAGCAACAACACTAAGGTGTGAAGAACAATTTTTGTATTTTTTATAATAATATTTTGAAATGGTATTTTTTATTCAAAGTTCTGAGTTATATAAGTTTTGAATCTCAGTAAATTCTGATTTTTTGAACTGAGTACCCAACAAAAATTCGTGTTACTTTGATTGCTAAGTAAAAATAAACCTTTTGTTTTGGGTCCTACTCTTAGAAATTCTCCTCTTATGTTAAAATGATAAATACTCTATTTGAGTAGTTTCCAAAACACATTGTTGAACCATTTAGTATTTTTTTTTATAGTAAAAGAATATCATAAAATAAGACGTAAACTACTACTTATTATTCTTTGTTTTCTTTTTATCATGGATTGTTATTTATTGGTTTGAAATATATATTATACAGTGAATATTTATGCTTATTAAATGGATTTTTTTATTATTTTTCATTGAATAAATTAGCATCTATACTGGTATGCCTTTTTTTCAGATTTTATAGAAGTGAGTTTAGACAATCTCTTAAATTATGTTAGGAAAGAAATAACTTTTGTTCTGACAAATTTAGGCCTTGATAAATAATCATACTATAAATTAATTAATTAGTATAGTAAAAGAATATATGAAGTGAATTTAGGGTAAGGTGGTTTAAAAGATGAAAGTATTATAACACATTCTTTGATTCTAGGTTATTAATGTTCATCCAGATTAAAAAGCAAATGTTATTTCTGTTTGGATTAATGGGTTTCCTTATATTGGGTGGTGTGGAAAGGTAAGGAAAGTGATAATTGATTTCTTGAGTGCTTCGACAAGATTTGTAGAGAAAATTAAGTCATTTACAATGTTACCATTTTGGCCAATTATCATAATTCACGTGTCATAACAGTAAAGATTCTCATGCACAACACCATGCTGCAGAGATTCAGACCATGACAAAGATTAATGATTGAGAATAAAAATTGTACAAATAAGTGAAAAGTATAAGTGTTTCTTGATGGTGTAAATAAGTGTGGAGGGATTGTAAGTTGAAAGAAGGTGAAGATGTTTTTTATGAAGATTTAGTTGTTTTGTTTGAAGATAGGGAGAAGAAAAGAGAAGGAGAAAAAGATTATTATAGGTTGGATAATATTGAGGTGGATAAGAAAGAAAGAAGGGTTGTGGCTTAAATAGAAGACATATGTAACAATCCCTACAACATGAGGTTAATTTGTCAACCACAATAGCACCTAACATGGGACACAAAGTGAGATTGAAGTACCACCTTTTGAGCATATAAAGAAGGTCATTTATGTTTTGATTATAAAAATGCAACCTATTAGATTCTAACTCAAATATTTGGTCCTATTTGCATAAAAGAAAGACTATTAACAAAGGGAATTAGGACGGAGACATGTCACTAGTTTTACCTGCTCTAATAAATGTTGTTTACATGGAGGATGACATGATTGGATCCTCGACGAATTATATGTTTAGAGATGTTATGTCTCTATTTTATATGGACGATGAATGAATTAAATAAATTGGTTTATAGGAAATTTGATAGTTCCACTTTTAAGAAATCTGATATTGTGGATTGGTCTTTGAGAGATTGATCATTGAGAGACTTGTAGTTAGATCAACCTCTAGGAGATTGGTCTACAGAAGAGTAGTATGACATGGCTTTATCACTCGAAGGTTAATATTTAGTAATCGATTTTAAAAAAGATTAACCTCTTAAGTTCCTTAACCCATTTTTAGAGGTTTAATCGAAATACTCGACGAAAATCTCAAGACAAAATCAACTAATTTACAATTTTTGAAAACTATTTTCTAATACCCATATATTATGAGAGATCAACTCTTTAAATATCACTATAACCTAGAAAAACTTTTAACCAAAACAAATTTGCAACTAAATCATATAATATTGTAACTAGCATTCACCTCTCTCAAAAAGAATATCAATTTGTTATTTATTTTCTTCCATCCTTGAACAGTATTATTCCTAACACATTCAAATGTTTGATTTAACCACACTGCCACCAGACTCTCAACCTTTGATACCAATTAATATTAGTAGGATAAAAATTAAAACCCATACACACCATGAAAGTAAATTAGAGAGAAGAATTTCTGTCCACAAAACTCACCCACAATAATGGAGAAAACGAATTCAACTTATCTACTTTCATAATCTATTTTCGTTTATAAACTTTTTCACCTTTTTTATAAGATAACATAAAAAAGTATCAGATTTTTATTTTGTTGTTTTGACATTTGCAATTTTGCAATATACTGAATAGTCCATACCTTTTCAATATCTGATAGAGTCAGTTAATATTTTTTGGAATAGTAATCTCTCTCAAAATTATATCAAAAATATAATTTTATTTTATAGAGTGGATCCTCACACACTCAAATGTTTTTTACCCTCATTACCACTAACTAGGTTCCAAGCTTTGAGACCAGTGAAATAAAAAAATTGAAGCTAAAATAGAGAAAGACAAAGAATTTGTCATACAAAACTTACACAATTGGAGGAACACAATTCAAATTTACTAAACTTCATTGGCTGGATTGTGGCAAACTACATAACTTTGTGGGTTAACCAAAAATAATATATAAATTACTGAAGGCTTAATAGTAAAGTAAAACAAAAAATATTAGAACTTATTATCTAAGGAAAATCACCATGACCACCATGCAATGTAACAACCAAATGCAGGTTTTTGATCAAAATTGAAACCATTACCCTAATGCAGCAGCAATAATAATAATAATAATTTCAAATACCAGTATAAAATCAGAATAACCAATGTTACAACAGCAAAATTAAAAAAGAAATAAAATAGCTTCGAAAGAAAAAACTATGTTGCTGCCCAGGATCGAACTGGGGACCTTTAGTGTGTAAGACTAACGTGATAACCACTACACCACAGCAACTCTTGTTGTTGTATTATATACAGATATCTATATTACTATATATATTAAAATAAATACTAAAATTTGAACATAAAGCTCTTTTTCTAAATACTCAAAGAGATGAAAATAAAAAATATAAATAAAAATATCTTTCCAGAAGTTAAAACTAGTATATAAACTAATTTTTAAAAACTTATTTTAAATTTATAGAAAAAATAGTGAAAAAATTATTTCATTTTTTTTCCTTTTTTCTGTCATTTTTATAATTTTTTTACTAAAGTAAATCTCACATGCAAAAGTCACATTTATATTCACTGGGTTGATACTGAAAGAGAGAAAAAACTGCTCCAATGTACATTTTAACAATATAAATTATTCGATGTTTTGAATTAATTAAATTACTGATTGTTTTAATTTATCTTTAACCTTTTTATGTAAAATCAATTTTTAAATTATCACAACAGGTAAGTAATGTTTAACATTTTCAGCACTTTAGTGGCTTTAATATTGTTTTCTGTTACCATATTTACCAATGAGTAATTTTCAAAATTTATAATGCATGCATAGCTAATAAACTAAAGTTAAATTTTTTTAATATCGAACTAAAAAATAAAATTTCAGAAATTTATAGAATTAATTTTATTATTAAAACTGTAAAAAATAAATTTCATCTAAAATAAAAAAATTTAGATATTTTAAAATTTCCAGACTCTCTTTTTTATATTTAAAATTTCATTACACACACATATATACATATATTAAATATTTAAAATTAATTAAAAATTAAGTTACCCTATCCAATCTAAGAATATAATTTTTTTAAATTGAAAGTGAATTTATCTAAACAAAACAATGAAAAATATAATAAATTTAAATTAACACAATTTAATTTAGATTATTGAAATTTTAAAACTTTTCCTCCAAACACAACAAAGAAGACTGGTCCTGTGTCGCAGAATCATGCATGCACCTATATAGCCTGTTAGAAGAAAATTAAAAAAAGAAGTTAACTTTTTTATAAATTAAAACAATTTATGTATATTAATATCTTAACATTAATATTTATTAAAATTAAAGTATAATTTATTTTTAAAAAATTTCAGAAGTTGTGATTAGAGATAAAAATATACTCGATCCTTCAAACTCTTCTCAGTTATTAATAAAGAATCTGTCCATTGATTAGTTGATGTCTTAACATTAATATTTCTTAAAGTTAAAGTTTATTTATTTATTTTAATGTTTAAAGTTGTAATTAGAGATAAAAAAAGAGTATATTCTATTCTTTAAACTCTTCTCATTTTTTTAAAATTATTTAATTAATATTTAAAACTATGCAAAAATAAATGCATACACATAAATTTTATGCTTGTAATAACAGTAGTGATAATAATAATAATATTTATATGACAACTGATACATAATATTTTTTAAAATTAAAAGCAGTAGTAATAATAATATTTATATGAATAATTTATATGTAATAGTTTTTAAAATGAATCTATTGCTTAAAGTATGATTTATTTTCTGAGAAGGCCAAACTTGACCTGAGCTTCTATTTATGTAATTTGTTTATGACAACAATCCATTTTATATGGATAACCTATAATATACAAAATAATTACATTCCTGAAGTTGTTGCTTACAACAAAGTTTTTCAAAACATCACAGGTAGTGTTCAATAATACTCATTTGGATTGCCAACTGTGAGTGAGTTTAATATCTATATATTAGTTATATTTCTTGTTTTCTCCTATTCAACACTTCAACTTGATTTTCTTTTAATACTAAAAATGTCAAATGATATCGAAGCATAACAAAAGACAATGAACTGAAATTCATAATTAAAGCTCTTGAACTAGGAGTAGTTGCCTTGCCACCATCTCTTTCAAGAATATATATTGAAGTAAAAGTCAACTTACTGATATTTGATACTAGTAAGCTGCTACCACTTCCTGCAGCCAAAAGGCTCAACACAGACCATAGTAGATTCTAAGACGTTGAGAATGATGTTGGGGCTTCATCCAAATACAACTAAAATTATAACATCATAAAGCTCAACCATCAATGAGAATGATGTTGGGGCTTCATCCAAATACAACTAAAATTATAACATCATAAAGCTCAACCATCAATTGTGAACATTATTGTAAAAAAGAGAGATAAATGAAGGAAAAGAGAAGAATTATTAAAAATAGTGCTATAGACTATAGTGCTTAAAAGTAGTTTCTATTAAGAGGGCCTTAAGTAAACATAGCCAGTTGTTATAAGGTGGCCTTAATGCATACATAAACTACAGAACACACTACAGACATTCCTTTAAATACATTCATTGATGATAACAAATAAAAGAGTTTCTCAAGAGATTCACACCTAAATGACAAGAACCCAATGTGCAAATCTCTTGTTAATAAGTAATTAATTTGATCTGTACAAGGATATACAAATGAGCTAGCTAGATAGATACAATTTACCATCTCAACTTCACCACCAGCCCACAATATGACAAGGGCTGGATACTTCTGCAGAAGAAGTGGGAAGCAAGTACTGCAACTCTATAATAGGAACTCAATTAGCCGACTGGGGTTCTGGCTTTTATGTGACTAGCTTGAAGTGGAAGGTATCCAAGACAACAGCATACATTAAAATCTGTCTGTTGCAATCGCTTACCGTACGTGAGAGTCATAGGCATCAAAAAGGGAGTCTGGAACAATCAAAGGCAACTTATCTATGTACATGAAAACCCTTCTCAGATTCTCCCTTGTCACTGTTGCCATATCTACCACATCCCTTCTATCAGTGAATACCCACAGATCACCTGAGTTCACTCTCTTCAGACTGTCACGGCAAAATGGGCAAGATTGTGATATAGTTCGCCTGCAAAAAATTTCAAATCACTTCAACCTTCAACTAAACCTAGAAAATACTTGGACAACATGCTGGGTGGGAGGTATAAGATAAAAATTTAAAGTAAAGGGTAGCTAAATGTACACCAAAGGGTGTCCTTTTTCAAATTAGAAACAGATACGGATGACTTTAAATCAATAACTGATAGGATTGAATAGCATCCACCAAAAGGTCTTGGTTTCAAATCCTCCAGGTGTCCATTGTTAGGTCATTGGCAAGTACCATTGTTAGCTGTCAGCAAACTAGCTGTAGCTGATAGGCAGATTAGCTCATAGAACCATTAGCACAGACTTTCGGTTCATCAAGAACCTGGAAACAAGTCTTCAACCCGGTCACAAATGTATGACCAAGTAAAATGACATGATCGACCCTTCAACCAATATTCAGTAAAAAAGTCCAGAGTCTGGTTTCATAGCCAGACCCTTCAACTAACTTCTACTCTCACTCAATTTCCACTAACACGTCAAACTACAAATAACCCATAATAGTTCCACAGGAAAACGGCAATACAAATTGCCTTTGTCGTTACAGTACTAAATAGAGGTACAATAATTAAGAACAATTTAATTTCTCTAATTTAGGAAGACCTTTTATGCTTACACATTCACTTATAAGAACAGCAGTCATTAAAGAGATGATTGCAGAAGGCAACATTGGTTACTGGACTTTTTCATTCACAACCTGGATATTCAAGAATTAAAAACACACAAAATCCAGACACATATAAATAACTTTTTAAGCCTTACAAACTACACCAGACTGAAGAGCTAATATCATCATAATATAAAATTACTCCCAAGTGCTTTCAGGAGACATGCATGCAAGACACATTCTTCCGCCACCTACTTAAAGCTAACTATATCAATTCAAATAGTTTTCTTCTAATAAATTATTTTACACATACTAATTTTGTTTTACTACATTAAATATTATTCAAAAGTGACAACCAAACCTTCAATGCACAGTGCCTATTGTGAAATTGCACCTGCAATCAAGCACAGAACATTCACAGTGAGACTAGTAACTTCCACCACTTAAACCCACCATTGGTAAGACACTTTACAAGGTTATAAACAATTACAACCAAAACAAACTGAACAAACCCAAAAACCTTCGACAATCTAAGCAGGCTAATGGATTTGCATTTTACTACGGCTGAAATACTGTAGTGATTTTGTAGTGACTGTATTTATAATCCATGAAAATCAGCAAAATCTAATTAAAAAACCATAAACATAGAGTTAATTGTTAGAGAACACAGAGAATCAAACTGTGGTAGAAACAAGTCAAACAACTATACATCTACTTGCTTGTAAAAGAATGGGAAGTGCCATATAATAACAGAGAGAAAGATAATTTGTTGGATGAAGTACCATTCTCGGTAACATTTCAGGCACATGGCATGGTTGCAGTTGGGTAACACAATCTTAGTATTCATATCCATGCATATTCCACATTCATCTTCTCTTTCAATGTCTATGTCAGAACACTGTCTATAATCCTCATCATCTCTTCTGCGATACCTCTCCATGCATACAGCCTTTTGCTTCTTATCCTCGGTATCAGTGATACCCTTTTGAAGTTGCAATAAAGAGGGATAAATGACGGCTGCTCAGAGAAGAAATTCAACGTGTCAGCAACGAACAAAAACTAAATGCAAACTAACTTAGATCGAAAAACAAGGGCAGATATACCATAGAATTCTCTAATACTTGCTTTTCTTTCATGTGTAGACATGGTGGTTGTCCCATCCACATAGACCTACAACATGAGGCAAATTCTTCATCTGGTCCAAGTCCCTCATTTCAATATTCACACCTAAAAATCAAAACACCTTACCTTGTAAATTAGGATTCTTAACAGTCCAAGGGCTCCAGCAAGATTACAATCTGTCCATTGCACCAGAAAAAGGAACAAGTGCGCAGCTGGACTGTATGACATTCTCATCTGAAGGCACGCACCATCATACTCCCTTGGAAAATCTGACGCCCTGCACATCCCAATTTTTAACATGATCAACCAATAACTAACTAGTATATTGATATTTGACGACAATTTGAGACAGAAATATCATTGCAATATTTACAAAGGACACCATTGCCTTTATCTTGCTTCTCCAAAGATATTTCGCGGCAAGCACATCACAAACACAACATGTTACCGAACCAATAAATGTTATGTAGCCTGTCACCATATAGTGTAGCAGGTAATAATAGATATAATGACGCAATAACGTTAAGAGATTAAGCAGCCATAATTTAACATCAAAATCATCATACAATGAAACAACTCCTCAGGGAATTCACTCCCTAAATGTTATGACAATTTCCCCACACCAGGGACGCACACAAAGACAAAGATAAGAATAACCAACACAGAAAATCAAATTATCCACGCTTTAACAGTAAATTAAATGCACCCTATTTACAAAGGAAAAATTCAAGGCTTAACAGTAACCAGAGTCCAGAAGAAAAAAGCAAACAAATGAAAAAAAAGGAGGCTAAACCCAGAGGAAAATCATCATCGTACCCAGAAAAACCTCACTTAGCAATCACCAACCACTTACCCCCAAGAGAAAAAAAAAAGATTTTTTCATATTAAAAAAAGGAGGAAAGGTAACAACCATTGACAGGCCACCAACCTTTTGCAGCAGTGATCACCTTAAATTCAAATAAAAAAAATAAAAATTTGACAAAGGAAGGAACATAGAGTTAAAAGGAAAAACCCAGAAAAAAGTGAGAGGAGAAAACCCACAGGGTGTTGGCGTGTTGGATATCAGCTTCAAGGACTTTCAAGGAGTCCTTGAAAGACTTACGCATGGAAGCTACGTACATCGCAGCGATCACACCAGAAAAAACAAGGAAGAAAGCAAAGTTTGTGAAATGGAAGAAGAAACGAAGAGTGAAATTGGTTTGATGAATGAAACCCTTCTGGGCTATATTTCTGTCTCTAGTTTCTGTGAGAGTCACAGAGTGAAGAGAAGAGAGAAGAGAGAGAAGAGAGAGAAAGAGAGTGCTTCGTGTTGCTTCTATGCTGTTCTTGAAAGCCAAGAAGGTGGGATTGTCAGGACACGTGTACGCATCAACACCCTCGCCCCTCCATTATTAATACAAAAATATATATATTTATAATAACTACTATTTATCTTATTAATTAATTATACTATTAAAATATCTTTTAAGTTCAACACACAAGTAGCATAACATATATCGAGACTTTCTACCACACTTTGGTTTATACTCCTCTATTCTTTAATCTTAAGTCCAAATTATTAAAACTCATAACTTATTTTATGTGTATAACTTTATCTTTAATTTCCCCAACAAAAATTATATTTAATATTTTTATAGTAAATTTGTGTTTTTACTAAATACTAACTTATGAAAAAAATACGTCATTCAACTTTATGTTGTTTTCTAATAACTTTTTAAAGTTTATCATAATATATTTAATAAAACAATTTGTTATGCATATTATCGGGATGAACTTTAATTTTCATTATAGAAATATATCAACAATAAATATAATATTATAAACTTCTATAATTTGTAGAATTATTTTTTATATTTTGAGTTGGGTGTGTAAATTTGGAAAAAATATATTAAAGTAAAAATAATAGTTTAAAATTATGGTAGAGCGTTATTGTGGGAAAAATAGTTAATTTATTTGATGAAAGAAATGATGGGAGAGATGAATAATAATGGGTACGCTAATGCCTTATCCAAATTTGCACGCTCTTTCACTCTCTTTCATCGTTTTGTTTGCCACTTTACCTTTCATGTTTTGGTAGCTAGCTTTGGCTCCACACACGCGCTTCTCGTGTGAGTGGTTGCACTTCCACATTTATCATCAATTTTAATTTTAATTATGTTCAAATAAATATTTATCTTATGTAATTAAAATACTAGTTAAAAGAAATATTCTTTACACAATATAGTTTTGTGGTAAAAAAATATGTTTTAATTTCTAAAATTTCTTTTTAATCTGGCTTCGTCAAACTTAAAATTAATCTATGTTTATTTTTTTATCTCATAATTTTATTTGCACATAATTTTTATGTCCGATTTTCACTCATAAGGCTTTTTATACAAATTCTTTACCTACGTTTCGTGAAAAGAAAAAAAATCCCTACTTTGAGCAACCAAATAGAACCTACTAAATATAAATATAAATATATATATATATATTAATTATTAAAACTAGTAAAATTTTAAAAAATTACTAAAACAGATAAGTTGTGTGAATTTAACACAATTTTATTACGAAAAATAATGTCAAAATAATACGACTTCAGTACATTTGAACTGAATTCATGTTAGAATGATACAACTTCAGTATAATCAGATTTCAACTTAAATCGTATTATATTATACTACTTATCAATTTTACACAATTTACTAATTTTGATATTTTTTAAAAGAAATTATATATTTTAATAATTAAGATGTAAAATTGTATAATAAAAAAATAAAAATTCACTTACTTACTTTATAGAAAAATTGAGAGTTTTTATTTTGTCATTTGCTTAGGCTTATTTGCATATTTTCCCTAACATACGAAGATAGAAAAAATCTAAGAGAGGAAAAGTATTTTTAGTAAAAATAATGTTAATTATTTGTTTTCTCTTACTTATTTTTTTAATCCTATTTTATATTTTTCACGTAAAAACAAAGATAAGTGAGATTTAAAAAAAAATGAGAAAGTAATTAGATAATGATGTTATAATGATTATCGTAGAACATGGAATTAGAAAATGATATCTTGTAAGCAAGAGATGTTAATTAAGAAAGTATGGGATAAAATTATTTTGGTTTTTAAGATTATGATTATGTCTCTAAAGATACTTAAATAGAATACACTAATTTCCTTTACTCTAACGTAATAGTATTAATTGTTGCTTGGTTATAGTATATAACTTTTATTTCTACTTTATTAACTCGATTGTGATATGTTAACTCAATTTCTACTATCTTAATCATATAACAACTATTAAAGTTTACGTGATACCTTTAATTATATACTACTCCTTTCTTATTGCCGTATATACTTTACTTTTTATTTTTTTATGTTAATAGGTTAATTAAGAAATAAACAACTTAATCTCCACAATAACAAAAAAAAGTCAACTGAGATTATTAATATTAGAAACAGATAAGAATTTTATTTGAAAATTTTATTTACATTTTCTTTCTCCGTTTTGGACTGATTATCATGCATTTGAATTACTTTAAATAAAAACTATCATTTAAAAGTTAAATATGAAAAAAATCTCGAATGTTATTTCGAAATGGAAAATAGAAGTGTCCAGTATCAGAAAAAAAACTTAGTCCAAGAAAAATTAAATATAAATTCATACTTATTGCTTTTGTTTTATTAATAGATTTTTTTTTAGAAAATGAAAATTTATATTTAATTTATTCTCACAAAATAATTTATAAAATAAAATATACATATTATATATATATATATATTAATTTAGTTATATATTTACTCAAAGGTGAAATCTCTAACATACTTACACACCCTCTCATAATAAAAGTTAAACATTTAGAATATGAGAATAGATGAAAGTGATACCAAATACATACTGTATTGTTTTATAAATTTTTGTTAGAATAAATTTTAATATTATCTTAAAAATAACTCAACATCACATTATTAAAAAAAATTAAATATATTTTTTGTCTTTATACTCTCACATGAGATTTTTTTAGTTCTAATTTTAGATATTCTAGATATTTGTAGTAAGAAAATTATTAAAATGAAACATAACTAAAAAATATTACGTGGTAAATAAATTTTCAATGTGAATAAGATGTTAAAATAATGTTGTAACATTATAATACAGTTCATGCTCAAAATTCATTTGTTCAAACAAGAAGATACGATAAATATCAATTTCAATAATTTTCTCACTAAACATCTAGGAGGTATAAACTTTGAGTTAGGGATAAAATCAATTATATGTTAAAATTAAAAAATATGGATAAAAAGTATCACGATAAATTTACAAATTTTATTTTTTCTTTATACCTTAATATCTCTTAAAAATTGTATTTGAAGTAGAGTTTTGAGTCTAAAAGCAAAAGCCAAAGAAGTTAGGTTATTACCTAATACTTTGAATAGTGAAAATATATGAAATTGAATGGATGCTCCTCTTTCACTAGTGTAGTAGGTATGTATGACTTCATGAAAACAATCCAACGGGGAAAGGTAACCGACTTAATTTAATAACCATTCAGAAAAAAAAAACATTATTCACAATATATAGATTAATACCCTACTACTTTATACCATCTTTTTTACCCATTTTTAAACCATTTTCTTTCATCCTTTATTTAATAATGTCAACGATATATAATGCACAACACAAGCTTATACATAATCATAATGTCAATATTTTATTTAAATGCCCTAGTTTGTTTCTAATCATAACGTCATAATAAAGATGCCCATTTGGTTCAAGTGGAATGAAAAAGGAAAAGATATTTTTTTAAATAACCTTATTTAGTTTTAAATTTTAGAGGAAAATAAAAAAAAAAGTTGAGAATGCCAAAATCTTTTTACTGTTTATTTTATCATCTATATTTATATATACTATTATTTTATAATTTCCCTTTCACCAAATGAGACAATGTTGTTTTTCCATCTCACTCCCCCCTTTAAATAAACTAACAAATGAATGAATATAATAATATTGGTCATTGTTAAGCCTGAGTCAAAGGAAATTTCTGTAAAGCATTTTGTATCATACTTCAAATATCGATCATAGGAGAAAAAATAAATTCTCTATCAATTAAATTTAATTTATGTATAAATTATTTTATATAATCTTTCTCATTTAGCTTTATTTTTAGTTTTTTTACTTATATACAAATTAGTTTTAATTTATAAAAAGTTATTTAATATTTTTGTTCGTATTTTACTATTTCAAAAAGCGCTTGTGAGAAAAGTTTACTCAACGTACTCATAGCAGTTATGAAGTGTTGACGTTTTGAAAAAATTTGATGGTTTTTTAAATGAGAAAAATAATTTATATATTGGTAAATTTGCTAACTTTGTAATAAATCATATATCATTAAAATCTTTTGAAATACTCTTAATTGTTACTTTCTCAGACTTTAGTAAAGTTTATTTATACTATTGAGTTTTTTTGGGGATGCATCGAAGCTAAAGATCTACCAATTTAAGTAAACATTCAAAATTTCACAACTGAAAAGGAAAGAGGAAAAAGACTAAACATAGATGAAGTGCAACAGAATTTGAATCAGAAATTAAATAAAAGTCTAAAAAAGTAACGAATATATAAAAAATTGTAATGGAAAATGAAAGAAACCTTTTTATTTACAATTCTGGGGTTGCACTAAAAAAGAAGTTAGAATTGATATAGTTTTGAAAGAGTAATGGTGTAAGTTTGGAAGGGACCACAAAAAGGGTTTTATAATGCAATAGCTTAATTGTTCATAAATGAGTAGCTGCAGTTGCAACTACATTCAGATCTACCACCCTTTCTTTCACTCCCAGTAATTAAGATTTATCATTCATGATAGAACAGAGCCACCTCTTCATTTTCTCTCTGTTGCTTTTGTAAAATACTATGAATAATAAAAACAATTGTCCCATGATTTTGTTGCTGCAACACCCAACAATCAACCACTTACCTAGTTCCATTACATTTACAATAAATAACTTTTTTTGTTAATTATAATTGATTATAAGATAGAGAGGGTTAATAATTAGAGATCAATGATTAATTAATGATTGGAGTAATTGACTAAATACTCACTCCTTCCCTTCCAAAATTATTGATGTGTGAGATTAGTACATGTAGATTAAGAATATATTTAAAATAAGTACAACCCTTTATTACCTTTTCATTTTATTTTTCAAACTCTGAAAATGCAGTGAGGTCAGATAGTCAAACTTTCATGTCAATTTTTCTTTCCACAATGAGAAGCCAAATTAAACCAAAACTTTGCTGTCTGCTACCGCAGACATTGCTGTTGGATGACATTTAATGCATATTCAACCTACCATTTTTTTATTCATTTAGTGCATAATAATTATATTACAGTTTTAATGCAAATTTTGGTTTAATTAATTTTGTTTAATAGTTATTATATGTGTTTATTAAAGGTAAAATTTATGTTTAGGGTTTAAGTAATTAATCTTAAAAAATATCTTTTACTTTTATTTTGTAAAAGTTCTTGATGGTTCAAGGTTAATAATATTTTTTTTCTAATAAATATATGTGATAATATTAAAGAATAAATATATTGTTCATAATTATTAATCAATAATAAAATTAAAGTGGTTATATTAAGATTGTAACTTTTTTTTTATTGGATTATAAATGAAATATATTGATACTTATTATATTGAACGTGATTATTTATAATGATATTTACAATACAATAAAAAATACTTTTTTACTTACATTTAATAATTTCGAAAGATTAGTATTAAGTATGATCCATTAAATATTAATATTTAATCCATTAGAGTATATTGGAATACATTATCTACCTTATTTTTTTAGGGAGATATAAAACGTCAATTTTGACTTTGTATGTTTTCTAATGTTATCATCTCAACCAGTAACATTAGTATACCTTTTTCTATAATATTTCAATTCCTTAATTCCTTAATGAATTTTGTGTTTAATATCCAATCTTCATGGGTCATGACAACTCTTAAAGTATCATCACCAGAATACCTATTAAAGAACAAAAACAACATAAAATCACCATATAAGCAACACATATAATTTAACATTATCAAATTTATGAATATTATAAGCTTACATACATTTAAACTTCAATTATATACAAATTTATTGTCACAAAATTATTGCTTTTGTGAAAATAAAATTAAAAGTGTCTTTCTTTTTTATTTTCACCTGGGTGATCATTTTTCACTTGATTAAGAGTCTTTCCAAAAGAAAAATACTCAATTCATTTAGATTTTTGTGAACAACTAAATTGTCATTTGAGCGAAATATCAAATTATGAGAAAATTACTTATATTTTTTACATTTTCACTTAAAAAAATGTTGTCGAGGAAAGATATTATTTTTACTCTAAATTTTGCTTGATAAAAATTAGGCAAAAACCAATTTTGTGACAATCACAGTACCTATCAATATTTACCAAGTTCAGTTTCTACCAATCCAAATTATATATAGCACTTATCTAGAATAATTAATAAAAACAAAAAGGTATTGGGATAGAATTACACAAGTGATTTTTTTGTCACTAAATTTGCTAAAAGTTTGGAATATTTTTTTAAAAATTATTCCTCAAATTAAAAATAAAATTGCTCTCTAAATTTAAATTTTATATTTTTAAATCCCTTTTATCAATGAAATTATTATTATTTTATTTTTTTTGGAAAATATATATCTAAGTTATTATTTTTTATAAAATATAATATGACTATACTCTATGCAACTATATAAATATATATAAATTGTATCACTCACATTCTTATTAATAATTTGATTGTTTTCTATGCCACTATAGTTTATAACATATATAACATATAACCACGTCATCCAATATAAAATTATTCAAGCCTAACCTTGACTTCTTATAAAAATAAAAGTTATTTAAGTATTGTGGTTAATTTAAAAAAGGGGAGAAAATTAAATACATGTTGGAAACATATTTTAATGGAGTCTTTGAACATTAAAAGTTAACTTCCTTCTTCACACATAAATCTTGGTTGAAGACTTGTGAGCATGTATATCAAATAGACTCCAAAGAAATACCAACCTTCTAAATAAACTTAGAGGTTCTCCTATATAACTTTGTATACTGAAAAACAATATGACTAAAATAATTCATTCAAAATAAACTACAATCGGCTATTGAGGTAAGAGATCCATTTGGGAGAATTCCAACAATAAATGTATATTAAGAGTTAAGATGACAAAGTAAAATTATTGTTAGTTTATTAACTGTATAATTACCTTTTTATTCATTTGTTAAAATAAAAAAGTTTGAAATTTGGTTATTTATATTAAATTCGAATGAACACATTAAGTGGTGTGTCAAAGTTGAGAAACATATGTCTTTACCTTATAATTTTATTTTTTTTAAAATAAAAATTTTCATGTTAGACATGGTTATACAACTTCACATATTAGTTATGTTGATCTCAAATAACAACAATAATTTGTTATCGCATAAAAAAATATTATTAAAAAAGAAAAAATACAAAATACAAAAATTTTACGGTTGTTGTTCGTGTTCTTGGGTGCTGCACCCATAACTCCAACCAGTTTACTTAATAATAAGGATTTCATATCTAATTCATATAACAAAATTCTACGCTCTCACTTTTAGAAGATACAAAATTCAGCTTAGACCAATCAACAAAAAGTGGGTGACAGAAGAGGGGCACAACCACAAGTACAATGGCTAAAGTGAATGCGGTTTTCGGTTTTCGACGTTTTGAGGAATGAAAACATTACAACTTACATGCCCACTCATATCACTGACTTTTCTATGTTGTTGCCTTAGTGGATAAGAGGGACACTTCAACTCACACAACACAAAAAACCATTCATATTGATCTTTTAATGAATTTCTGAAAGAAATTCTCTTTCTCATTCTAAATTTAAACAACTCATCGTTATTTATTTCTATATTTACTTATTTTTTAGTATACATTAATTTATTATTATTATTAAGAAGTGAACTTTAAGCTTAAGTCAACCTCATAAAATCGGCTTATAAAATAAGATTTACATTGCATCCATTTGTATACTATGAAATGCTCTAATCTCTAGTCGATGTGAAATCTTCAACACACCCTCTCACGTCGTGAGTGATAGCTTATACTTGGGATAACATATTATAGTGGTCCGATAACGGGTGACATGATAAGCCCAACAAACATTCGTTAGGATAGGCTCAAAAATGACTTTGATACTATATTAAGAAGTGAACTTTAAGTCTAACTCAACCCATAAAGTTGACTTATAAGATGAAGTTTACACTCACTTATATACTATAAAATGTTTTAATCTCTAGTCGATATGAGGTCTCCAACAATTATAGATATATACTTTGAAATGGATTAAGAATATGTTTTTGTTGAATCACATTTTACATGTGGAGTCTCAACAAAAGCAGTATTGAAAGTTGGCATCAAGCATGTTACTATTTTCTATTTCAAGCAAAATACTTGTTGGATATATCCATCTATTACTATTTTGATATTCTTCTGCCTCCTTCCTACTTATTCATTTGGATAAAAATGTCACCATCACTCAATTTCTCTCTATCTTCCACTAGCCATCTACTTTGAATGACTCATTCTACCTTTGTCCATTTTTAAGGGCTATAACTGAATCTCATTTCCAATCTGAAGCTATTTGGATTATTGATTTTGGTAATTTTTTCATCCCACATTGTAGTTTGTGTTGATTAATGCTCATGATTGCTCGTTGTTGAATAGCTCAGAGATTTGATGCTCATTTATTTATTTGAGAAAGTGTATATACTTACAATAGAAGGAAAGAAAAGGAAAGTGGTTAATTGGATTAAGATTTGTTATACTATTGAGAATGGAGGATTGAAGATTATTAATCTGCATTATGAAAATAATGTGTATCTTCTTAAATTTATTTGAAATTTTGCTTATAGTAACAAGCCTTGATCTCTTCTCTTGAAAGCCAAAGTTCTTAAATCAAAGTACCATTTTATAATGGTTTACGGATCCTTCTCTATTTGGTCTGGGATTAAATAGTTTTATGACATTATTCTTGAACATACTTCTTGGATGGTTGGTACAAGTACTTTTTTTAATTTTTGAATGATAAATAGTGTTCCACTCCTTCTTTATCAATCATTGCAGGGGTACCTGATGGTTCTAGAATCTCGGATACAGTTTCCCAATTTTGGATTGGTAGTGATTGGAGTATTCCCTTGCCATTATGGTAGATGCCTCATTTTTTTGAACGTATAATGATTAGACATGAACGAGATATTCCC